>NC_090941.1:580663784-580972989 GCF_040938575.1 Ambystoma mexicanum | reverse complement strand
TCTTCTCCGCCCCCCCCCCCTTCAGTGGATTATGGAACCAGCCAAGACAAACAAGGAAAAGAGGTGCGATGTCATGAAAGAGAAGGAGAGACACAGTGAATCAGACCCTAATCAGAAAGAGCAACATCTAACCAACCACCCACACGGATAACACCAAAAGTGGGAAATGTAGTTTTTGTAAAGGCAATTTTTCCCAGCTGCCGCATTAAAGAGTGCAAGAACGATATTTCACACTTTTGCGTCTGTACGAACATTGGTGCTAAATTGCCCATGCCTGGCGAAAGATTGCCCATCATCACCAGTGAAGTTTTGATCCAGAAAGAAGAAAAGATGGACCCATTTCTTTGCCACAGATCCAACTTGAACTTTTGTAGGAACATCTGAACATGTAACATGGTGGCTAAAACAGGCATCAAAGGCTCTTGCTTGAATAATTTTTAACAATGCTCTTTGGACAATTATATTTTGAATGGTCCCCAAGTAGAAGTGCACGGATGAATCAAACGATTTCCTAAGGCTTATCTACAGCGTGATGAAATAAAAGTAAGCAAACAAGATACGTCAAGGAGTACAAGGGTTTATATTGAATTACTTATGCACCTTAAGGACACAGCTTTCAGATCAATGAGGTATCGATTATGTAATAGCATATAGACAAATTGATCTGCTCTTTTATGATTGCTGGCATGCAATATCTACTGTCTTGCGCTCATCCCGTTTCCCGTAATGGTTCTTTTGCGCCTACTTCACTACCACAGTGGTGGGGCCGTCAGGAGTGAGGTAAGGCCTGCAGATTGAATGCTGCTTCCCCAGTGAAGTCTTTATCTGTCTGACATCTGGAGAACTCCAGCGGCAGTGCTGAGATTAACTTTGCATTTGTTACTTGTCTTTGAGGGTTGGGAGGGTGTTTATGGAAAGGATGACTCGGCGGTCTGTCCTAAGAGAGGGTATTGATTGGTTCTTTGACCCGTTGGTGTAGTCTTTCGTCTTTGAGTAATTTGATACAGTATGAGGTTGGAGGGACTCATGGACAGTCT
Organism: Ambystoma mexicanum; assembly: GCF_040938575.1. NCBI lineage: Eukaryota > Metazoa > Chordata > Amphibia > Caudata > Ambystomatidae > Ambystoma > Ambystoma mexicanum. The sequence goes on along the minus strand of NC_090941.1, from coordinate 580,971,952 downwards.
GCCCAGTGGCACAAGTTTCCGTGCACCGGACACTTAATTATTTTCATGTTGAGCATGGACATTAAATCAGCAATTGTAGGGTCTAAATCCCGATTGCTGATTACTAGGTTCCAGGTACGCCTGACGTTGGCAGGCAATTTTACTGCCACCTATAGGGCACCTGCCATCCAATAATCTAGGATTCTGCATTAGTAGATGTGCTATGAGAATGGCCGATATTTGTCCTTGGGTGACGTTTCGAAGGTTGTGCAACAAATAACTGGGAATCCAACTCTGCAGGAAGAATTCATTCAGCAACTCAGCAAGATTTGGAAGGAGTTTCTTAAAGAGTTATCTAACCGGAGACACCACCTCGGGTTAGATGGCAAGTTGAATGCCTTAGTCTTGAAGAATGCCTCTGCACAAATTGGAAGGAGTTTCTTAAAGGATTTTCTAACCGAAGAAGCCACCTGAGATTAGATGGTAAATTGGATGACTTATTCTTGAAAAATGACTTCAACACCTGGGTTTGACTCATAGGTGTGTTGTTTAAAATGCCTATATGCTGCCATTTTATGCTAGAAAGTGACTCATATGGCAAGTATATTGAACATGTGCAAGATATTGGGTCACAGTATGCTGCCCCCCTCAAAACCTAACACCCTCCATGCATACCTTTAGGCCCCTTTGTCGTATGCGGGCAGAAGGACAGGGCCTAGGGCAAAGTGCGAGGCATCATGGAGGAAGCACGGGTGACAGGAGGGATGCCTGCCCAGCCACACAGTGTCCTTGTGGGGCAGGTGGGATGTGTCTTTTTTCCTCATGCTTCTGCACTGGCCTCTGCTCCTGCAGGCCTTCCCCTTGCTCACACCCTTGCCTCCCCCCTTTCCCTCTCAGGTGTGAATAGGGGGCTGCTGCGGTCTAGTAAGTGAGCGGAACGCAGGAGATCCCACCCATTGTCCCTCCCTTGTCCTATCAGCAGCCCTCCTTTTTTGATGGAATGGGAAGGGAGGGACACAAGTTGGCAAAAGAGGAAAGTAAATTTAGCTCGATAAAGCACCGTTTTCTTTCTCTTTATGGTCCTGTGGCTGTGACCTCCAAACCGGGGTCGCGATGGCAGTGCTTGGGGTATCAAAGAGGAAGTCAGGCCTACTAACTGGTGTGGTGTGTCACACCTCCTGGGAGCATGGTATCTCCCAGGGCTCGCCGGCAGCCCTAGTAACACCCAATTGGCCTCCACGCCAAAATGTGACTTTAAAGAACAAGAAATATGTTAACAGTAGGTCTATGGTTGGCATGGGAGGGTGCCTGCGCATGAGATGGTTTCAATGTTTGGAAGGTTAAAGAGACCGTTTAATAACAAATTACAGGTAGCCAGAGGAAGTATTGTGTCATTTAGTGCAATTTTATTTGAGGCCAGAAAAGGTACAGATGAATTAATTTTCTTTAAAGAAAACATCACCAAGATGTGGTCATAGAACCTTATAACTTTGCCGAGTACTGAGTTTAGCACTGCCACCGTGCAGGTGAATGCTGCTGACTCAGCTGAGTGTAAAAGACACTGGCGGTAGGATGTGGTTACCCAAGTGTTCCAAAAATAAAACAAAAACACATCCTAATCTGTTCATGCTTTTCTTTTCATGTGTGCCTGCTAAACTAACCGTCAGGTTTTACGCACATACCTTTCCTGAAAGGTGAGTTAAGAATACAGGCGCGGACATGGTTAGAAACCTGCTGCGTCACTTGCACCGCCTCTCCCCTTTGACAGAAGAATGTTCCAACAACAAACTTCAGCGCGCCACACGCCCTACCTGTGAAATAAAAGCAGCCTGCGCCACGCCGTCACTCATTAACACCGCCTAGCGCATTGACTCGTGACTGCATGACACTTCTGAGTGAAAGCTAGACAGAAAAACATGCATTTTATTCTAATAAGTCACGGGAAGCATTGTGAGGAGGGAAATATCAAGAGGCAGTGAGCGCGGGGAAGAAATGAGGCGGAAAGAGAGAGACGGGCGAAAGGAGGAGGCAGTGCGAGAGAACTGGTGCATTCTAGGGCATACAATAGGCACACAGAAGCTCCGACCTGTACACATTAGTGGAGGCTGGGTTAAGGCTGTTTGCGATTCCTTGCCCGTTGCATTAGCATTTTATTTGATTGTCTCATTGTATATTCACGTGTTTTACCCTTGCATTTGCATGAGCTTGGCTTGCTTCTCACGGTATATATCTTTTTGCAGGTGCATCAATAACAATGCCAGCTAAAAATACCTCTGCAAAATTAATCCACGCAGTAAGGTTGCCTGGGGGGGGGGGGGTTGCTAATATTTCAAAGGGCAATGGTTACTTTTTTTGCTCACAGTCTCCATCGACAATCCACTAATGAATATTGTGGGTCTGCAATATTCTCTCTCATGATTCATCTATTAAAGGTTGTGTGATGACGTCAGATCCTTAACTCGATCCCAGGGCCTGGATGGAGCTCTGTCACCCAGAAAAGCCAGCCTACTAGGGTAATATCGCGAGAGCCACGAGCTACCTGCATGGGGGACTCTGTAAGAGCATGAGATGCACAGCACCCACATGCACACCAGGGAAGATTAACCTGGTGCCAGATAGGGACCTTGACTTGCGGCGATGCAAGCAACTTAAGATCCGGGATTCCTTTCGGCGGGTCGAGGTGGGGTATGGATTTCAAGAGATCCCCAGAGAGATCACCTACACTTAGGAATCAGACTCTGATTAGAAACCCTGCGTCTGTGGAATAACACTGATGGATCACATATTCCAGTTCTGGAAATACTGTATGCAGGGAAATATGTACTATGCAGTAAAACTGGGAAACAGGGGTTGTAGATGTGCACTCTGAAAGTATAAATCCTTCAGATAAAAAAATGTAGCAGATTGTCAATGCAGTGATTAGTGAGATTTAGGAGCTCCTGTGTATGTCTTGGCAACAAGACAGGTAATGAAACATGAAATAGGAGGTCACCCCAATGAGTGGGGGACAACAACAGGGCACACTGTAGTCTGATAGAGATCAGCAAATATGTTGTATAAGTAGTAATTGACTATTGAGAGCACAAACAAAAAGAAAAACAGTGTTACCAAAGCAATTCATGAATTATCGCAATTAACAATAGAAAGTTCATTGGTAATGAAAATCTAACATATTCGTCAAGTTCTAACCTATAAGTTCCAAGACTCTTAAATGAGTAATGTATATTTCCAAGATTAACAACAAAATCAAAATTGACATGTAGATTAGACAATTTTAACATTTCAGAAAATGAAAGTATATTTGTAGTCTCGTATAAGGAGTATAACAACTGCACAGGGGCTGTGGGGGTGCAGTGTTGTCCTTTATGCATACAACGCATTTCGGGCGTGGCCCTTCATCAGGTACTGGACATTATGGAATTTCTGAAATACATGAATAAATAGGGTATGTTTTAGAATGTTCTTCCCTGGAAGCTAAGTATAAGACTATGCAGGGAAATACTAGAGAAGCCACTGTTGCTAGCACTGTAATGAAGAGCAATGCAAGTTACAGTGTGCAGTCACAGACACCTAAGAAATCCATACAGTTAGTGATTGCCCGAGTATGTAAAGTGGCACCAGAAGCAGAGCCGCAGGAGAGCAAAGCTAAGCCAGGAGAAAGGTGTGATTTCTGCCTGAACCAAAATGGCTGCCAGACTTTATGTAGGCTCAAGAAGCCACAGAACCACAGAAGTTGGAGATAATCACACAAATAGGCAATCAGACCAATCAAAACGTTCTGTACAAAACAGGAAAGATAAGAACCACTGGGAGGATACTTTAGACAGAGCATGGCAAAAAGAGGCCTGCAAAAGAGCAGAGTTCAGCAGGGAAAGGGAAGCAGTCCTCCAGGAGGAGAGAGAAAGGCAGACTCGGGGAGCACAGTGTGATCCCTGAATCCTCACCACAGACACAAACCTTATTGAGAGTCATGAACGAACTTGACTGGCTGGACAGGATACTGATTCTAAGAGCTGAAAACCCTGGAAATTCTGAAAAGACTGATACTACTTAAAAGTGAACTTTGCACTATATCTCTAAATAATGAGAAGAGCACATATCCCTTAATAGTACAAATGTATATAACACTACATTCCTTGATAGTGATAGGGGCATGAGGTTGATTAAGAGTGTGAGTGAACATGGGCACTAGATCCCCGAAAAGGTAAGACATTTGCCCAGGTACTATTCTCCTAACTGGAATACAAATTGCAATGGGTGCTTTATGCTGGTGAAGGTGACTTGTGGCAAAGAAGCAGTTAGATGCCAATTCCAGCTACCTGCAAGATTGAGACAGAAGTGATGTGGCGTTATAGCTCTGAGAGAGCAACACCCTGTTTGGTTTCAGATAAACCCCCAGATCCCATACATACTTATTCCAATCCACCTGCTGATTACTAATGAACTGAGGGTGAAACCTCACATTTGTGTGTCAAATGGTTTAATGCTTTGCCACAGTGTTCACTGGCATGGGAAACTAATCCAAAGATTCTTCCTTCAACTTTTACACTAATCTTTCTAAAAGATTAGTGAGTGCATAAATAAAGGTGATTCGGACAAGACCTCATGGGGAGGTACTACATGGCTTTCCAACATCAGTGTTTCTAATAGACCCCCTGCGTATGGCTTGTTCGCAAGAGTCGCAGTACTGTGGAAAGATCGGTGGTTAAGATAGAGTGCACAGCAGAAGAACACAGCTCTGATTTCTCGTTCTGCTATTTTCCCCTGGTGATTTCTTAGCTACCCACCGCCTTTGCTTAAGTGACGACACAACGGAACTGCTTATCGTCGGTTCCCAGGCCCATCTTAACAATCTCGACTCCAGGTACCAGTCCTTCACCCTTGATGGCAACGTTATAAAAGTCTCAAAAGAAGTCAAAACGTTCAATGTGTATCTCGACTCCACACTCTCACTTTAAAAAAAAATGAACGCTGCTATCTCATCCACTGCCTATAGTAAAAAACTTATCAATGCCTTTAAACCATTTTTATCCACCAACAGCTGCCTCACACTGGCCAGAGTTCTGATACTGTCCAGATTGGATTATTGCAACATTCTCTTCCTTGGCTCCACTAATCATAATCTGAACAGATTACAGGTCCTGCAGAACGACGCCCTAAGATGTACCCTTAATCTTCCCCGCAAGGCCCACATCACCACCATCAGAAAGGAAGTTCACTGGCTTCCTATCCATGACAGAATCAAACTACGTTCACTCGTCATTACACACAAATGCCTCTCCCTGACAGCCCCACGTTACTTATCAGACAAAGCTCATCCAGACTGACCATATCCCCTTATCTGCACCAACTAAACATTCCAAAGTTTAACATGAAAACAGCAGGGGGAGCAAGCTTCCCTGTGTTAGCAGTGAAATGCTGGAACGCACTTCCCATGGAAATAAGAGCTGACTCCTCGTTTTGGTCATTCAGAGCTAAGGTGAAGGCTCTGTTCAGGACTCGGCAATAGCCTGTCATCTGCCTTCTGCAAACGCCCTCACCCTGTAATTCTGTGCTATCTATATTCGGGGACCACTCTGTAACCCAGTCCATTTTGTAACTACTGATGCTTTCCATTGTCGCGGACCATCCTGTAACCTGGTCCCTCATGCTATTTATTGTATTTTTCGTCTTCTGCTGTCTATTACATGTGCAACCTTCTGTAACCTATGTTGCTTTATCAGTCTAATGCGCCCGGTTACCCGAGGGTTTGGCTGCGCTATACAAATAAACAAACTAAACTAAACTTAGGTGCCACACGCTAAATACAGTTTGTTTTAGCTTTCTGTTCCTCGAGCAGTAAAGGTGTTTGGAGGAAGAAAAGTATTTTAATTTCTTTCCGGAATTCGTAGTGGTATTGTTGATGCCTCAGTGCAGGGTGCTGGGTGCTCCAAGTCTCTGATGATGAAAGAGTGCAAAGTAAATATAACTCATAATTACCTACTAACAGATAGGCCCTCAGCATTCCTGTACCATAAGAAGAGCTTTTAATATGGAAATGTTCTCAGAGGGACAATAACCATTTAGATCCAAACGAGGCAAAGACATGCTAAGAAAAAGATCCCAACCTAAATACAGTGGTAAAGACCTTTGTCTCCCAAATGAACCGTATACCCAAAACGTACTGTAGGTTTTCTCTAATTCCACGCATACATTTTTATAAGGCAAAGATAATTCCAGCATTGCTTTATGGTCATGAAATATGTCATCTGGCGGTGAAACATACTTGAAAAAAATCAAAAGCGCTATATAGAAGAAATCTTTCGTTTGACCCAATTGTGCTCCGATTATATCTATTCGCTATGAGCTAGGTTCGATTTCACTGATAAGATTGATACATTGTAAACTCCTAACTTTTTATAAACGTATACACAATCCTCCACTAGACAATGTTTTTCGTGATTTCCAAAAATGTATGTTTGATGGTAAACCAGGCCCAATTCTCAGTTTTGTCCTCAAAAGTGAAACTATATTGTTGAGCATTGAAGAGTCAGCTGAAACCTTAGTTTATAACCCAACACAGGGGAGATTCTTCTTTTCCGCTCCAATTCTGGTACATTACCAAATGACTGCTTGTTTTTTAAGCAATTAGAATGCCTCCGATCTTGTAATATTCTGCTGATCAAATGCCTAGTACTGCGAAATACTGCACAATTTGAGGGTCAAATTGTGTGGAAAATGTGTAGATAATGAGGACTGGCTATTAACTCAGGAATGTTGGTTAACACTGTCTAGCGGTAATGAAGTCACATTGACAATTGCAGTTTTAAAATGTCTGTACCGAATCAAACTGACTTTTATAAGATGGTAACAATATTATGTTTGGCATAAATGCACTATATCGAACACTGTATCTACTTCTGTTTGAATGTACTTTTAGATGATTTTAACTTCTCACTAAGCCGATACTAAACATTTTATTATATTGTAATTACATATTTTGACTGTGTATTTCTCAGTTTTTCTCAATATATGATGAATTTAGATTAACACTACATATATGTAATAAGTATTCTTCCATGAATTTTCTAATTACTTTTATTCACTAATAATGTGTTGTTGTCTTGTGTAAGACTAACTTTGATAAACCAATTCAAAAAACATTTTTTTTAAATACTCTGGTACCTTCTGTGATGCATCCTGAGGTATTGTCACTCCTTTAGATGGCAGAGCCCTTTTCCATGAGGGCCGGGAGGTAAGGCTGCTACCCAATAGTCCCCCAGGGGGTGTTATTCAACGGGATGATCCCATTGGAAGTGAGGACCCCATGGAGAGCAGTGACCACTTGGGGAGAATGCGGTATTCCTTTGGCCCTCCCACCTTCCCTCAAAAAACCTTCTCGTACACCCCCACCAGGTGCCCCAATGTACTCTTGCTATACATCTCAGGTGGAGACCACTGGCAAGTCAAACACCCATAAGCTATCCAATAGTAGCATGGGGACGAGAAAGAGGACAAGAGCAATGAAAATCAATGCTGAGAACCAATACACATGGTCTAGTTTTTTTAATATACCAGTTGGCCCGCTGTCATTCAAAACAGGAGAGGCAATGGAACAATGGCATCTTCTACCTCTCGGCATGGACAGGGAGCCCTATCCACAAGTAACAGGCTACACAAGAGAAGCAGACTAAGTCGGGAAAAGCTGCATGTTTGCAGGGATCCCACGAAGCACAAAGCTTCCCCGCACAGGGGGAAGCATGCTCGCCGGGATTGACAGAGCACATAAAACTCCCTATTGGGCTGCTGGAGAGACTTGTGGGACACCGGAGAAGGCTCTTGGTAGTGGAGTAGCCACAGAAGACCATAGGAGAATGAAACACAACCTAAGAGCGGCGCCAGCCCTCTGCAGGTACTAGGGGTAGCTACAGCCGTGGAATGGGCAAAACCCAGAGAACGTGAGAAATGCTAAATGAAATAAGGACAAATATATGTAAGCATTTGCTGATGCACAGCAGCATAGTAAAGTGGGTCTGGGACCCACATTGGGAAAACAGATCCCAAAGAGAATTAAAAGTATATACAAACTTAGCATTTATATTTGACATTCACAGACCTTGACAGGGGAGTAAAACAAGGCTGTGGCATCAAGAAATATCATATAAAGAGAACAGTGAGTTCGACCAAGCAAAGGGGGTCTAGGACCCGCAATGGGGAGGTGCACCCAACAAGTGACAAAGAGAAATACCAAACTTACATGCACAAGTGACACTCAGAGACCTGGGCAGGAGAATAAACCAAGGCTGTGGGTTGAAGGGAAACCAGAGACAGGGATGGTGAGAACAAGATCATTGAATACCCCACTTGGCAGGAAAATGGATATTGAGAAAACAGCATCAGGGGCTCTCAACACATTCTGGGGATGAAAGCCAGGCTATTCTTCCTCTTCACAGTGCCCTCCTAGGAGCCGGGTCTGCACACAAAGGGCCTGTAATCCTCAGGGCGGCTTGGAAAAGGTGCAGAGGACATTTTTCGCTTGTCTCAGGGCCTGGGAAGAAGGTCTGTCAAACATAGATAAGGACATATCTTGAGCATTGAAGGGACAGAAATCATGTTGGATAAAGCTGGAAAGACTTTAGGGAAATGGAAGCAACCCCTTGAGTCTTGTGGAACTTTCTTTTGTTTGCTTTTCTACACCTTTTCAGAACTGTTGTTTTGACTGCAAAGCTGGGCTGCAGGTCGGCAGCCAAAAGACATTTCCATTGTACCATCATATTAGGTTTAGCTTGTGAGGGATATGTCAGGATTTGGACACACAATGGAGAACTTTACTCTGGACATTCTGACACACACGGTTTAATTAGCTAGTTTTGTTGAGGCAGGGAAGCCACCCCTAGAGATAGGGCTGGTTAGGAATACCTCCAACGTCAACACATTTCTGCTGGTAATAAAAGTGTTTGCCAATCATCATGCCACCCTTGTGTCTGCCTCTTACTCCTAGACCCTCACATTTGGTGTCAGAGTAGGATCGTATCTGATTGACACAAATTAGGGGACCCTCAAATTTACCAAAATCACAGGAGTCTATTGGCTTTGACATTTGTAGTAGCCAACACTTGATCATAGAGCTAGGGTACAGAGAGCTAATTCCAACCAGCCTAGTATTAACTCCACCAGAGGGCACATACATCTGACTAACATCCAAGTTCGGGTTAACAGGGAGGTATGTGTTGGATGTGTTAGCAGGAGTAGTGAACCCCGACTATAGGGGAGATGTAAAACTTTTAATACAAAACAATGGAAAGGTCTCTTACCGAATTAATATAGGAAACAAGGTGGGCCAAGATATCTTGGAAAGTGTAGTGTTCCACAACATAGAAGAGGTTCATGAACAAGACCAAATGGACAGGGGTATAAAGGGGTTTGGGGAGGCAGATCTATTACCATCTACCAGTACGAAGGCACCCAAACTCCAAATTGGCCAAGAGGCAACTGAAATCATGCCAGACCTTGCTTTTGCACAAAGGAACAATCCCATCTTGTCCGAGGCCTGCCTCAAGGTAATACCAGAAGAGGAGCGAAGAGGAAAAGAGGGTCAGTTTTTCTTTTTAAAGAATGGGTTGCTGTATAGGGGGGATGTTACTGGTGAGGGGGTGGCCCAGTCCTAGATAGTAGTTGCCAAGAGTCATTGGAGGGTGGTTCTTGACATTGCCCATCCAACTCACTGCAGGACATCTCAGAACGTCCAAGACCCAGAGTCAAGTGGTTGACAGGTTCTATTGGGCGGGTATTTTTTCTGATATTAATAACTATGTCATACCATGCCCCTTGTGCCAAAAGACTGATCCCCAAAAGTCTTTGCCAGTTCCTTTACAACCCTTAACCATTATAGATGTGCCTTTTTCAAGAATAGGGATGGATATAATAGATCCTGTGGAGCCTTCTAAATTGGGAAATCGGTATATACTAGTTATCTTAGATTATGCCACTCGCTATCCTGAGGATTTCCCTATACACAGCAATACCACGGAGCAAATATTGAAACATTTAATCCCTTTCTTATTACGGGTTGGCTTCCACAAAGAAATCCTTACCAACCGAAGGAATGAGTTTTATGAGTAAAGTCATGGCGGAGGTGAAGGAAGTCCTGCAAATTAAGACCCCCAGGACGTCTATTTATCACCCACAGACTGATGGCCTGGTCGAATGATTTAACCAAACCCTAAAAAGGATTCTAAAGAAACTGGTTAAGGCGGGTGAGAAAAATGGGGACATGATGGTACCCTGTGCCCTGTTTGCCATAGGAAAAGCTCCCCAATACCCTCTGGAATTTTTGCCCTTTGAAGTCCTATATGGGAGAGATGCATTAGATGTGTTAGACATGCTTAGAGAAACGTTGGAAGAGAGGGAGGAAGCCATACTGCTATTATCTCAAACTGTTCAACGTATCAAGGAGCACATGGCGCTGGTAAGAGATATAGTAAACTCCACTCAGCAAAAGCCCAAGAAAAACAGAAGGGATATTATGATTAAAAAAATGCCACCCCGTATTCCTTCTCAGTAGTGCAAAACGTCCTTGTCCTACTCCCCACAACAGAAATCAAAATGTTGTCTCAGTGGTACTGTACTTATGAAATCCTAGAGCAGAACAGACCATGTAACTACCAGGTCTCTCAACCAGACCGAAGATTAAAAGTGCATGTATACCACATCAACCTCCTTAAGGAGTGGAGACAAGACCCGGTAGAGTCAACCTCTGTGGTAGTGGCTAGTTTGTTAACTGAGGAAGGAGATAGTTTAAACCTAGTCCCTAATTACCTCTCTATCCAACAACAACAGGATATTCTGGATCTTCTCATCCAATTCCCTGATGTGTTTTGACACGAGCCATGGAGGATTAAAGGTGTGTATCATCATATTCGCACTGGCCCTAGGAAAAGTCATAAACCTAGGACCCTACCAGATCCCGGAAGCCCAAAGGGGGGGTAATCATTCAGGAGGTGGAGAGAGAGTTTTGTCCACTCCCAACCCTTCTACAACATCAAAACAAACAGCATTCTGAAACATGCCCGGGTGGGGTTCATGAGACTCAGAGAAACATAATTGTTCCTGCATAATTTGGATGACCAATATTAAACAAGCCATTACATAGCATCACTGACAATATCAGCTATGACATCCTTATCAAAATCTGTTGGAATATTGCTTGACACAAACAGTACTACTATTGCAACAACACTGACATTGGGCCTCATTACTGGCACGACTACCGGTGGGGTCATGAATTTACCGGTGCCCGGGAATGGGCAATTACCTGGCAGTTACAGCCCCAGCAGACCCGGTTATTGCCCATTCTGGGGCGCCGGTAAATATTAGTCCCCATTCCCATTTGAGTCCCATTAGACTCAATGGGAATGGCAAAGCCGGATGCATCCGACATGGTCTGCGAGCGTGTGCCGTTCCGCCCGGCAGGTCAGACCTGTCGGGCTGACAGGCACCCACTCACAGATCTCGTAGTTTGCCAGTCCGGTAACAACAGTACCGGCAAGCTTACAGGTACCGTTGTTACTGGACCGGCAACCTTGTAATGAGGCCCATTGTCTTTAAAGTCTGCAGAGATAACCTATAGTTCACCCAACCTCACCAGGAGGCTCACAAAAGTGGACTCTTTGTTGATCAATTACCCACTGAAATTCAACCCAAGGAAAACAGAGGTCCAAATGTGCCCCTCTGACACATAAAAGACTGCAACAAGTCCCATCCAATAAGATATGGGAACATTCCAACAATCAAGGAAGTAAAGAACCTCAGAATGCTTATAGACAGGTGCCTATTGATAGTGACACAAGTCAAATCAGGGGGTGAAATGCCTGCTTCCAGCTGAGATCCATCAAGAAAATTACAACGTTCCTCGCTTTCCCCAGATATAACGTGTAAAGTCATCTATCTAGTTCTTACAAGACTTGTCTATGCTAACGTTTACATGTGCCTTTTAGGACACCTTTAGGATACCACAGGCACACCGGAATGGCGGGACAAGCCTAACCTTTAGAGTTGCAACCCCCCAACTGACACATGTATGGGATCAATGTCGGAGAAGATCCTGTCTTGGTTCTGTTGTGACTAACAGCTCAACACTAACATCCATCATCCAGTCTCCGACCCTGATCGACAACCAACTTTCCTCTACTTTAGCCCCCTGCAGGATTGCCTTGATTCTAGCAGCCACCATCCACCTCACACAACCCTACTTGAAGTATAGCGAGAATCCACCCACAACCAACTCCCTCACCCTACCCCTTGACCTTCACTCTGCACTTCACAGATATGCCAAATGCCTTTCCATTGATTACATTTACGCAGCCTGTGGTGATGCCTCCTGACATAATCCAGCAGGATGCAACACTTCATCATCTGTTTCTTTATACTTAAATGGCTAACCGTACCAGAGCACAGTTTCCCTGACCTAAGTTGCATCAGCAATTCAGCAAAATAAACCTGCTCCCTCCCATAATCAACTAAATAAGAAGAGGCCCTTCTTTTGCATCACTCATAATGCCAGGAGGCCATGGAACTGGTCGACGATAGATTATAAAACCCAATATTATGACATAATAAGAATGGGGAAAAAGCCCTAATTGAAAGACACAATAGTTACATTCTTTAGAGTGCTATAACTGATGATATTTGCTGACTAGAGACCACTAGTTATATAGTTTGCTAAAAAAAAGAGTACGGTTAGTAAAAGTAATAGTGATAAACAGTCATAGCTACAATAACAAGTAGCTACCTCATACACATATTGTAGAAGGCCTCCTAAACAACACCTTTAAGTCCAAGGCAATTGTATCCCCTTGCATATCAGCATCAGCATTGGTCTTTTCTCACAATATATCATATGTGTGTTCAAGGTACCGTAAGCTAATGAACTATTTCCATATGGCTATTGGTTGAATCCGATGGAGTCATCACTGATTCCCCAGTCACGACCTCCTCCCATGTGGCCAAGGGACAGCAGCCTTTACCTGATACTGACCATGGGGGCAGCTGCATGAAGGAGGATCACATGGGGGAGACAACGTCCGGGAGATGTTATGGCTTCATCGGGTGAGACTGGGTACCCTGTATTTTCTCTTGAAAATAACACTCCCATCTCCAAGACCCTCATGGCTTATTGTGATACATCCAGTCCTTCTCCCATAAAGAATAGGGAAATCCCTCACTTCAATTCCATGCATCAATCATCTCAAACTCCTTCACCATTTAAGACTACTGCAAATGGTTGTTTATGTTTTGCAAATCAATTCTCAAAAGTGAACGTCATCTCCAAGAATGACCAAAACACTGGGATGAAGAAGAGGAACCGAGCAGTACACAGCGAAAAAGGCTACACACCCAGCGAGCACTCTAGTAGTTGCTCGAAAAGACCTGTGCTTGGAAACTTTCAAAGGCAACTGAAGCATGGAATTGAAGTCTGCTGCTGGCGGGAGAGAGCAGCGTCTCTCTGTGAAGGTGAAGAGTCTGCCTGAGAAGGACATGCTGAGGGAACGCTAGGAGCCAGTGAGAGACTCCTAGGCATTGGCAAGTGATAGAGAACAGCACTTTACTTACCAGAGCCCGGATAGAAGTAAGACACAAGAAGTGGAAGCCGCAAGAGATGAAGGAATCAAGAGGAGGCGGTCGCAAGAAAAAAGCAGACTCAGACGCTTCTCCGGTTGACCGCGGGAGAAACAAAAGACACCAACAAAAGCTAGTGAGTTTACCCAGAGGCAGTGGGGAATATCAGTGGCCACACTGAGTGAAAGTGGTTAACACACAAATAACTATGAAAGAGAGAACAAATGAACTTGATATAAAAAAGGTGGATTAAGCCACAAAACTTACCTCTTTCAAGCAGAAGGATATATGTTATGCACATAGATAGTATATCCACAGGACAGATTGACTAACAAAGTGTATATGCAACTCTGGGTAAGGGCAGAAGCCCTATGTGAAAGCAAGAAGTCCTAGAAGAAAAGTAAACCAGGCAATTACAACTGTGTGAATACAAGAAGCCCTGGCATGAGAGTATACCAGACAACCACAAGTGTGTGAAAGTATGAAACCCTGCCAGGGGACTATACCAGGCAAAAATAACTGTATTATTTAAAGAGGTAGGTGAACCAGGAGAGGAGAAATAAAAGCCTGCAGAAAAGCATACCAAGTGTTCTGGCAATACAATTACAAAGTCAAACAAGTTTGTACATCAATAGGTGTGGGCCTAGAAAGGCACAAAGAGATGTTGTATGTGAAGCTTCTGAGATCAAAGAGGAATCTGGAGGAAGGGAACCACCCTCTGGAACAAGGATCTCTATCTTGGAATAACTTTTGTTTTGGAGTCATGTATTCTTCTTTTGTGAACACGTTTCTAAACCTCCCAAGGCTAAATACATTTCCTGTTTCACCTTAGAATTTAGTTTCAGTGTGAGGGTCAGAATAGAACTTTCGACACAGGACAGTATTGGTTTTGACATCATCACACAGACATTTCCTTAGTTTTAATTTAAGTAGGGAAATTCCTCTTGCAGCTGGGTCAGAGAGGCCTTTTCCTAACCCTTTTATTTATTTTCAATAAAAGGCTTAAACCAAAAGCATGGCTATCTTGTTTCGAAATTTCATTCCTGACTCCTCCAATATGGTGTCAGGAGTGGGATCAGGCTCAGTTGCCACAAACTGGGGGACCCTCAGGTTTGAGAAACTTAGCAAAAGAGCTTCCAATCCATCAGTAGCTAAAGAACACTATATTGGGTTTGATTTATGTAGTAGCTGGGGATAGTTGATGCAGCCCAGAGACCGAGTTTAAATACCAACTGATTTGGTCCTAATACCTCTACTCGGAACCTACATTAGACTCACCTCTAAATCAGGCCTAGCCTGTCGATATGGCCTAGACATGTTAGCAGGCTTCATAGATCCTGATAATAGAGGCAACACCAAAACTCTTGGTTTAAAACAACAGAAAGGAGGCATATCAACTAAAGGCAGCAGAAAAAATAGTTTTAGTGTTAGGGACAGAATAGAACTTTGGACACAGGACAGTAGTGGTGTTGACATCCTGACACAGACAGATCCTTAGATTTGGTTTAGGTAGGGAAATTCCTATTAGATATGGCTCAAAGAGGCCTTTTCGAAACCCTTTGATTTTCAGTAATTTCTGTAACTAAAAACATTGTTAACTTGTGTCAGAGTTTCATTCCTGACTCCTCCCACTATGCTGTTTTGTTACCTCTGACCATAAACCTCAATAAACACACCCCACAAAACATTTTACTCAAGAGATTAACCCAATCACTTCTGAAATTAATTGCACCTTTATGCTGCACAAAGACCACCCAGACACAGCATATTTATGCCTGCTAACACAACCCTACCTCATTCTCCTGTGTAGAGGCTGCTAGACCTCATTGAATGGCCCTCCGCATCTTCACTCCATAAGATACTCCATCTCCCCTCCCCACATTAGTAAGGGCTCTCTCAGTGTCCCAGCCCGTCATCGAATAGATCTTGGGTGCCCCCCCCAGGAAAAAATATACACCCAAGTGTCACTGTCACAAACCACATCGAACCATACCAGTACTCAGAACTCCAGTACTTCCGGCCTTCACTCATCAACACCACAGGATTTGCACCTGCTTCCCTTTCTAGCCTGGAGACCTATTCAAAACATTGATACCTGGATACATTTTGATCCAATTTTTTTAAATGATGCATTCTTAAAGGCAAGAACGGCAGGTGGTCTAAGCAGCATATTTCCCAAGGAAACCTTCTCTGTTAAATTCCTAGGCTGAAAGCCTTTTTAGTGAAGCCCAACATAAGAGATTTGATGATTGTGTGATTTGATCTTGATCTTGAAATATTTGTAGGGGTAAACATATGATAGTATTTCTGTTGAGCTTATGTGAGGGTGGCAACATTTCACAGTGTTAAAAAAATCTAAATCTAATTATATGTATATTTATTTATCCACTATTTACACATTTGTGGATTTTTTCATTAAAGATTGTCAAACAAGTGTAAATCAAATGTGCCTGTTACAATGAGAAGGAAAGTGCCCAGGTAATCGGGTTAAAATGAGGTTGCCTAGAAACTTTTTAAGTGGATACAAAATGTTCTTGTCAAAACACATTTAATCAGATTAGGTTAATGCACATGTTTTTACTGCGCACATTTTTAAATAATGAGACCAATGAGGTATTCAAAAAGACACAAATGAGTTGTGGTTCACCCATAAGAGTGTTCTGAGAAAACATTCTTTATGCGAGTTTAGTCATATAAACAACATGGCAATTTCAATGGATTCTTTCCTCTACTTCTGTCGCTCTGCTTTCTGTTTCTTCTCTGGAGCATCAGTTCAGCTGGTTTTCATCCAGAACGCCTATTTCGGTGTTGATCATCACGCATCCTCCTGGAACTTTGCATTCTTTCTTTGATGATCTCGAGCCCTCAATTGCTATCATTTTACCAATGTCTGCATATTGTATATCCTTATTTCTAATTTCCCCATCCATCTTTCACTTTGTACATTTTATAATCTCATTACTAATCTCCAAGTCGAAATTCGGGCTGCATAAGTAAATTAGCAGTAGAATTTACTAGAATTTAGAAGAGTGCAGCCAATGAGAAGGGTGTTACCTAGAGCGTATTGGATACCGGGAAGTTAGCACGATTGAAATGAATTTTTTGAAGCGAAGGCATAATGGTCCTCGGTATAAGTTTCGAGTTATTACCAGTGGCAATCCCCCGAATGGAATTAAAGTTAGAACGACTGGTTACTGTCGAATTCCCACCTAATTATGAGTTGTGGTTAGTGCATATTCTGAAGACCCAAAGGACTTATTTGGGAAAGGGAGGAATAACGTCGGCAGGCAAATTCACTGGTGGGGAATTCCCCCATGTTTTAAGTTAAAAAGTCCAAGCATATGTTTTGTTATGGTATGTTATGTTATCCTGTATTTATATTGCTCCTATGATATGATATGATATGATATGGCATTTATAACGCGCCTATACAGAGGTGTTCCAAGGCGCGACGATGCAAGGGAGGGGGAACAGAGGGAAGACATACAGCGATCCTCCTAGACAAGGTGTCATTCATATCGTGCAAGTGCATGGGAAGGGGGAAGGGGGAAAGTTGGAGGAGGGGAGTGCAGTACAAGGGATAAAGAATAATAACAATAAGTAAAGTACGGCCAGCTGGTGGCAAGTGCAAGGGTAAGTGCAGACATCAGGTGACAAGTGCTGGTAGTGCGAGTGTAGGGATACAGAGACAGTCACGAGTGCCGGGGGGTTCCAGGAAGGTGCTCTGAAGGCACCTGACTCTGTCTGAGAGGTAGCATGTCGTGACCCTGCCAGGGTGACACCAATCTTTTATCTGTGGATAAGAAAGGGAGTTGGGGTGAGCTGAAAGGAAAAGTAGGATTAGGCAGTGTACACAATAATTGTGGGTGTGAAACAATTGGTATGAGGGGAAGGGGATGTGGTTGTGGTAGTATGGATGGGTGTTTATAATTGTGATGGTTATCAGTCAGTGTGAGAGAAATTATGAAGACAATATCTACACCAGAACAATGCAGGCTACTAGATGTAGTTGGTGTGTGGTTGGATGATGGAGTTGAGAGGTGCTCAAGCCATATTTACCCCCTGGTGGGTTTGCAACTCAGAATCATGAAGACTGAAACAATGCAGTAACTGCATTGCCTCCAGTTTGTTCAGTTACCTCCAAACCTGTAATGAGGCTCAAAATGACTTGAATTAAATCAGTTTGGAAACCCGGAGCCAGTGAAGGTAACAAATTGCAATGGAAACACAATCTTTGAATGTATGCCCACAGAGGAGCCTGGCAGGAGCATTCTGGATTTGTTGCTAGTGTAGGATGGAAGAAAAAGGAAATCCCCAAAAAAACTTTGCAACATTCAAGACAACTTGAAATACATGCTACTGTTACTTTAGCGGGTAAAGCAAAGGGATGGACTATGGACTTCCTGCAGAAGGAGTGAAGATGTGAAAAACAGATTACGGAGATAAATGTAATGTGTGGAATCAGCAAGAGAGCTAAAACGATTTTGCCTCCCAGGTGTATAATGTCAGCGAGATGACAGTGACTCAGTGCAGTAAACAAGACAGGGGAACAGATCATAGGTCAGGCTGAGCATAAGGGGCAAGCACTTCAGTATTGGCCCCATTTAATTTTAGCCTATTGTGGCACACCCAGGAATATACTGCAGAGAAAACAGATTTTAAATTCTCATAAGGTCCTAACCGGTTTGCTGCCGAGTCCTGGAAGGATTTGTGTGTCATCTGTGTAGACAAAATGAGCCATGAGGAAAACATGCACATTCAAATTAAGAGATTATAGTATAGAGCCCTGAGGCACCCTACACTGGAGGCCGGACCCAGTCATGCACAAAGACTACTTTCTTGTTTGCTCATAATTAACAGTGGATTCGTCTATCAATATCGCTCTGTTCCCTGTCAACACCCACTCAAACCATATTTCTTGTTAGATTTGCATGCAGATGATCCCAGCACTTTGGCATATTCTGGGTGTGCCTCCTAATTTAGCATTTAGAAACCTCATCTCTATTCTAGTTTTGCTTGCTCTGTCTGCTCCCGTTGATATTGATGATCAGTCTGCTCTACTCTTCAGACGCTTTCCTCTGTGGGTATTTCTTGTACTGTCTGGAATAGTTTTTCCCTTATCCCAGTTCACATGCTGCTTCTTGGGAAGCTATGTTATCCACCCCAAGCTCTGTTTAGAAAGCGGTCAGTTCTACGCCCACTTCTGTTTCAGCTTTACTATTTCTGTGTCTTCTGTTATTGGCTCTTTCGGTTCCACTTCTGTTTTATGCAGATGACACTCTGATCTATCATTTTTTTCTTTCCTTTTCTGTTCCCAAGGAAGTCCATCAGTGATAGTATCTGTCACAGGTATTAGTCTGGCTGGGGACACATTATCTATGTCTTAACCCTTCAAATGCTGGATTCTTTTCTGTTTTTCTTCAAATTACCACTGCCTGTTTCTTTTTCTCCAAAGCTGCTGCTTCTTTCCCACATAGCCTGCCAGCTTGGTCCCTCATTATAAGTTGGGTGGATTTCTCAGCAGAATTTCTGTGCATGGTAACCAACATTACCACATTCCGTACTTCTTACAATCTGCCCCATTAAAAGAATACAGCTGGCACCACAGTAACAGATGCAGATTCCCTGGAATATGGCTTGTAGTACTTCAGTAAATCCACATGCATTATTTTAACTAACTATATTTAACTTTTTTAACCCTTGTTTATTTTGATGGCAATAGATGCTGCACAATAGTGGATCAGGCCACTACTGTATCATGTTTATTTTAATGGACAAAGGGCTCATTTCCAGCCATTTTGTGCATTCCTTTGGAAAACGGGTATGAAGGTAGCCATCAGAAATATTCACTTTTTCACCCACTTCTGGTTGTTGCCATGTAGAAGAATGCTTCCCTGCTGTGGAGGGAAGAACTTGTGCTTCCCTTCAATAAATGAAAAACATTGTAAAACTTTGGGAAACTTTTTAAAATGTTTACCTCCACCTCTTGGATCGAGGTATACATGTTAGTAACGTACATGAGGTATTTCTCTTAATAATCAAGCTGAGTTTACTTCACTCTGTAGCCCTATAGAATATTGCACGCCAAAAATGCTCTATTGTTAATTAGTACCCAGCGAGGGTCGGCAGCCTCCTACCCAATGAGGAGGCTCGAAACAGGGGCATTACCACGCGGTAATCACGCCGCTCTGAGCCTCCTCCTGGCTGCAGGTCAGAATTTTCCCAGCTGGGGAACAAGGTAAGGGCCCCCCCACTTACCGTCTCCTTTTGGATCCTTTGTAGGAGCGGACGCGCTGGGAGCACTTCTGTCCCCAGTGCGTCAGCTCCCAATTTGTGACACACGCCACAATTGAAAGGAAGAAGGGATTACATGAAGTCCTTTTTTCATTGGCCACTATAGAAAGGGAGAACGGACTTTGTTTCCCCTTCCTTTCAGCTATTTTTTTTTCTTTTTTCTTTTTTAAGTTGCAAAACGCTACAGCGTTTTGCAACTGAAAAATATTGCTTTTAGTACCCCAGTCTTAAGAACCAGGGTACTTATAGCAATAAGCCCCTTGCAGGGGGGAGCAGCACCACTTCAGGTAATGCCCCGGGGCCTGCGTGTAACTATGGGCACCGTGGCATTACCTGATGCGGTAATGCCCTCCCTGCTCATGGCTTATTACCTAATAATATGGTGGGTAGCAAAAACAGGTGGTATTTGTAAAAACTGCCTCTTTTGCTGTTATCACCACTCTGACTTTCTGTTCAGTTTGACTCTTGGCGTTCGTAACAGGAATTTGAACAGTTCTCACTTTTACTGCTACTAAACTGTTGTACAGATTTTGGGTATGTCTCCTTTCAGTTATTATGCTATTCTTAGCGCATAGGCACTATTTCCATTTCAATAGATCATGCACTCAGAGTTTAGACTGAGTTATTATGCTTCTCTCAACGCATATGCACTATTTTCATTTCAATCGATCTTGCACCCAGACTTTGGGTACGTTTCTCCTCAACAATTGCGCTTCATTTCAATAGATCATGCACTCAGACTTTGGCCCTCATTCCGAGTTTGGTGGTAGTCATGGCACTATGTGCGCCATGACTACCACCAATAACGGGTCTGTGTCCGGTTTGGTGCAATGGGGACTTACCGGACTAGTCCGACCTTGGCGGGACCGGTAAGTCCCCATTGCACCAACCATTCCCCATTCCCATTTGAGCCCCGATAGGGCTCAATGGAAATGGGGAGGGCGCAAATAACGGGCTCGCGAATGTCAAGCCCGTTATTTGTGCCCTGGTCCCTTAACGGGTCCCGTCCACAAAGGCTGGTCAGACCAGCCGTTAAAGGAGGGACCCACTAAGGGACCTTGTAGTAGGGCGGTAAGGGATTACTGGCACCGGTGCCCGGTATCCCTTACCGCCCACCTCGTAATGAGGCCCTTTGGGTACGTTTAGACTGAGTTATTATGCTTCTCTCTGCTCCCATGAACTATTTCCTTTTCAATCGATCTTGCACTTTGGGTATGTCTCCTCTCAGTTATTATGCTTCTCTCAGCACCTGTCCACTACTTCCAGTTCATGCACTCAGATATTGGGTAAGTAGACTGAGTCATTATGCTTCTTTCAGCATCCCCGCACTATTTCCAGTTAAATCGAAATTGCTGCCAGACTTTGGGTAAGTCTAGACTGAGTAATTAGGCTTCTCTCTCAGCGCCAATGTACTATGTCCATTTAAATCGATCTTGCAACCGAACGTTGGGTAAGTCTCTTCTCAGTAATTACGCTTCTCTCAGCACTTAAGCACTATTTCCATTTGAATCGATCTTGCACTCAGACTGTGAGTATGCATCCTCTAAGTTTGTATGCTTCTATCAACATCTCAGCTCTACTTCCATTCCAATAGATCATGCAATCAGACATTGGGTATGTCGCCTCTAAGTTATTATGATCCTCCCAGCATCCATACACTACTTTCATTTCATTCGATGTTGCACCCAGACTTAGGGTAAGTCTTGACTACGTTATTATGCTTCCCTCTGCACTGCTTCCATATCAATAGATCACACACTTAGACTATGCACTCTTTCCCTTTAAATCACTTTTGCACTTCTCAGTTCACATTTTGTATGCTCTGTCTTATCCTGCTCTCGTTTTATCCTTACCTGGCTCTTCTTAATTGAAAATGGATTACATTTCCATTTAGTGTTCATTATGATTAACTGTGCTCTTAATCCTGTTCCCCGTATTTCCTCTTTTATATCTACTTACCTACTTTACCACAGAGATATGTGCTATGTTAAGATTCTGCTTCTTTTCTCTTCGGACACCAAAGTAATTCTCTCTACGCATGACACCCGCTCTGTCTTCCTTTAATACCCATCTTAAACACTATCTCCTTTTTGAAGCCTTTCTCCATCTTGTTCGATCATGATCTGTAATTTGAAGGCGAATGGTGATGACCAAAGAGCCCGGACAGACATTCAGAAGAACGAAACGACAATCAAAAAATGACAGGCAAAGGCGAAATGTACAGAATAATGATGTAATGGACTTAAAAGGAGAAACAATGCTAAACTTTAAAGAAACGTAACCATGAAGTAGGATGAAAATATGCAACTAGCTAACGCCTGTAAATAGGCTTGGAACGCAAGAAGCTAAGGAAACTGTACTGCTTGCTATGCTTAGTAGAAGAATAGAGCGGCAAGCGCCAACTATATATCTACCTCAAAGAAGCACATTATACAAGTGCGAATCCATTTTACAAAAGCAGAAATAAGCCCAGGATGATAGTGGTCAAACAGGCCAGGATTCATATACCAGCACAAAGCCAGATGAAAGAGCAGAATCGAAACTTAGCAAGAAGAGCTCATGCCTGGGAATTCAACCTACGGAAGGGAGGAGAGCGGCAACTTCGAAGAAACGAAACTTCAGAGCATAGCAGCCTGCCCCGTGAAGGTCGAGATAAGGAGGCCCAGGCAGGTGGCAAGACCTAAGGGAGAATCAAATACACAAATAGAGGGAAAATGAAGCAGATTCACAGTGTACTAACACGTGACCAGCCAAGCGCGAAGAGGTACCAACGTCTGATGTCACCCAAACCCAGAGGATGCCATAACTTTCCCCGATAAGAAGCTACAGTTTCGAGGTCAACTTCAGCCAACTACCTGACACATAGCCCTAAAGTACTGATTGATGGAAGGGAGGCAGGTGAATCATGGGGCATACCGCATCTGGGTGAACATTCTGCATGCTGCTAATTAAAGTGGAGATTTATGCCTGGGGGTGTAACTGACCCAATCACAATGGACCAAATAATCTAGGGTCCTATAGCTAGTAGAACCAATGAAACGTCGTACTTGTAGTGACGTCTAGCACGAGTGATGTAGCGGGATGGGCATAGACGCCCACCCGATAAGAATTATCCAATCCTCACACTCTGTTACCATATACAGAGATAGTACCTATACTTAACTTATCTTGTTAACCAATAGAATCGCATGATAAACATTTGAGTGTTACACGTCAACAATGACGAGGAATCGCCATAACTATTGCTGTCTGAATGAAAAAGGAGGAAGTTGAAGCGAGAATGGGGGACTGCATCACTGCTGATTTCCTATTGCTTCTCCGTTTTGTACTTGTCATTAAACGGACTTCCATTTGCCAAACCATTGAGTTGTCTTTATTGATTGGTGTTGGAGTAAGAGAATCTCGCACCCCAGCCCTCTCAAGGTGCAGCCATCTCGTCTTAAGGTACTCGGGTGAGCTCTGATCCCATGGGCCTGTCAGAGGTCGCTCCGCCCTCCTGTACCCTTGGTAGCGGAGAGAATGGTTTTGACCATCAATTATTGATTATTGATTAAAATAACCGTCGACACGAAGTAACTCTATGTCTTTGGCAATATCACAAGTCCTTCACCATTTGGCCAAGTAGACTGTGAAGCTTCCCGTGGACAATGATAGTTTTAAATTATCCAAATCTGCAGTGGGTCTGAAGGGACCCGTTTTAAAAACATAACCCTTCCATTCCTACGGGCAGCGGAACAGGCGAAAGACTAAAGGAAGCGGTAATGGAGGCGGTGGGAGGTGGAGAAAACAAAATAGTCAGAAGTAGAGAAGACTGTATATATGTATATGTAAGGAGATAATGACTCGAGAATAATTGAAAATAGAGGTTACCGGGGTAGATACCCAAGGAAACAGAGATTACCAGGGTGGACACCTGAGAAGAGAAAGATTACCAGGGCAGACACCTGAGAAGAGAGAGGATACCAGGGCAAACACCTGAGATAAAGAGAGAGATTACACCTTATTCCTGCGCTTTAATATAGCGGTCAGACGAAACGTGAACTCAGAGCCCACATAATAGGGGACGACTAGGCTGCTACCACGTTTAAAGACATTGTAAAAGGGGTTCATTTAAACTCCATGTCGGGGTAAACATTAGAGGCAGAGATATTTGTGTCCAGCTGGTGTCTGTCTAGTCTGTCAAATTTCTGTTGTACGTGTTCTGTCGTATGTCACATGTAAGGAAATTTGTCTCCTTGTTGTTTGAAATTAAGTAGGGTTTTTACGCGATTCTATAGTCAAGAGGAAATCGCACATCAATTGATGTTCTTGAAGTGAATTGGTGATACAAAATTCTGACGAGAAAAGATTGGATTGGAGCTTGCGGTATTTGGTGCTCACTCATATTGTTGGAAGTGTTGAAGTTACATGAAAGTATTGTTAGAATCAGATTTATGCATGGAAGACATTACTCCATTAGCACACTTGTATGAACAATTGCCGAAACATGCACACAAGCTTAAGAAATACAGCACTGAGTGGGTTAAGAGTACCGCCCACAAGATGTTTATGCCGTGGCCACAAACTGGGTCTTTATCAAAAGCCATCTTACAACACATGACGACTTACTTGCATGCCACATATACAGGCAAGAAACAAGAGAAACGCCTTGCTGTTCTAGAACTTTGGAAAATGTTCAAACAGTCGAAGGAGGAAGAGCTATCTGCTGACTGGATATTAAACGTATGCATTGAGGGGGGTGAGACGCCTACTGCGCCCCCTGCCCCGCCTGAAACAGAAACCGAGGGAAGTAAGCCCGATGGACTCTACCGATTAAGCGAGCTTAAGGCAGCCACAGGGTACAGCGTCTCCGCATATGAGTCACCCACGTACAGTAGTGACGATAATAAAGGGAAGGATCAGGATAAGAATCTCACCTCCACAGTCCCGAGGGACAAGGAGAGACGCGATGATTAGAGGAAGGACTAGGCACAGATTAGTGTATCTCTCGATAAAGAGAGAGAGGGAAAGAAATGGAAATGAGGTGAAAGCAGAACTGATGAGATAGCATTTGCAAAAGACAAATGGATGAGAGGACAGATATTGTTGAAACTCGATGGAAAAGGAAGTGATGATGTTAGACCTAAAGAAAAGTCAGATGAGGCACAGAGAAGGGAGAATGGGAAGGAAAAGGAGTTAAGGGACGAAAGGATAAGAAGAAAAGATAGGCTAAGGCGAGAAAGCAGCCTATGACCAGTACAAGCAGAGACAGCTAAGTTTGGAAGAAGAGCAAAGGGTACATGAAAAAAGGATAAAGAGACAAAAAGATGAGGAAGTTCAAAGGGCAGATGAATGTAGAAATGAAAGGAGAAGGGAAGAAGATAAGGGCAGAGAAGAGGCGAGGAAACGCAAAAAATTTGAGGATGATATTGAACGTAAGCAGAGACAGAGGGCACGCAATCTCGAATATCTGGAGTGGGAAGATAAAAAACCTGATCCAGTTGTAGAATGGGAAGACATTGAAGAATTCTTTCCTGCGTACGACTCAGTACCAGGCATGATTTGGACAAACATTGAAGAAGACTTCGACACCAGAAGCATCGGGGAGACGATCGATAAAATATATGATGAAATGGGGCTAGAGCAAATATCCTGAGGGGAAAGGAAAGATGGGCGCTTGGAAAGCACTCAGTTTTATGACACTGAGGCTGTCACCCGAAGTAGTGGGAGCCGGAGACTGTCCCTGGACAGACTAGAAATCAGTAAAAAGGATAATGATACAAGGAGTTGCGTGAATTGGGAACAATCAACGTCCAACTCCGGAGAGGAAACAGAGCGTGAGACAAATAAAGAAGGGAGATGGCGCGAAAAGTGGCTCCCAAGGGAAAAAGGGGTAATATGGTCAGAAGCTAGCGAGTCTGCAACGAGGACATCAGAGTCTGCTGCGCAATCTGACCAGCATGAAGGAACACCCCATGGCAAGAGGGGGGTGTCAGCACCCGCCTATGTAGACAGGTTGAAAACATTGCCAGGCAGACGGCGATGCAGGAATGTTACCCCAGCGATAGACAGGAGAACTATAGGAGAAAAGAAAGAAGGCTACACATTCCAATTTCCGCTGTTAGAAAAGGGGGGAGCAAGACTGCAATATATTCCATGGCCACATATGGATCGAGAAAACCTGAAAAACAAGCTTCCAATGTTGACATCGGGAGCCGGGAAGTGGATACACGAGTTAGAAAAAATCACAAGGGGTGTCACGTTAGCTATAGGGGACATTAAAGGTCTCCTGATCGCCATACTTGGTGAGAGAGCAGACGATGTGTGGACACGGGGAGGGTGCTGTTAGGCAGAATCCTGTGCAGTTCCCTTAGGGAACACTGCAAAAGGATTAAGACTACAGGAGCAAGCAGTAAACCCAATTGGTAGCAGTCTGCACCACCCAGATTTACCTGGTAGCCGTGGCAGAGCAGTCAGACCTCTCTCAAGAAGAGTAGGGCAGTATATAGAGTACACACAATAGGGCTAAAAACACAGTAGAGCAAACAAACACTGACCAGAGCTTTGTATAAAAAGTATATAATTATTTATTTAAAACACACTTTAGGCAATATAATACACTCTAAATAAAAAGCAAGTTAAAACACAGTCAGGTAAAGTATACACACCTCCCTTAATAACTATTAGACAAGTCAGAATTAAAACACCACGATTTGTTAAACAGATGTGAGCGCATAACCTGATGGCACTCCAATAGTTCAGTTAAAGGGAGAGAAAAAGGCAGAGCATAGAAATAAACCAGGTCCCAGGGCTTTTTTGGAGTTCTCAGCAAGGGAATAAAGGCAGGATAGACTGTAGAGCCAAAGTTCATAGGCCAGGCCCACTTTAAAGGGAGCAAAGCAAAATGTGCCCAGGATCACACGGTTTAAAATGCACTAAACGTCTTTGCAGAATGTTCAAAAGAGGTTGGGGCGATTCAAGAAGGTAAAGTTAGAAGGTCTGGGGCCAACCCAGTTGGCAAGCCAAGGATTTAAGGGTCACCTTGGGCAAACCGAAGAAAGGGAGGCCAGGCAGGACACAGTACCTTAAACAGAGAGGAAGCTCCAGCGGTGGCAGTTGTTCCTGGCAGTGGTTGCAGTTCATTGTTTCGACCAGGGGAAGAATGGATGTCATGGAGGAGGAAACGTGGAGTCGTTGCACTGCACAGGGATGAAACCATCCGCGGAGTTTGTCAATAAAAGGAGCGTTCCTTTTATTTGCGGTCAAAATGGTGAAGCTTGGCTATCCGGCCGCCGGGGTGGTTGGCACGGGCGATTCGACCAAGAGATGTCTTTGGAAGGTGAAAAGGGCGAACTGGTTGGTCCCACCAGCTCAGAGGAAGAAGACTCGTCCAGCAGAAGATCTTCTCTTGTCGTCGGGAAAGTGGTGAGGTTGTTGCATCAGGGCTCCACTGGTGGTGTCGTTGTTGCAGATGGCTCAGCTTCTTCCCTCTTCAGATTCTTAGGTCCTGTGGCAACTTCTGAAGTTCCAGTCCCAAAGGCCCTGCTTTTATGCAGAAAACCCCCCATTCATCTGCCTAGCTGTCAATCACACATGCTAAGTGGTGAGCTGGGCGGCTCACCACTGGGCCAATCAGAGTAGAGTGTGACTTGGGTTGCCGAGGCAACGCAGTCCAGGGTGCCAATTCCCCCCTCCACCCCTACTGTGGAACCCAGACAGAGTGGCACCATTTGGAGGGCTTCTGTGGAGAAGCCCGCCAAAATAGTGGAACAAAGGGCTCGACCTTGGTCAGAGTTGCAGAGACGGACACAAACTCCATTTTAGAAAACAGTTCTGGCAAAAAGACCCAACCGGGAATTTTATATTAAATAAATAAACCGGCGGTATTTTTAAAATTGCACCAAAAAGTGGTGCGTTTAAAATCAATGGGAAAATCCCATAGAAAATATTCTGGTGGAATATTTTGCGTGGTAACCACTGCCACCAGCCAGAAACTCCAAGGGAGGACTGGACAGTGCCCCCTTGAAAACAGACCCAGGGGCAATATAATTAACCCCTTCCAGTACTTCCACAATATGATGGTTTGTACTGGTTCTGTTCACAATTTAGGACTGGTAAAGTCAATGGTGACTTTACATTCCCTGGGAGACAGTAGTCAGTCCCAGGATATGGAGTCTATGTTTGGGGTCACTATGACACCCCTGTGTTACTGCACTGAGGGTGCTGTGTAACACACACATAAAAAATAGATGATACCCTATGGAGTAGAAGGAAAACCCCATAGCCCATAAGCACACACAGAGTCAAAGACAATCAAATCATACCTAAGAGTGGGAGGAAAAGAGTCTCACTCTTAGCAGGAGAAAAAAACAAACCCCAAAAATCCAGCAAAGCTGCTGGGGGACTCACTAGGTTTGGGAAATTAGCCTTATAAGAGAATTCTCCCTAACACTCACCCCCCCCCCCCCAGACTAAGGGACAGGAGGATTGAATCCACTCCTGGATGAATCTCATACCTCTAGTCGGTTATAAACATCCTAGAGAGACCATCAGCATTTTGGTGGTGACACCCTGACCTGTGCTCAATGGTGAAATCAAACCCCTGAAAGCAGATTGACCATCACAATAGTTTTGGGTTTTCCCCTTTCATTCGCATTAACCATCTCAAGGGTTGGTGGTCAGTCTGAATAACAAAAGTAGAACCATACAAGTATCGCCTAAACTTCTTCAGAGCCCACACAATGGCAAAACATTCTGTTTCAATAGTTGCCCACCTTGTCTCAGGATCCTTCAGTTTTCTACTGATGAAGCAAATGGGGTGTTCCCTACGTTTCCCATCCAGTTGACTAAGGACTGCACCTATACCTGCATTAGAAGCATCTGTCTGTACAATGAAAGTTTGGTGGTAGTCAGGAGCTCTTAGCACTGGAGCTTGACAAAGGGCTTTCTTCAGGTTTTCAAAGGCCTGATTGCACTCCTCATTCCATTTTACCTTGAGGAGATCACATTCAGTGGAGAAGCTATGGACTCATAGTTCTCTATGAAATTCCTGTAGTACCCAGTGAGGCCTAAGAAAGCTCTCACCTGGGTTTGAGTTGTAGGTGTTGTCCGATTTTGCACAGCTTCAATCTTACTGGGCAAAGGCCTTATTTCACCACCTCCTACCTCATGTCTAAGGTAGACCACTTTACTCTGTCCAATCTGGCATTTACTTGCCTTTATGGTCAGATTGGCCTTCTCGAGAGCCTGCAAAACATGTCCTAGATGGTCAACATGCTCTTCCCAGGATTGGCAGAACACTGCAATGTCATCCAAGTATGCCATTCAGAAGTCCTCCATCCCAGCCAGAACCTGATTTACCATCCTTTGGAATGTAGCAGGTGCATTTTTCAGTCCAAAAGGCATAACCCTAAATTGGTATAAGCCAACTGGAGTAGAAAATGCAGTTTTCTCCTTGGCATGGTCTGTCAGGGCTATTTGCCAATAGCCTGACGTCAGATCAAATGTGCTGAGGTACTTGGCTGAACCAAATCTATCCACCAACTCATCTGTCCTTGGCAAAGGGTGGACATCACTCTTGGTGACTGCATTAAGAGCTCTATAGTCCACACAGAATCTCAATTCTTTGGATCCTGCCTTTGGTACTAACACCACTGGGCTAGACCATGGACTAGTAGAGGGCTCTATTACCCCGAGGTCAAGCATCTTGATGACCTCTCCTTTGATGTGGGTTCTTACATTCTCTGACATTCTGTATCCTCTGAATTTTACTGGCAGACAGTCACCAGTGAGTATTTATTTATTTATTTATTTTTATTTATTTGTTATACGCCCAGACCCGGGGGTATCACGGCGTAGTTACAGACAATGGGGGAATGCAATCTTAGAAAGTACACAGAGGAAAACACAGGAATAACAGTCAGTAATATACAATAATATGCGAGGCAGTCAAGAATATACAGCAAAATGCAAAGCAGTCAGATATGTACAGTTAATTGGAGCGGATTAGTGCTCTAGTTCAGTTAGAACTTATTGAAGAGCCAAGTCTTCAGGAAGCTTTTGAATTTAGGGAAGGAGGTTTCGTTCATAATGTGGGTAGGTAGCGCATTCCAGTGTCAAGGTGCCAGTGTTTTGAAGCTACTACCCCCTGCTTTCTCTCTTTTGTAACAGGGGGTTTCGAGGTATGCGTTTTTGTTGGACCTGAGAAGTCTGGTCTGGGGCTTTATCGTGACTGTATTGTTGAGGTATTTGGGTGCTTTGTTAGCCCTGCATTTGTGGGTGATGCTCAGGGTTTTAAATAGAATTCTGGCTTGGATGGGGAGCCAGTGGTGGTCTCTTCTGGTGTTGGAGATATGTTCAGATTTTTTGATGCCTAAGGCTGCTCTGAGGGCTTTGTTCTACATGAGTTGGAGTTTGGCTAAGTTGGCTTTGGACGTGCCCAGGAAAAGGATATTACAATAGTCTAGCTTAGACAGTATGAGTGCTCTGGCTAGAGTAACACAATTTTTGGCTGAGAGGAATTTACGGCTGAGGGAGATGAGTTTGGAGGTGTAGGAGGTGGACGAGGCTAATGTGTTTACTTGTTTGGACATGGATAGTGTTGCGTCTAAGTAGACGCCAAGGGTCTTGACTTGTTTAAGAACAGGGATTGTGGTTCCATCGATGGTGAATGATTTGAAGGCGGGCTCAAGGGTGTTAATTTTGCTGGAAGAGCCTAGTATGAGGAGCTCCGTTTTATCGTCATTGAGACAAAGGCTGTTATTGGCCATCCAGTTTTGGATGAGTGAGTAGATTTGGTTAACCAGGAGGGAGTCTTGTTCATGATTGCCTGAGAGAGGAATGAGGATTTGGGTGTCGTCGGCGAAGTTAGTATAGATGACACCCATGGCATCCAAAGCTGCAAATAATAGCTTAGTGTAGGCATTATACAGTGTGGGGGATAGGCAAGAGCCTTGCGGCACACCTGCTGGGACAGGCACTGGGTCTGCTGATTCTTTGCCGATGGACACTCTGGAGGTCCTATCAGCCAAGAATGATTTTATCCAGTTGGTAGCGCTCTGAGCTAGGTTGAAGTTGTTTGCTAGAGTGTTGCAGAGTTTGTCGTGGTCGACCAGATCGAAGGCCGCTGAGAGGTCCAGGAGCATCAGCAGACAGAGTTTGCCTGCTTCTTTAGTGGCATCCATTTGGATCTTCAGATCAAGGAGGGCTGTCTCTGTACTATGGTTGGGGCGGAATCCTGACTGGCGGTCTCCTAATAGTTGATGTTGTTCCAAATAGTTCTGAATTTGGCAATAGGCTATTTTGTCAATTATTTTTAGGAGAAATGGGACCGTTGTAATAGGTCGGCAATTAGTGGGTATTGAGGGGTCCAGGGATGGTTTTTTTAGGAGTGGTCTCACCCAAGCTTTTTTGATACTGGTGGGGACTGTGTTTGTGAGGAAAGAGGCATTGATGAATTCGGTAATTATGGGTGTGAGGGTGGGGGCACAGAGTTTTACTAGATGGGAGGGGAATTGGTCTTCTTTACAGTTGGAAGCTTTGAGTTTCATTATGGTGTCAAATACTTCTTTGTTAGACACTAGTGTAAATTGAAATGGGGGGCCAATAGTGGCATTTGATGTAGTCGTTGATATAGTGGGTGGAGTTTTATCAGCTAGGAGCGTTTTTTATTATCAATTTTGTTTTGTAGTAGGAGAATTTTAGATGAGAGTGCGTTTTGTATAGTGGTGCACCAGTCTTTGCTAGCGTTACAAGGTGCTGAAGTTTGACAGGGGTTTTCGAGCTCTCTAAGGATGGTAAACAGTTCTTTGCTGTCGGAGGACGCATTAGTAATGCGGAAGTTGAAGGCATTGGCTTTTTGAGAGATTATAGCTGATTTATATATTTTGTTAGCTTCAGCGAAGGCTAGTGCCGATTCGGGGGTATTGTTTTTCTTATGGAGGTGTTCAAGAGATCTTTTTGTGCGTCTTAAGGCTACAAGTTCCTCATTAAACCAAAAACAGGAACGTTTGTCAGGTCTACGGGTTTTGGTGGTGATGGGAGCAAGTAGGTCAATAGTTTGGGTAAGGCATTGTTGGTATTGTTCAGCTAGATAGGAAGGGTTGTTAGTGCCTGGAACCGTAAGGGCAAGGGCAGCACTCAGGACTGGAGTGAGTTTGTCGGAGGAGAGTTTTTTGATATTTCTAGTTTCGAATGCTTCTGGTTTTTTAGGGGTGATGTGCTCTGTACTGGCATTATCTATGGTGAAGTTAATTACATAGTGGTCTGACCAATTGACTGGGAGGATGGAATCAATGGTGATTAGAGAGTTGAGCGTGAGAAACCAGTCTAGGGTTCTTCCTTTTGAGTGGGTGGGTTTATCTATCAGTTGTACGAAGTGCATTTCTGACATGGCTGTATTGAATGTAGAAGCTTCTGAGTCCAGGGGGTCATCGTATCCTAGGTTAAAGTCACCGAGGACTATGCATTTAGTTTTAGGCTTGATAAGGGGCGTTAGGAGTAGCGGTATGTCCAAGTCAGGGTGTGTATTTTTGTTGGGTGATCTGTATACCACTAGTAATTTGGTAGTAGTTTTGGGGTTGGAGGTGTACTTCACTAGAAGGAGTTCATAGCCTTGTATCTGTTCTATTGGGCTAGCTCTGATTTCCAGAGTGGTTTTGGCTATTATTGCAACTCCACCTCCTTGGGTGTTTGACCTGTCTGTTCTAAAGATACTGAATCCTGCGGGAATAGCAAGGGCTAGAGATGGTCCTGCTGCTGGATGGAGCCAGGTTTCAGTGACCACCAGCATATCAAGGTGTTGGTCCTCAATAAGGTCATGGATGTCTATGGCATGGGCACCTAATGAGCGGGCACTGATGAGTGCGCTTTTGAGGGTGGAGGAGGGGGCAGGGGGTGGTGTGTTATCTAAGATGGTGGAAGAATCTGTGGTTTTGTTATTGGATAGGTGTTTGAGTGGTGCATTGTGGAGGCTTTTGTGTTGGAGATTAATGGGTGTGGTGTTTAGTTTGGTTGGTGTATTGGGTGTGGTGGTGAGTGGGGTGGGTAGTAGGGGCATTTTAGTTCTAGACATGAGTCTATTGAGTCTTTCATTACCCAGGATGGGTGTGGTCGTATCATGAATGCTGATAGGTATGGTGTGATTGTATATGGACGGGTTGGGACTAAGACACGGGTGGTCTGAGGTTGCTCCATTTTTAATGGTGGTGGGTGTAATGTGGGTCTGAGGGGATGGTATGGGGAAAGGGGGGTGTGTGGGGAGGAAAGGGGTGGGGCAGGGGATGGGGAAGTGGCGTGGACAGCCTGGTCTAACTAGTCCTTCGCCAACCTTGATGAGATGACCTCTTGTGCATGGTGTAGCATTGGGGACTAAACAATAGGGGAACATGATAATGGTAAGGAGCGCCAGCAATATATTGGTAGGGTCTGAGTAGTCAGTGATATAGTTTGATGAACTATTTAGGCACATGGGCTGGGTACAATAGTCCAGCGCAGGCAGACAACGCCTGTGTTGTTAGCAGGGTGCACAGGCAATGGGTCACAGGCAATGGGTCACTTAAATTCGATTTTAGCAATCAGGCACAAAAACCATAGGTCGCGAGCAGGGTGCATAGGCAGTGGGGCACCTAAATTCGATTTTAGCAATCAGGCACAAAAACCATCTAACCATGCTGTATGTCATGCTGGCCCCAAGGGGTCAAGGGGTCAAGCCTAGTGAAAGTGAGAACAGGGAGGCAAACTGATTTAACATAGATTTGCACTCCTCTTGTTGCTCAGGTGTCAGATTTGAAGAGAGATTAACTCCTTCAATCTTTTAATCCAAAGGTAGGCCTCTGAGGAGATCAGGGAGAGGTTCACTCTCTTCTTCCTCTTCTGCTGAAGCTAGAAGCAAGGCTCCTACTTCAGGTCTGGAGACATACGCTTTTAGTCTGTTGGTGTGGAACACTCTGGGAGCCTCCTTGGGATTGCCCAAGTCCACATGATAGTTCACCTCTCCAAGTTTTCCCACAACCTTGAAGGGTCCCATCCATTTGTCTTGCAAGGCCCTCTGCCTTGTTGGAATCATAACAAGAACTAGCTGGTCTTGAGTGAACTTAACCATGTTAGCCTTTTGATCATGCCAATGCTTGACCAAAGCTTGACCAGCCTTCAAGTTATCACTAGCTAGGGCCATCATCTGTGACATTCTCCTCCGGAGTCCTATCACGTAGTCAGTCACTCTGACTGGCTTGGGGGTAGGAGGACTCTCAAACAACTCCTTAATCAGGGCCAATGGACCTCTGACCGGATGGCCATAGAAAAGTTCAAAGGGACTATAACCTACTCCCTCCTGAAGGACTTCTCTATAAGCAAAGAGAAGGCATGGCAGTAGAAGATCCCACTTTCTTTTAAGGGGTTCCTCTAAAGCACCTATCATGCTCTTCATTGTCCAATTAAACCTTTCAACCAACTAATTTGTCTGAGGGGGGTAGGCGGTAGAGAACTTGTAGGTAGCTCCACAGTTTTTCCACATGGCTTTCATGTAATGGGACATAAAATGTGACCCCTGTCAGAGATCACCTCCTTAGGAAACCCAACCCTGGTAAAAATACCAAGGGGGGCCTTAGCTACAGCCTGAGCTGTAACAGCCCTCATAGGAATTGCCTCAGGGTAACTAGTAGCATGATCTACTACAACAAGGATAAACCGGTTGCCCAAAGAGGTTGGGGGATCAAGGGGACCAACAATGTCAATCCCTACCCTCTCAAATGGGACTCCCACTACTGGGAGGGGCACTAAAGGTGCCATATTCTTGGAACCACTCTTACCAGAAGTTTGGCAAGTGTGACAGCTCTTGCAGAACTTATCTACCTCAGCCCCCATCTTTGGCCAATAAAAGTAGAGTGAGAGCCTTTCCTTGGTCTTCTTGAAACTCAAGTGACCAGCCAAAGGAATCTCATGGGCTAGCTGCAAGACCTGGAGTCTGTTTTCTTGAGGGACTACAAGTCGTTTGTAGTCTCCATGTGCAGACTCAGTCAGTTCACTGTAGAATAGGCCATCTTCCCAGTGCAACCTATACTTCCCAGGCTCTTGCCCATCAGCCTGAGAAGCTGCCTGGTGGCGGAGACCTTCCAGAGTTGGACATTCTCCTTGCCCCTTACGAAAAGATGACCTGCTGGGTCCACCTTCTGCCAGTAAAGACTGCAGCTCAGGATGGTCAGCCGGGTCCAGATCTCCAATAAGTTCTTGGCCTCCTACTAGCTCTTCTTCAGAGTCAAGTTCAACCACACAGGGTTGTACCTCCCTCTCAGCCTCAGCTGGAGGTGGAGTTACTGGTGTAACTTTGGATTCCTTCTAGAAGTCTTGGGTTTCCCCTTTGCTTCTGGTTGTTCAGCTATAGCAGTAAGTAGCTCCAGTGGAGTAGGAGTGATTTTTCTTCCATCATCTCCTTAGGAGAACCTCTCAAGGTTTTCTCCCTTGCAGGTCTGGTTAGTTCCTGTAACATTTTACTAGGAGGTCTGGGGGTATGTGACAACTCCCAGAGTTTTCAGGTAATTTCCCAACAGAACCCTTCCTGGTACCTCACATTGTACACTGACAGGTATCTTCAAAGTCATACCATTGCACTGGATGAGAACTGGTAACTGGGGACACATCTGCACAGGCCCTCCAGCTAACTTGGTGAGGCGTTTGGGGGCCCTAGCAACCTCCTCTGCCTTGAAAAAAGATGAATCCACCACAGTTATGCTGGCTCCAGTGTCCCTAATGGCAGGGGTCTCCTGACCATTCACTTGGATACTGTCCTTATAATACTCTTTAGTATTATCTGGGATAGAATTATGGACATCTACATTCTGTTGTTCCCACAACCCCAGGGACACTAAAGCAACACTGGCTGAGACTCCAATGGGATCATCAGCCAGTAGTAGAAAGTTTCCACTAGTCATTGGTACTTCCTCCTCTGAAGCGAAGGCTAGGGAGACAGTGTGGACCCCTGAAGGTTTACCCTTACATCTGGGATCTCCTTTCACATGGTCAGTAGCCTTACAAACATAGCATGTTCCAAATGCTTTCTGGAATGGTGGCTTGGTCTGACCTCCTTCTGGTCTGCGACCAGAAGGTACACTAGCCTGATTTGGTTTCCCATGTGGCTTACCCTTATGGTGCTGTTTGGGGCCCTCTTTGGAATTGGAATTATTTGAATTCTCTTTGGAGTCTTTTTTAGGCCGTTTTCCCTCATCCTTTTTCTGAGTTACCCCAGAATCCTTGTGAGTGGCTCTTTTGGAAACCCACAAGTCAGAAGCCTTAGCTAGCTTCTTGGAATCTATTTCCTTTGAATCAGCCAAGTGCTGTCTGAGCTCAGGAGAGCAGGCATCATAAATTGACTCCAACATAACAAGATTTCTCATTCCCTCATAAGTGTTCACTCTGTAACCCTTAATCCATCCCTCTATGTTTTTCAAACTTTCACTCACCCAGGTAGCCCAAGGGGTACCATCATGCTTTTTGAGGGTCTTAAACCTCTTAAGGTACTGGGAAAAGGTCTTCCCAAATCTATCTATTAAAGCTAGCTTCACATATTCATAGTCCATCCTATCCACCTCCCCCAACTCCATTACCACATCAGATGCAACAGGGGGGAGCCTAGAGAACAACCAAGGAAGCAACTGATTCCCTGTGATGTCCTGGAGCCCATGATTATACTCAAACATAGCCAACCAATCCAACACATCCAATTTAGGTTCATACATACACACAATCTCTTTAGGCATCCGTGGTCTTTTGGGACTGGAACTCCTAGAGGATCCGGGGAGAGAAGTATTTTCAACAGACAATTTCTTCATCTCTAGCTCATGCTTGAACTCCATTTCTCTGAGCCTTAGTTCTTGGTGCTTTTGTTCAGATTGGGCACTAATTCTTTTGAACTCTAATTCAAGTCTCATTTTTTCCAGTTCAATGAATTCAGGACTTAATGTGGGACCTGACAAAGGCCCAGTAAACATAGCTTGAGGTGCTAGAGCAGGCAGAGGCCCAGTAGGGATAGTTACATTAGTCTCACTTTCCTCTTCTGAATCTACAATAATATTATCAATACGTTGATCCATATTACCACTATTACTGTTGTCTACATTTGCTGGGGAGGTAGGTTCCTCTGAACCATTACCCAGACTTTGGTTTTCTAACAATCTTTCTATCAGTTCCATTTTCTTGCCTTTTACAGGGAGATCCTTATGTCTACAAAGAACTCTTAAGCAATCAGCAGTTTTTGCAGAAAGGGATTCCTGGCTGTAACTTTCCATAGTTGACTTGTTAACAAAAATAGCTTTTACAGTGCTAAGCTTTGTGGTTAGTTGCACTAAAGTATCAGAAGCACTCTACAATGTATACTCAATACAAATCCCACCGCTGTAAACCCGTGTTAGGCAGAATCCTGTGCAGTTCCCTTAGGGAACATTGCAAAAAGATTAAGACTACAGGAGTAAGCAGTAAACCCAATTGGTAGCAGTGTGCACCACCCAGATTTACCTGGTAGCTGTGGCTGAGCAGTCCGACCTCTCTCAAGAAGAGTAGGGCAGTATATAGAGTATATACAATAGGGCTAAAAACACAGTAGAGCAAACAAACACTGACCAGAGCTTTGTATAAAAAGTATATAATTACTTATTGAAAACACACTTTAGGCAATATACCACTGGCGTAACAGGTGCCCCCGCAACCCACGCGGTGCGGGGGGCCCCGCCAGCACATGTCCTGGGAGGGTCCCCCACTTGTAGAAAAAAATATATATTTTTTTTTCTTTTTGAATTCCCTCAGCATTTATAAAGAAATTATTTCTGTAACAGAAATAATTTCTTTATGAAATCAGAGTGACTTCAAAAAGAAACGATGGGCCTCATTACGGGTTTGACGGCAACCGTGCCATTGCTACCAGCAGGTTGCCGCCACACCCGTAATGATTTACCGCCGCCCGACTTCCCGGTAACACCGGGGGATTACAACCCTGGCGGTCTGGGAAGTCAGGCGCCGGCAAATGGTAAGTCCCCATTTCCATAAAGTCCTATCGGACTCTATGGGAATGGGGACCATAGAAGCACCGGCACCGCTAATAACGGTGCCGGTGCTTCTGTGAAAACTATGCGGGTGGGTGCCGTTCTGCCCGGCAGGTCTGACCTGCCGGGCAGGACGGCAAACGCCCGCAGAGCTGTAATATGCCGGCCCGGAAACAACAGTGCCGGTGAGCTTACCAGCATCGTTGTTTACAGTCCGGCATAGTTGTAATGAGGCCCAATTTCTTTTTTTAAGTGTTAGGGCTCCCCTCAACCCCATGATGTGTGCGTGTGTGAGTGCATGTTGAAAGGGT
Source organism: Ambystoma mexicanum (assembly GCF_040938575.1). Classification (NCBI taxonomy): domain Eukaryota; kingdom Metazoa; phylum Chordata; class Amphibia; order Caudata; family Ambystomatidae; genus Ambystoma; species Ambystoma mexicanum. Next base: position 580,933,764 of record NC_090941.1, on the reverse strand, counting down.
TCACACTTAAATGTATAGGTGGCTGCCTGTGCGAGTGTATGGTGAAAGGGTGCACACTTTAATATACGGGTGGCTGCCTGGGTGTGCCTGTATGGTGAAAGGGTGCACACTTAAATGTATAGGTGGCTGCCTGTGTGAGTGTATGGTGAAAGGGTGCACACTTAAATGTATGGGTGGGTGCCTGGGTGTGTGTGCCTGTATTGTGAAAGGGTGCACACGTAATTTTATGGGTGGCTGCCTGGGTGTGCCAGTATGGTGAAAGAATGCACACTTAAATGTATGGATGGCTGGGTGTGTGTGTGTGTGTATATGGTGAATGGTGTGTGTGCTTGCGTTCAGGGGCGCAACAAAACCTACATTTCGGGGGCTAACCCTTCAAATGTTGGGGGGGTGCCAACTTCATGGGCGGTGGGGGAGGGGCAAACTTATTTGTTTGGGTCATCTAATTTCTTTATGCATTTTTATGAGACTATTCTAGTGCAGCTTCAATGTTACAAGCAGTTAACTCTCTCCTTTAAGGTTTAAAGCACCCACTTATGAACTGCTGTGAGAATGAGTGGTCTCATGTTCCCTCTCTACCCTTCCAATCACTGCCCTGGCATGCAAGTATTAAACCCACATCACGATTTCAATTGGCTAAAAAATGTGGCATTTGAATGCAGGTACTAACAGTGAATTGCTTTATGTTAGTAATTGGTGGGTTCTTGTTAACAGAGAAACCCAGGTGCCGTTTAACATCTGTGTCCTTTTCTGTCTGGCAACTGCTCTGAAGGTCAGCCAGGTCTGGTCAACATAGCCCAACATTTCAGTGGGGGGGGGGAGTGCAGAATCCCAGTCAACTCAATGCTGTTGCACCAATACTTGTGTTTAATGCCTGGATTACTTATTGGCAATCTTCATTACTCCTAGCCTTATTCTTTCTCGTCCCAGTGTGTATGAGACAGTACTTGTGTATAAGGCACTCTGCCTCATACACAAGTACTGGGATGAGGTAGAGGTACATGGAAGTAATGCTTATTTAGCTACCTGTAATCTTCATTACTCCTAGTCCTACTCTTCCTCATCCCAGTACTTACCTATGAGCCCAGCAGCCTCAACCGTAAGCTCTGGGGCAAGGAAGAGGGACGTGGAGGTAATTCTGGGCAAAGGAGCTGATTTTCGAGGTTGGGGTGGGAGGGAGAGGGATTGTGTGTGGGTAGGGGGCAGGATTATAAGACAAATTATATTGGCTGTCCATGTCCAGGCTCAGCAGGCATGATATGTGGTATTAGTGGCTAGAGAGGCATTTTAGTGCAGCCAGTCTAGTCATTCCTCAGTTTGGTATGACTTTTTTTTAATGGGGCATTTATGATAAAGCAGTCCTGCTAAGTGAATTACCTGGCTAGACTGCCATTTGGGTGCTGCCAGACAGCCGTTTCTTACTGCAGCATTGTATATTTTTCTGGGCATCTGTGATCAAATGATATAATATAAGTCATTTATTTTTTTTTATTTTTTTTTATTTTATTTAGTTCATTACGAACTTTTAAAAATAAGTGAATTTAAGAATACATTTCAAACTCAGGCCTTCAACTTCAATTAACAATGGAAGGAAAAAGAGAAAAAAAAAAGAACAGAACAGGGGAGAAGCAGAACAACATTAAAACCGTAACACAAGATGAGCGAAAACAACTTATTAAAAACAACTCGCATGTGGGATAAATCAATTGACATCAGATTATATCCTGTACGACCCATACTGACATTGAATTAGTGACTCAATTGTTCGAGAGACTCTATAGAGATAGACTATATTCCTTCTAGTTGTTCTGATATCTATATATGCTACGTGACAGGTGATTGTATCATTTGCAGTTCCAATTTCTCTAGAAAAAATGTTAAAGCAATAACAAGTTTGAGGTCTGTGCCTACAGAGAACACATTCCACCAATCTTCACCATCCAAGGTCGGCCTCTTGTGAATTTCAAGACCCAGGAAAGCCGTTCTTAGACCTCTTAGATTTTCACAAAAGAGGACTAGATGTTTCAGCGTTTCTTTCTTTTTTTTACAGAATCTACAATCCTCCGCGGCGTCTTTGACTTCACTTTGTATCTTTTCGATTGTTTTGGTTTTGTACAGGTTCATCCGAAATTTAAGATAGTAAAATCTTCTTTTAAAGCATGGGAATAATTGGAGGTATTTTGGCAAGGTGTTATAAGCCCTTTCTTCCGTTACATTTTCATTCATGCATCTGTGTGTTGCTCTTTTGTCTTGATTTTCACACCAATCTTGCTCCCACAGTTTTTTTTTAACAGCATCCGGGTTCTGTAGAAGTGTAACTTGATCAGTTTGTAGCTGGGTAAGAATGTTCCTGCAAGATTGTTTCTACATTTGCAGAACAGATGCTTTAGATGATCCATCATCGCTTCGTAGGATTCTATATTGTGGTAAGTCATCTGCTGCCAAGACCTTCCTGTAGATTGACAGCATGTTCCACATTACCTTTGTATTGATTGAGGTTAATCCAAGTTCGTAACGAATACAAGCCGTCGGTGTCCCCCTCGGCAATGATAGTACCTTTCCCCAGAAGGAATTCTCACACCAAGACCAAGTCTCTGCTGGACATCCAAACATAGCTTCTACACCAAAGATCAAGGCCGGAATGACCTTTAGGTTGTAAAATGCGATGACCGGTTTCAAGGTGAACTTCCCGTACTTTTTATTTAGTACGACTCCTTATGCTGTTAATGAGTTACATTTCCGCCGAATTTTCTTGATCATATTTGCATCCTGTATACTGGAATTTATGGTTACACCGAGATATTGGATTTCCTTTTCAAGGAGTATAGGTTGATTCTCCAATTTCCAGTTGAATTTTCCTTTGTTATTTGCTCCAACTAGATTTTGCAATATCAATACCTCGGATTTAGTTGAATTTATCTCAAGACCATTTGCATTAGTATACTCTTTAAGAGCTAGTAATTTCCTCTGTAACCCAATCGGAGTGAGGTCCATGAGCACAATGTCATCAGCATATAAAATGTAATCAATTTTTGTTCCATTCAATTTTGGTACGAAGGATCTGACTGTTTCGAAGGCCCTTCCAATATCTGAGATAAAGGCATTGAACAAGGTTGCACCAAGGGGACAGCCCTGCTTGACTCCTCGTGATGTTTTAATTTGATCAGTTAGCGAACCTTGTGCGTCTAGTCTAACTGTAATGGTGGTATCGGTATATAGTTGTTTAATCGCACCAAGCAAACTCCAGGGACAACCCCATTTGCTAAGTTTGGACCATAATAGCTCTCGATCAATTCCGTCAAAGGCATGCGCCACGTCCACAAAGGCCATATAAACTTTTGATTTTGTTCGAATCGCCTCCATTTTCATTAGGTTGATGATCATGATATTCAGCCCACAACCAACTCCTTTTGAGAAGCCAGTTTGGCGATGGTCGGCTAGACCTGCAGCCTTCATCCACTGTGTCAATTTTACTAATAGTTGGGTTACAAAGATCTTTCCAACAACGTCTATGAGGGCGATAGGTCTATAATTTTTCGGATCTGTTCGCAATCCTTTCTTGAAAATAGGAATAATAATGGCTCTTTTCCACGATGTAGGGATTCTTTTTTCTTCAATGATGTTTTTGAATAGGGTAAAACAGAAATCAGCCCATGCATCAGGATGTAGTTTCAAAGAGTAATTTGTGAGGCCATCAGGGCCGGGGGCTCTGGATGAACTTAGCCGTTTAATGTTATCAAGAATGTCCTCCTTCTCAATAGTGAACTCCCATGCTTCAGATGGCTTTGGATCTGCATAGTGGCTATCCGTATTTTTGGTGAATAGGTTTGTAAAGTGTTCAAACCATGTCCCTTCGTTCACCATATTAATCTGAATAGCGTGTTGGGGTGTAGCCAAGTTGTTTATCACATCCCAGAACATCCGTCCGTTATTGCTACCAAGAATTAGGAGCATTTTTTCAGCATCATTCTGTAACATCATATTCTTATGTGTTCGTAACCAGTTTTTATATATTTTCTGCAGCTCTTTTTTATTGTAGAGATAGTTCGCGTCACGATGTATTTGCAGCCTCCTAATTTTTTGCCTCATTTCACATTTTTTGGCCACTACCTTTTGGTCATGGACATGTAGCCTCTTAAAGTTATTTAGTCTGTTGTTACCAGAAGTTTCAGTAAAGGCCTGTAGTAAGGTTAGGTATTCAATTTGATCCAGGTTTGTTATTGGATCTCTAGTTAGTGCTTTTGTCATTGAGGTAATCTGATGTTCTTTTACTCTTAACCGATTTCTGCCTGGAGTACTAGTGACTTCTTGACTCCATGTTTCTTGTGAATTCTTTTTTATACATCGGAGCGTAATTCTTACCAAGTCGTGATCACTGTTTTGCATATTAATTACCTTCAGTGATTCGGTGTCAGCGATTACATTTTCTGAGACATAGAAGTAGTCGAGAATTGATTCCGAATTGGTATTTCTCCATGTCGCCTTCGGAGGTATGTCACCATTCGTACAGCCGTTTAGCATTATCATGCGTCTTACTTCCATCTCCTCTTCCCATGCTTGGATTAGACTGACTTTTTTTTGTTGAGGCCTCAACCATGGCATCGCTGTTTGTCTTAGCGCTTTCTGAATTTTGAGAAATTCCATGTTGAGGTCGCCGCACAGTATAATTCTAGCATTATCTTCCTTTGACAGAATAGAATCAAGCAGGTCCCCTATTGCATCAAGGTACTCCCATTCGTCAGAGGCTTCATGTTGCCAATATAGGTTTATTATATGGAATGATTCTTTAGTCGCAAGGTTCCAGTTTATGGCAACGTTCACATATTGGATATATGGGGTCACATTTGAGCTCTTCAATATTCGAAGACCTAGATTCTGTTTTACGAGTGTTAAAAGCCCTGCCATTGGTCTTCCTTTTGGCTGTCTAATCGCTGAATTCCAGGTGATTTCATAACCTTCCACAACTGGTTCGTTCAGAAGCCATGTTTCTTGCAGGCAGATAATATGTAGAGATTCGAGGCCCCCCAAACTGTTGTTAAACAGGTGCACGAAACCTCTTGTGTTCCATACACCAACCTGTAAGGACGAAGATGTAATTTCTTGCTGGCATTATTGATACACTTTGGAATTTAAGGACTTAGCTACCCAATTCCAACAGGTTTCATCCACTTTACACTCAGACTTGTTCACAGTCGAACTTTGTGAGTAATTTTCATTCTCGGTACAATCAAATGTGATTTTAATTTGTTTTTTATATTGACTAGTGTCTCCGTCTTCTCTGGACACGTCTGGTTTTTCTTCAAATTCCCTAGCGTTTAAGTTTTTTTTCAGGGTTTGAGGAGATTTAGTAATAAGTCATTTATAACGCACCTGCACACACGTTTTTCTAGGCACGACAAGACAAGGGATGGAAGATAGAGGGAGGACAAGACAAACGATCTTACTAGGCCTTGTGTCATTCAGATCGTGCAAGTGCGATAACGAGAAGCGCAAGGGGAAAGGGACGGGGGAAGTGCAAGGGAGAGGGGAGGGGAAAAACAGGGCAGCAATGCTCTGAGTAAGTGCTGTCAGGGCAGCACAGCTCTGGGTAGTGCAAGGAGAACAAGCAACTGTAGGGTTACAGTTACAGCCCCTAAGTGCATGGTAGGACCAGAGGCAGTGTAAGGGTGACTGATCAAGAAAGAGTCTCGACTCAGTGATACTCTGAGGGTAGCCAAGCAACCAGTCGGTACAGCAGACAGGTAGGTCAGGTAGGTCAGCAGGGGAGGGAGAGAGAGAAAGCAGAGGAGAAGAGGAACGTTTTGAGCTGCTTCCAGAACTTCAGTTGGCCTGCTAAAGCTTTAGAGGGGCAGGGAGGCTATAACAGAGGGAGGCACATGTAGAGGAGAGAGATCTACCCCCCACTCTCTTCCTGGAGAAGCGTCTAACCCTTAGAGAGTTGTAGGTAGTTGAGCGAAGGGCTTGAGAAGGAAGATATTTTGGAAGAGAGCGTTGGATGTAGTGCGGGCCCCGGGCCCAGAAAGCCTTGAGGACAATGCAAAGGGTCTTGAACTTGATACTTGCAGCAACTGGGAGCCTGTGGAGAGATTTCAGGGCTGGAGAGATACGATCCTTGTGCTTGAGGCCAAGGATAAGTCTTGCAGTCCTTTTCTGGATTAGTTGCAGGGGCTGGATAGTAGAGAAAGGCAGATTGAGAAAGAGGCTGTTGCAGTAGTCCAGCATAGCGAGAACCAGGGCTCTGCAGACAGTGAGCTTCTGGGGGAAAGTGAGAAAGGGAAGAGTCCCTTTGAGGAGGAGCAGCTGGTAGTGGGACTTCTTGGCAACGTCTGAGATATCAGGAGAGAAAGAGAGTGGAGTCAAAGATGACACGAGTGTTGCTTGCCTCACAGGAAGGCGAAGGAAGAGGGCCCAAGGCGGGCGGCCAGAGTGAGAGAGGGAAAGCAGGGGCAGGAGTCCAAATGAGAAGGATCTCCATCTTACTGACATTAAGGCAGAGATAGTTGGAGGCAATCCTGAATCGCGGATAGACAGTCGGGAATGAGCGAGAGATGAGAGGAGTCTGAGGGGAGCCTGAAGGAAAGCGGAGTGTCCTCCACACAACACTGAAAGTTAGAGGAGAATGTAGAGATCAGGTGGGTCAAAGGGGCCACATAGAGGTTGAAAAATCAGAGTGAGAGGATAAAGCGGGGAGAAAGGGACCAAGTTGGACCTGGGAGGGGCATTCCAAGGGGAAGGAGGTCCGCCACTCAAGGGCCTGATCCATGATGCCCAGGTTCTCATGGAGTCGATTGATCAGGATGGCATGGTTTACCAGGAAAGATCAAGGAGGATGAGGACAGAAGGAATGCTGGAATCAAGGTTAGAGAGCAGAACTTCACAGGTGTTCAGGACAGCGGTTTCCATGTCTCTGGCAGTGAAGCCAGACTGATGGTCATGGAGACAACCAACAGATTCCGTGTGGAGAGTAAGCTGGGAGATGGCCAGCTTTTTCAACAGTTTGCCCAGGAAAGGTGTGATGGAGATTGGGCGATAGTTTGCCGGGCAGGCAGGATCAGCAGAAAGCTTCTTGAGGAGTGGGTGCATAAGGGAGTGCTTAACGGGAGAGAGGAAAGAGTGATTACTGAAATCGGTTAAGGCTGGAGCAAGGGTGTCAATATGGTTCTTGATGGTTCTGGTGGAGCAGGAGAGCACCTGTTTGGATGACACTTTAATAGATCGGACTTGTCTAGAAACCTCGTCAGGTGTTGTCAGAGAGAAAGAGGAGAAAGGAGGAAGAGAGGTAGAGATGGCCAAAGGGGGGCCGAGAGAAGAAGAGGGAGAGGAAGAGGAGATGGAGGACAGGATATCCTGAGTTTTAGTGTAGAAGTGAGATGACAGAGCCATACAGAGGGCCTGGGAGGTAACAGGAGATGTAAAGACCTCAACAGGATTGACCAGTTCCTTTCAGATTTTAAAGAGTTTGGCCGTGTTGTTAGAGGCCACAGAGACACAGGCTTGAATGTGTGTTCTATTCTTGATGAGTGTTATTGCTTCGACTGCCATTTTGGTGCAACCAGTCTAGATATGTCTAAATGTGGCCTGGCAAGCTTTACTATATTGTTATAACATGTCGACACTGGTCTACCTTGTGCAGCCAGTTGGACATGTTTTCATGTTGGCATCACATTTTTAATAGCAAAGCTTTAATGTTCCTGTGCGCTGTTGGTGACTTGCATCTATTGGATTGGTGTTACCCTACAAAACAATTGCAAACACTCTGGCTTTTTAGCCAATTTTTCTCAGACAGTGTGCTGTATGTTGTACTAAAACACATATGTATATCTTTCTCCTAGTGCAGTGTGCGGCATATCGTTCGGCAGCACGTTTGTGCGTATTGCGTAAGTGTGATAATCTAGGCTGGCCCAGAGTATGGCGCGACCCTTGATTTGTTGCTGAGGTGGGGGGCCCCCTCAGCATGGCTCGCAGGGGGGCCCCCACATCTTGTGTTACGCCACAGCAATATACTAGCACTCTAAATAAAAAGCAAGTTAAAACACAGTCAGGTAAAGTATACACACCTCCCTTAATAGCTATTAGACAAGTCAGAATTAAAACACCATGATTTGTTAAACAGATGTGAGCGCATAACCTGATGGCACTCCAATAGTTCAGTTAAAGGGAGAGTAAAAGGCAGAGCATAGAAATAAACCAGGTCCCAACACTTTTTAAGAGTTCTCAGCAAGGGAATAAAGGCAGGATAGACTGTAGAGCAAAAGTTCATAGGCCAGGCCCACTTTAAAGGCAGCAAAGCGAAATGTGCCCAGGATCACACAGTTTAAAATGCACTAAAAGTCTTTGCAGAATGTTCAAAAGAGGTTGGGGCGATTCAAGAAGGTAAAGTTAGAAGGTCTGGGGCCAACCCAGTTGGCAAGCCAAGGATTTAAGGGTCACCTTGGGCAAAACGAAGAAAGGGAGGCCAGGCAGTACACAGTACCTTAAACAGAGAGGAAGCTCCAGCGGTGGCAGTTGTTCCTGGTAGTGGTTGCAGTTCATTGTTTTGACCAGGGGAAGAGAGGATCTCGTCGAGGAGGAAACGTGGAGTCGTTGCACTGCACAGGGTTGAAACCAGCCGCAGAGTTTGTCAATAAAAGGAGCGTTCCTTTTATTCGCGGTCAAAGTGGTGAAGCTTGTCTATCCGGCCACTGGGGTGCTTGGCACAGGCGATTCGACCAAGAGACGTCTTTGGAAGGTGAAAATGGTGAACTGGTTGGTCCCACCAGCTCTGAGGAAGAAGACTCGTCCAGCAGAAGATCTTCTCTTGTCGTCGGGAAAGTGGTGAGGTCGTTGCAGCAGGGCTCCACCGGTGGTGTCGTTGTTGCAGATGGCTTAGCTTCTTCACTCTTCAGATTCTTAGGTCCTGTGGCAACATCTGAAGTTCCAGTCCCAAAGGCCCTGCTTTTATGCAGAAAAACCCCCATTCATCAGCCTAGCTGTCAATCACACATGCTAAGAGGTGAGCTGGGCGGCTCACCACTGGGCCAATCAGAGTAGAGTGTGACTTGTGTTGCCCAGGCAATGCAGTCCAGGGTGCCAATTCCATCCTCCACCCCTCCTGTGGAACCCAGACAGAGTGGCATCATTTGGAGGGCTTCTGTGGAGAAGCCCGCCAAAATAGTGCAACAAAGGGCTCGACCTTGGTCAGAGTTACAGAGACGGACACAAACGCCATTTTAGAAAAGAGTTCTGGCAAAAAGACCCAACCGGGGATTTAATATTAAATAAATAAACCAGCGGTATCTTTAACATTGCACCAAAAAGTGGTGCGTTTAAAATCAATGGGAAAATCCCATAGAGAATATTCCGGTGGAATATTTCGCATGGTAACCACTGCCACCAGCCAGAAACTCGACAAGGGGGGACTGGACAGTGTCCCCTTGAAAACAGACCCGCGGCAATATAATTAACCCCTTCCAGTACTTCCACAATATGATGGTTTGTATTGGTTCTGTTCACAATTTAGGACTAGTAAAGTCAATGGTGACTTTACATGCCTGCCAGGGTATGGAGTCTAAGTTTGGGGGTCACTATGACACCCCTGTGTTACTGCACTGAGGGTGCTGTGTAACACACACATAAAAAATAGATGATACCCTATGGAGTAGAAAGAAAATCCCATAGCCCATAAGCACACAAAGAGTCAAAGACACTCAAATCATGCCTAAGAGTGGGAGGAAAAGAGTCTCACTCTTAGCAGGAAAAAGAAAACCCAAAAACTCCAGCAAAGCTGCTGGGGGACTCACTAGGTTTGGGAAATTAGCCTTATAAGAGAATTCTCCCTAACAGGTACCCTGGCATAACCATAATTAACACTGCACACAAAGGAATGCCATTTAATAATTGCAGAGTAGCAGTATGGAAAGCGCGACGAGTGCTGTACCCGGACACCTCCGATATGGGAGCTATAACGACTCGAAAAATGAAGGAGTCAGAAGATCCGTTGATTTATATCCAGAATTTCCAAGATGCGTGGGTGCTCAAAACGCACGAATCTTGGACGAAATCCATACCAGAGTTTTACCACATATTGTGCCAAGGGTTGCCAGAACCAGTGCAGAAACAGCTCAAGGAATTGGTAGAGGTTGAGGCTAATCTTTGGGCAGAAATACAGTTTACTATCGCACATTACTGCAGATTGTTGCAAGAAAAGAATCGGAAAAAGCAGGCAACACGAAAGGGTGAGGAAGCGAAGCTGGTGCAAAAGAAATTATCAAAGTATGCTCTTGAAGGAACCATGCTAACTAGTACAGCTGAACAGAACTTACAACAGGTGGCTAAACCACAGCAGAATAACCAAGGTAAGGTAGGACAGTACCCAAGGGGAAGAGGATTTAGAGGAAGAGGATGACAGACTAGACAAGAAGGGTTCCAATGCAATCAAGGAGTCTTTCAAAACGTGCAAACGGGCAGCCCGGATATGTCAAACGGACACATAATCCGACCACCGCCAGTATGTTGGCTGTGCAGAATGACGGGCCACTTAGCGTACAAGTGCAGAAGTCAAGGCGCGTGGCAAAATGGCCAAAAAATGGGAGCAGGCACGGCAAATCCACCTGCAACCTCACAACAGGGCAGTGCACAGAATCACACAGTGCAGCAAGGTGCGCAACAAGGGGTTCAACCCCAGAACATGGGGAATTTGCCACAAGGGCAATTTCAACAGGCACCACCGCAAACCTCTCAGGGCACAAACTCCGGAAGGGGAGGCAACCCAGTGAATGGAGAGAATCCACAAGTGTACAGTGGACCGAACTTATACATGAACTAGGACAGCTCACTGGGAACCATGATATGCTCTATCCTATCAGTGACACCAGACCCTAATAGGGAACCAAGGGTGAATGTCGTCATAGGGGGTAAAGAATATTCCTTCTTAGTTGACACGGGTGCAACACGCTTGTGCATACGAGAAGGCAAGTTTTCCTTGTCCGGTGAGGCCATAGATACTCAGAGTTTTACAGGAGCTCACAGTCGAGTTCCCTTTACAGACGCGCTCCCAGTCTCCGTAGGAGAGTGCGAAATGAATGTACCTTTATTATATTCATGTCAGACCCCAGTAAACATTTTGGGTAGACCTAATGACAAAATTAAACACGACGATCTCGTTCACGGAGGAGGGCATAGTATGCTCCACTCCAGGAATGCATTATTCAAATGTGTGCAAAATGATCAGGGCACACGCAGGGCACATTGCCATGAGAGCTGTACCATTAGAACCAGAGGTCTTTGCATGTGGCATGCGTGAGCTTATGGCAGGATTACCAGGCCTCGCAGATAGAACTATGAGAACCCCTGATGAATTTCTATTCAGACCAAGAATACCTACGCATGAAGAGGAGAGACAAGTATTTCCCTTGATGATACATGCTGCAGCAGTGCGAGGGAAAGTAGCATTGGTTGACGGATACGATGATGAAGGCAGACAATGGTGCGCAATTATCGCCATTGAAGAAGGGTATCGAGTGACTAACGTCACCAATGATGATCTGTTTGAAGAACAACCAGACTCAGAAGAGACAAGAGTGGAAGTGAGTCTCATATTTTGGGTAAAAATGATCAAAAGAGAAGTGCCTAAAAGAATGATGTTGGCGCTGATACGTCCGGAATACTTTGACGATGACATAGCCCAGGTGCCTGTCTCAGTATAGACTACAGGACCCTATGACGTAGGCCTCCTGAAGGGGGTGGGAGAAGTTAAAATTAAACTGAAGCCAGGAGCAATTTTACAGAGAGCCCGACAATATCCCATGTCCAGAGAGGGGGATGAAGGAATCGCAAAGACAATTTCTGCCATAATGGACCAGGGCATCTTAGTAACATCAGAGTCACTGTGTAATACAGTGATTTATCCTGTCAAGAAATCAAAGGGAGGGTCTTGGCGGTTAATACAAGATTTAAGAGAATTAAATGATATTGTTGAAGCCGAGTTCCCTCTGGTCCTTTATCCATCTACACTCCCATGTAACATACTCATCGAGGCAAAATATTTCATGGTGATTGACTTAAAAAACACCCTTTTCTCAATCCTGTTGCACTGTGATTCTCAAGATCTGACGTCATTTACATTCAGACAAATGCGTCTGAAAAGCACGGGGTTGCCACAGGGGTACTGTGAGTCCCCTTCCATTTTAAGAGAGTCCTACAGATGGACCTAAGCAATATTGCACTAGAAAGTGTCGTCTTGCAGTACATGGACGACATCTTGATCTGCAGCACCACAGAAGAACAATGCAGGCGCGATTCTGTTCAGCTACTGACTGTACTGGCTGAGAAAGGATATAAAGTTGACAAGGAAAAACTACAATACTGTCAACAGGAGGTGCTGCACATAGGCCAGCTAATTTCACATGAAGGTAAAAAGGTGACCCCAGAAAGGGCTGAAGCCATCATGAACACGGCTAAGCCACTCACAATAAAACAAATGCAGAGCTTTCTAGGCCTTTGCAACTATGTTAGAGCATGGGTATTCGATTACAGTTTGTATACCAAGCCCTTGCTCCAAGCCCTGAAGAAGGCCCAGGTGACAAAGGAAAAGACTGAATGGACCGAGGCAATGGAAAATGGGTTTGCAGAACTCAAGAGAGCGATTTGTATGGCTCCAGTCCTCGGGATTCCTAATTATGCAGAGGAATTCTAACTGTTCTCGCATACAGATGGCAGGGTTATGACGGCAGTGCTCGCTCAAAGAACCTTGTTGGGGTACGAGCCCCTGGCATTTTACAGTGGGAACCTGGACCCAGTAATGAGAGGCCACTTCCCATGCGAACCAAGTTTAGCTGCCGCAGCGTTCGCCTTTGAAAACACAACATCTATTGAAATGGGATGTTCCATGACGTTATACGTCGAACATTCACCATTTGCAATTTTAGAGAAACCAAAGGGCACATTGACGTCTCAGAGAGCTTCTGCTTATGAAGTGATCATATCTAATCCATTCATCAAGATAGTTCGATGTAAAACAGTGAACCCAGCTACATTCATAGCAGAGCCAGTCACTGAAAGAAAGCCGATACATGACTGTCCAAACTTGAAGAATACTGTGATGAAATCCCTAGGGTGAAAGAAAATGCCCTGGCTGGAGGGGAGATCATTTTTATTGACGGATCTTCGAGAATCGATCAGGAAGACGGACAAAGGTATACGGGCGTTGCCATAATGAAACACATAGCAAACTGAGAATTTTGAGCACTCATCAGTGCACGAATACCATCACATTATTCAGCACAGGCTGCTGAATTACTGCCGTTGATACTCGCCATAGAGAATCATGCAGACCAGGAAGTGACGGTGCACAGTGACTCCGCCTATGTGACGTCCACAGTGCAAGCAGGGCTAGCATGCTGGAAAAGGAGGGGCTACCTCCGAGCAGACAGCACGCCAGTGCAGCACGCAGCCTTATTGGACAGGCTGATAAAGGCACTACAGCCCCCAGTGGGCATAGCGGTCTTGAAATGCACCGCCCACACCAAAGGGATAGATTTCGTGTCACGTGGAAACCACGCAGCAGAAACAGAAGCCAAATGTATGGCCTCCAAAAGTGAGACGATTATGGAAGTGGAAGTGGCATGTACCCATGAGAGAATGATGGTGGCACGTACCACACCCGAAGCCTATAGTAATCTGGGGCAGACGCAACTAATGGAGCTTCAAGGGGAGGCCGCACAGGACGAGAAGAACATGTGGAAACGTTGAGGGTGTTATTTAAACCCCTCAGACGAATTGTGGTGACAAATCAGCACTCGTAAATCAGTAATGCCTGTAGCCCTACTAAAAATAGCATTGGAGCAATTGCATTACCCATTACACATGTCAAAAGAAAATCTAGCAGCAACGCTCGCAGAAGACTGGTTTATACCGAATTTAGCAGAGCATGTTGCATTCTTTATGGTGAATTGCATAATCTGCCAGCAATTCATTGCTGGGCACACATTAAAAGTAGTAAGAGGAGTCATCCCTCGGCCAAATGGGCCTTTTCAACACTTACATATCGACTATGTCGACATGATTCAAGTGTGTAACGGGTACAGATACTTAATTGTAGTGGTGTGTCCATTCTCTAGATGGATAGAAGCAGGCCCATGTACACACCCAGACTCTACCTGTGTGGCCAAATTCCTGGTGAGGGAAGTGTTCCCTAGATGGGGGGTGTGAGAAGTGATGAGATCAGACAATGGGGCTCATTTTGTAAATTCAGTCTTTGAACAGATTAGCTTGTTGCTTGGTATAAAGCACAAGTTCTCGTCGGGGTATCATCCGAAAGGTAATGGTTTTTGTGAGAGGCTCAACGGCTTGTTAAAGGAAAGGATAGCCAAGTTGAAGCTTACTCTAAAGAGGGGATGTTTACACTTCCTTCCATTGGCATTGTAAGCTCTTCAAAACCAACCAGGCTCTAACCATCATCTTACGCCACACAAGAAGTCACAGGAAGTCACAGGAAGGAGAATGAATACTCCCCTAACACTAGGAGACAGAGCTAGATGCGATGCCCAGACAACCCGAGAGATCCTGGGAACCGAAATGCAATAATATCTGAACTGAATGACATCCGGCCTTACTGTAATTTCAGACCAACTGCAGCGATGACGAAAAGGGTGCAGCGCAACACAAAACACAGAGAGGGACGCTGCAACAGACCCAGCTCAAGGTCTACGTGTTCCACTCGTTTTCCCGGGAGATGCTGTACTTGTGAAGAACCATACGAGATAAAGGTGGGACGAGCCAAGATTCAATGGTCCTTTCATCGTGGAGGACTGCACTCCTTCAGCTGTGAACCTGCAGGGCAGGAGAGCATGGATTTTTCTCAATGACATTAAGCCCTCTATCAGAGAAAGCCCTCTGGCTGTACCCCACCGCGACAAAACCACAGACAACGGGGAAGAACCACAGCACGTGTAGACGAGATCTATGACGAGGAAGAAGGACGCATGAGCAGCAAAGCAAGGACAGAAAAAAAACCTTGTGCAAGTTGTGGCTTAAACTGGACATTTCCTCTAAGCAAAAGGGGATAAAGACATAAACAGACACTCTGTGCATCATAGTTGCAGGGTGAAAAAGAAAATTGCGCATTTAAGCCACAGCATGTTTGTTGACACAAACTTGTAAATCAACCACATTTAAGCATTGGTGAGAAACAAGACCCTAATAGACAGTGATCAAGGACTTTTTAAGGGCAAAATACAGTATCCAGAATCATCCAATACCAAGACTTTGTTTGGCAGCACTTATGGTGTCCCCCAGCAGAAACATTACAAAGGACGTACTCACCTACTTCCAGTTAGTATTGGTATCATATCTGACGCTAGTAGGGAGGGTCCCCAGTGTTTCAGACTTTATCCAATATCCTGCCAACAAGAAAGTAATCTGGCAACTACTTACCGTCATTGCGGAAGCCTTCATCATACTGCCTGAATACAGCGAAAAGGACACAAATGCTTCCACCACAGGCGATTATAGATGAGCTCATCAATACCCTTTTCTTTCACATCATAGAGGAGTGCCCAGCTATTGTCAGGAGAACCACAGACACTCTCACGTTTATTAGAGATACAGCTAACTCTGAACATTTGAGCCAGCTGTGGAATTAACTCAGTTACTTCGTCGCACTCCACGCATCAGGAAAGTGCAAGGACTGTTCACGTCAAGGGAAGGGCCTGTAATCCTGAACCCAGCAAGGCAGGACAAATGTCCCTGTCACCCAAAGACAGCCGACTGGCACACAACGTCCTCTTCCGCCTAGTCACTGACTTTCCGGAAATGGTGGGGAGACCTATCGAGGTTGACTTCCTCACATTCATCTGAGATCCAGCTAATGTCGCACAGATGGGAACGCTCCTCCATGGCATCATGCTGCAAGTGGAGCTGTCCAACTTTCAGAGAGATTATATTAGGAGATTCCGGTGAAACCTTCCGCCGAGGGACAGATAGAGGAAGCAGAGGCAAGCACTTCATCTTTCCGCCGAGGGACAGATCGAAGGAGCAGAGACAAGAACTTCGCCTTTATTTGTTTTGATTGCCTTTTTTTCCCATTTCTTCACATTGAACAGTGTCCAGCATGTCCTCGGGACTGAAGCAGATTCGGGGGGTGGACAGGGAAATCACCTATTTTGAACATGCATAGTAAAACTGACTTATCAAAGTGTTAGTCTAATCTATTTTTCTATAGTCTAGCAAGGATACTGCATCCTGTATCAAGAGACAATTGTCACCCGCAAGAGGGGGTACACTTGTAAAGCACCAGACATTTTATGATACAAACTGTTCAAGAACAATATCAAGTTGGGGGAAAACAATAACATTGACATCGAGTAAATGATTGAGATGGGGGTCCAGAACAATAACCTGGTCCTCCCACAAGCAGAGGGTTGCCCTCGCTTCTCTGGAAGGAAATGCTGCCGTTTAATCTACCATACTATCATGTATCTATGGATTGTGTTCATCATTATTTTGCTGTCAACGATCAAAACTGCATTTTATCTTGGTGCTCGAAGCGTTCCAATTTCAGTGCACCCACCTGATGGTGTACGAATGAGTCCAACAAAAGCACCCAGACCCTATATAGTAATTCCAGTCCCGAGAAAATCTGATGACAAGGTAAATGACCTGAGAATCAATACAGTTAGCAGTGACACATACACACTTGAGGTAACAAATGAAGAGAAAAGCTGGAGACAGGGTCGGCACAGAATTAATGAAAACATAGCACTGACAACTACACGCACGCACACACTGAATGCACACAAACCGGGGCATGTGTCAATGGCCACAGAACGTCAGGCAAAGGCAACAGAGAGCATGAGACTGCCTACCGAACAATCAGTTCTAGTAAATAATGAAAGAGACCGAAAGGAATCAAGTGAAAGGCCAACTAAAACAGACATAGCAAAGGCCCTCAAGAAGACAGAAGCGGCTACGAGAGAATTCACTGCAAAGACACAAATGTTGATAGATCATTTATTCCCGTTTATAGCTAGAGCGAAGAGGCGGCAGGAGGAACTGAAGAATAAAACCGTAGAAACTGTATTGACAAGCACACAAGTTCCAACGCAAGAAACAAGTACCAGGCCCACGATGAAACCATACACTGGGCCAGTGACAGGCTGGGGGTTGATAAAGGCACTTATAGAGGGCAGGAAAAGAACACAAGAAGAGAAGGAGAGGATTGCAAAACCTCCACCTACCACATTGATGCAGATGAAGAGACCTGCACCGTGGACCAGAATGCCCGAGAGTCCTCCAGCAAGGAAAAGCCACACAGACGCATTTAGGGATGTAATTATAGCAAACTACAGGAAGACACTAAGAATCAAGAGAAGCCCACATGAAGATAACAATGAACTGAATGACTACCTGGACAGCAAAGCACATGAAAGAAGTTGGAAGAAGAAAATCAGAAGGAGACTGCTTCGTTTGCGCACTTCTACCGTACAGCATGGGGAAATCCAAGATCTTCGTGGCAGTAGAAATTGATGTCCCGACAGCACACTGTTTGTCACACATAGCAATGTGCAACACCAGGGGACAGTTTATGGGAAGGGATGCCTCATTGATATGGGCAACTGAAACGGATTACCCCGATGAAGATGACTATGTCCAGGACATTAAGACAAGAAATAGAGCTCATACTAGGCATCACGTGATCAGGTATGAAAAGCCTGAAGTCAAAGGAGCAGGAATAAGATGGGAAATTAACCCAAGACTGAACGTCCAAGGAAAAACCCCAGAAGAAGCTCAAATTTGGAAAAACAGAGGCCAAATGCAGATTTGGGGAACAGTGCTTTCCCCAAACGGATGGGAAGAAGGAGTGGTGATCTGCCGAGCTTGGATGGTCCTTGGAGCCTGCAAGGAAGCAATAGAAAACTCACAGAGATTGTGCAAACCTTTATGGCCAAAACTCACAAAATTACTAACATGGGTCGAAGACAGAGGAGGACCCTTACAGATAGTGCCGCTGGAAAGCCCAAAATTGTGTTTCAGGAACAATGGCACGTGGAAGATGGGAGAGAATCAGAATTGCAGCCGAATTTTTGAAGCTCTAGGAATGACTCACAGAACCGCAGTTATTATGGATCATTACTGGGCGTGTGGATCCAAAGCATACATAAGACTGCCAGAAAACTGGGGAGGCATATGCACAATAGTGAACATCCACGTTCCTCCACTAGTGATCCCGAAAACTGACCTGAATATAGACAGCTTTCCGAAAGCAGATACCCACCTGAGGAAAAGGAGATCAGTGGAACTGGTATCCCGAATGAATCGAGAAAATAATTTTTCTGCCAAATCAGAAGAAGCATTCCCTGCAATCCTGTATTCAGCCTCACCTCATCAGTGTTCACAACAATCTTCATGCCAAGAATCTAAGTTGGAGTAAATGCCAAATGGTTTCAGATAACCAGATGGGAGTTATTGCAGACCATTAACATTACCATAAAAGGATTCAATGCGATTAAGGAAGAACTTAGAGCAATCAGATTGATGACTCTACAGAACAGATATGTACTTGACATGATCACTGCGATGGATGGAGGAGTTTGTGCAAAAATCAGAGAATCATTTTGCACATGTATACCTTCGCATGACGAAGAAAATGGAACTTTAACAGAAGCCATATGTATGCTGACAAACCTACAGAACCAGATAATCGATGAAACTGACGAAGTTGACGACGACAGCTGGTTTGGAACACTATTCTCATGGGTCCCACAATGGATGACAAACATTTTCAAGTTCTTGGGAGCCCTGCTATTGATGATACTACTAGGATTTTGCATCATTAAGATAATAACCTCACAATGCCAGAAAACTGCAAAGAAAGCCATAGGGATGAAGATCATGAGCGATGTAAAACCAGGATGGAAGCCCAGAGACCTGACTGATGAAGAAATAAGAGACTTTGTGAAGGCCAGCAAATATGCGCCAGAAGGAACAAAGTTCCTGTACCCCAGGAAACGTAGAAATTATGAAGGAAAATGGATCTGTTGTAGCCCAAATGGACAATGTCAACTGATGACCTGGAACAAAGCTGAACATGGGAAAACAGCAGGAAGTTTGAAAGGAGTGATAAAAATATGGACTCCAAAGACACACACATTCAAACCATCATGTACAAACCCAGAAGACAATGAAATGGATACAGAAGAACCAAGTAAGATGAATCCAAAAGAGGAAACAGAATTGGTCGATGAACCGACCAGAGGGGGGAGTGTAGAGGAGGTTTCAGATATGGCCATTTTGAAATACCAGGAACATACTCACCGAGATATATGATGTCTGAGGAACAAATAAACCAACAGAGAGCAGCACTAGGGCTCTGTCCAGTGCCCACCAGAAGAGCAATACCTGTTGAAGTGCCAATAACCAGACAACCATGGGGAGCACGGTATCCATTGAGACAACCGTACCAGCAGCTGCCACGAAATGAAGACTTCTTATAAACTGTCCCCGAAGAGACCCAAAGGGCCTTGATTGAAGGCAAATGGTGATGACCAAAGGGCCCGGACATACATTCAGAAGGCGAATGGTGATGACCAAAGGGACCGGACATACATTCAGAAGAACGAAACGACAATCAAAAAATGACATGCAAAGACAAAATGTATAGAATAATGATGTAATGGACTTAAAAGGAGAAACAATGCTGAACTTTAATGTCACACTCACCTGCGTCTCTGCAGGAGTGATGGACGAGCCTCCCTTGACACTGAGTCTTCACTTCCCCTGTTTCACCCGGAGGAATACCTGTCAAATACAAGGTGTACACTCAGACCTGAATTCACCCGATTCCCCTGGGCCCTTCCCTCCTCTTTACTGTGTGCTGTGATGTCCCCCTGTGGGCTTACCTTGATCTTTAGTAGGGTGTGCACTCCATCCTGCATTAGCAGCGGTGCGATTCACTCATGCGATTGGTGCCAATGTCTGTAGGCTGAGTTCAGATGCCAAACGCTGTTTTATGCCTTCACAGCGAGGCCGAGAGTTCAAGCCTCCAGTTTCTTCACTGGCTAGAAAGTCCTTCCCACAAGTGAACGTTGCGCAGAGAATGTTGAGTGTCCAAAATTGTCCGTATTGTCTTTGTTTGCTGATATTTTTGTGGGTGTGTACCGCTGCGTGTAGAAGCTAGCTGCTGGTAGGTTTGCGCAGCGCCTTCAATTCGAGCGCGCCTGGTAATGCCTCTCCCTTTTCCTTGCAGGAGAAATGATGTGGTGTTAGCGGCTCGAGTCCGGATTCAGCGCTACTGGAGACTTGGTGGTTAGGTAAGTTTGCACAGAGGCTTTTGGTAAGTATGCACCCCATAGACAGAGAGAGCGCAGTGAAATAAGTGTCCGCGTTATTGGAGCGAGCGCAATGAATAATGTCTCTTCTTTCTTACAGGGGTTTGTGCGCTCGTATAACTAACCTGGATTCCAGCGTCACGGGAAGATTCGGTGAGTATGCGCAGCGTTACTGATATGCGCATGTTAATGCTGTTCTTCTTTGTTCTTACAGGTGCCGGTGTAGAAGTCCCCTCTTGACTGGAGATAGCTGCGGCGTGGAGTAAGAACCAGGTAAGCTGAAGCTGAATGATCCAGAGCGGGTAAGCAGAAGCAGGATGATCCGGAGCAGGTAAGCAGAAGCAGGATGATCCAGAGCAGGTAAGCAGAAACAGGATGATCCGGAGCAGGTAAGCAGATTCTGACTGATCCAGAGCACGGCAAGTGTGTTGCTGATACAGCTCACAGTAAGCAACACGAAGCACTGGAAGAATCTTGGGTGTGGCTTATATAGCCAGCCACACCCAAACACTAGAGAGCTCATGAGTTAACATGCACTTCCTGTTTGGCAACAGGAAATGGTAACCAGGAAGTTACTACAAACACTAGAAAGGAATGAAAGGAGGGATTTGTTATGGGTTCTTTGTGTGCCTATGTCAGGCCTGCCAAGCATCCACCCAGCTTGCCCCAACTACGTGCCTGATACCCATGACATTTAAAGAAACGTAACCATGAAGTAGGATGAAAATATGCAACTAGCTAACGCCTGTAAATAGGCTTGGAACGCAAGAAGCTAAGGAAACAGTACTGCTTACTATGCTTAGTAGAGGAATAGAGCGGCAAGTGCCAACTATACATCTACCTCAAAGAAGCACATTATACAAGTGCAAATCCATTTTCCAAAAGCAGAATTTAGCCCAGGATGATAGTGCTCAAACAGGCCAGGATTCATATACCAGCACAAAGCCAGACGAAAGAGCGGAATTGAAACTTAGCAAGAAGAGCTCATGCCTGGGAATTCGAGGTGAACCTACGGAAGGGAGGAGAGCGGCAACTTCGAAGAAACAAAACTTCAGAGCATAGCAGCCTTCCCCGTGAAGGTCGAGATAAAGAGGCCCAGGCAGGTGGCAAGGCCTAAGGGAGAATTAAATACACAAATAGAGGGAAAATAAAGCAGATTCACAGTGTACTAACACGTGACCAGCCAAGCGCAAAGCGGTACCAAAGTTTGATGTCACCCAAACCCAGAGGATGCCATAACTTTCCCCGATAAGAAGCTACAGTTTCGAGGTCAACTTCAGCCAACTAATTGACACGTAGCCCTAAAGTACTGATTGATGGAAGGGAGGCAGGGTGAATAGTGGGGCATACCGCATCTGGGTGAACATTCTGCATGCTGCTAATTAAAGTGGAGATTTATGCTTGGGGGTGTAACTGACCCAATCACAATGGACCAAATAATCTAGGGTCCTATAGCTAGTAGAACCAATGAAACGTCGTACTTGTAGTGACGTCTAGAATGAGTGATGTAGAGGGATGGGCGTAGACGCCCACCCGATAAGAATTATCCAATCCTCACACTCTGTTACCATATACAGATATAGTACCTATACTTAAGTTATCTTTTTAACCAATAGAATTGCATGACAAACCTTTGAGTGTTACATGTCAACGATGATGAGGAATCGATATAACTATTGCTGTCTGAATGAAAAAGGAGGAAGTTGAAGCGAGACGGGGACCGCATCACTGCCGATTTCCTATTGCTTCTCTGTTTTGTACTTGTCATTAAACGGACTTCCCTTTGCCAAACCATTGAGTTGTCCTTATTGATTAGTGTTGGAATAAGAGAATCCCGCACCCCATACCTCTCAAGGTGCCGCTATCTCGTCTTAAGGTACTCGCGAGTGAGCTCTGATCCCATGGGCCCATCAGAGGTCGCTCCGCCCTCCTGTACAATAGCATGTAGGGAAAAGTGGTTATAGTAAGAACACATAACAAGGATTGGCTATATCACTTGAAAGGACCCATCGGACGAAGCTCTATGACAAATCATGCAAGTTGAACTCTATGAAAAACCTAAAGCTCTCAGACTCACACTGCCCAGCAGGCACAGGTTTATTCAGGCATTACATAATGCCCCTTCTCACAGACATTGGCATTAGGGTTGGGTATTTGAAACAAAGCGAGAGCATTCTTTGGTTCCTTTGCATGGGAGATTAGGTACTTCAGGTAATGGTGGCCTGGAATAAGGGACTGGCATCTCTGTTATCTGCTAAAGGACAGGTAAATCATGGTATCCTCAATCTAAACAGAATTCTTGATTTCTCCCCTCTGATCTTCCCTGGCTTTCATCGCTTTCAGCTGCAGATTTTGCTAACTATTTCTCTTCTCAAGTTTCTCTTCTTCAATCTTCAGCTCCATCACCCTCCTCCTTTCCACACCTCTAATGATGTCCCATCATCCAATCTTCCCCTTTACAACTCTGACCTTTCTGCTGTTCTAGCTAAAATCCATCCCACCTTCCTCCTTAATGCCATCTATCTATCCTACTATTCTTCCCTACCTTACTGCCCTCTTTAACTCATCATTGTCCTCCACCACCTTCCCCACCACCTTTAAACACACTTCAATTCTTCCAAATCTTACAAACCCTACACTCGATCCCTCTCTCCCCTCTATTTTCCATCCTACTCACTCTTACCCTTCTTAGGCAAATTATTGGAACGTGTTCTCTATACCGAAGTCTCTTCTTTTGTCAACCAACTTTCTCTTCTTCTGCTCTTCCAATCTGGAATTCATCCCCGTCAATCTACAGCGAATGCCCTTCTGTTGTCTCGGAATCGCTCCATTCTTCACACTATTCTAAACTGTCTCTTCATGTTCTCCTTGATCTATCCACCGGATTCGACAGTTTTGACTATACTGTTCTGCTCTCTACAAGGTTGTGTACTGAAATGTTTTCACTCTTACCTTTCCAGTCACACTTTCTCTGTTTCCTGGGTCAGGCAATCCTCAGAGACCCTGCACCATTCTCATGGTTACATCAAGGCTATGTTCTTGGTCCTCTTCTTTTCTCGCTTCACACCTCTTCTATTGGCTTTATCATTTCTTCATTTGGTTTTTCCTATCATCTTTATGCGGACGATTCACACATTTTTTAATCCTTTTCATTCTTCTTGGACTCTATTCTTTCTTCCCTCTCAGCCTGTTTACTTTCCATCCAATCTTCTCACTATTTACATCTTAATGCCTCAGGAAAGTAAAGATGTTTTCTTTGTCATTTCTACAATTCTATCCCCTCTATCCGTTTCATTTCCAACCTTTCCACTCTCCATTTCTACCTCAGCTCGTAATTTAGGGGTTATTGTTTATCCTTCTCTCAGCTCTTCACTTGACATCTCCTTCATCTTTCACTCTTGTCAATTCCACTAATATAACATCCGTAAAGGCTGCCGGTTTCTAACCTTTCATGCTTCTCAATCCCTCATCGCTTCCTTGATCTTTTCTAATCTTTTCTACTATTCAAGTCTCCTGCTCAATCTCCAGGCTAAGCCACTTGACACTCTTCGATATATCTACCACTCATCAATTTGTGTTCTTTGCACCCACTCTCCATATGATTCCATCTCCACGGCCTTGAACTCCGTGAGATGGTTATCATTTGAGGAACTGACTCCTATTCTCTTCCCTATGCTTGGTATTCAAATGTCTCTATGGTCTGGCATTCCTTATCTTTCCTCCTTGGTCTCCTTCCACTCTCCATAGCATTCTCTTAGCTCTAGATCTCACTTTCTCCTAGTTGTTTCATGTCCACCCTGTGCTTCGTCTCGTTTCTGCTTCTTTTCCTTTCTCGCCCCAAAGCACTGGTATGTCCTTCTCTTGTCTATCAGATCTTTATCTTCTCTCTCCCTCTTGACAACACGCCTGAAGGAACATCTGCTCTCCAAGTGATTTGTGTATTTATCTCCCATTTACAAATACAAATACAAAAAGGATATTACGTGGATGCAAAAGGGATGAAAGTCACCTAACCAGTCTGGACCAAGGGGGCAGTTAGCAGACAACAGTACCTTTTTGTGATTTTGGGTGGTCCACACGCGCCACTGGTAGAGCAGGCACTGCAATCTGTGTTTGGCATGGAGTTTATGAAAGAAGAACATGATCAGCAGATTACCCTTTCAGGGATGGAATTACCTACATCATTTTGTTGTTTAATAAAAATTTTAAAAAAGCCAGGCCTAGCTTTTCCCAGATGGCAATTCATCACACTCATCCACCAGCAATGTCAGCAACAGCCTTCTCACAGTTCTTAGCAAAAGCTTTATGGAGGAGAAGAGTGGTTCCAAAGAGCTGGACCACATGTTGGGGAGCTCCATATACGAAGATTCTGTTTCAATAAGGATTCAAATTTCATAGATGCATCTTAAAATAGTACAAGCTTCCACAACAGAATCTAATTAAAATAAACCCACTCGTGGAAGATTCTGCAAGTTTCTGCAAGGTGGTCTTTAAGAGAGTGCATTGAGCTTCCATTCGGTGTCACGTCCGCTTTGTATAGGGCATGGTACAAAGGAACGGATTCTGTGTAATTAACACAGAACAATAAAAACAGCAAACTTTTCAGCTGAAATACGTTTATTGTATTTGGTTAGTTCAAACCTTTACAAAAGAGCTTTCAAATAATCACATAGATCATATAATAAAAAAAGAAAATGCTAAAAGAAGAATAGAGTAAAATAGTACACACATGATTACCGAACAGAAAAACAAAATAAATTAAGAAAAAGGTAATCAATTTGAGTCCAATACATCAACAGAAATTCGCCCTCGAGATGAGTAAATTGAGTTGGTTCAGTGTGAACACAACAGTTAATATAATACCACAGATAGAGCAGCATATAAAAGAGAAAAGGTCAGTAATTACATTCATATCAGATATTATACTGCCAGTTGTAGTGTAGAAACAGTGAGTCCACAGACAATTCAAATAAAATCAATAGATTCAGGATAAGTCCAAATTTTGCACATCGCATCAAGTTAAGTAAAAATAAAATACATCCCCTGCCAAGTATCATCAGTTTACCAGGTCTACAAATTCAGTGATTTGATGACACCAGCCAGGGTCAACCCTTCCCGGATATTAACATTTTCAAGACAGTGTTTCCATATTATATCTTCATCATAAAGGAATGGATTCATTGCTAGTGGCCCCAGATACTGGGTTCTTAAGGCCTGTAGTGGGAGGCATTCAAGCACCAGATGCCTTAAGGTTTCCAATTTTGCCATACAAAACCTACAAGTAGCTAACTCCACTGTGATAAGCGATCTCCTAAGCTGGATTTCCCTGGTTGGTAGCAAGTTCCACCTCATCCTTAATAGGATGCCCATGTAGTGACAATTAGGAAATTGTAACAGGATCCTAGTCAAGGTTCCTCTTCATCTGTGTTCATGTGTCAGGTGGCTCATAGAAGGATAAGAGTGAAATGTATCAGTATTCTGAGACCAATCATAGTCAAATAAGGCTCGCTTAGCCCTAGTAGGGTTCGAGATCAGTGTTTCCACAGACATACCAATCTCATTTAGGGTACATTCAGAACGAGCTCGGAAGGCCATTTATACAGATGAATGGTCCACATTTCTGCTCATTAGTTGATATAGGGAGTCAGGAATGGGTGCAATACAATTTTTAGTAGAGAACAAGGGAAGCCCGTTGTACCCGTGCCCACAGCAACACCATACCCAACTCAAAGCAGATAGATGAGATCGGAATCGCGTTTGCCACTCCAATGGTTCTCCTCCAAATGTTTCCCTCAATTTTGCTCAAGATTTCACACAAGTTATCAGATCTTAATTCTAAACACATTAGCTAGTTGAATTGAAAACCATTTTAAAAGGGCACAATGGAGATATGAATGTTTAATTTTAAAAAAAGACAAAGCACTTTTGCATAACACTCCTTGATAGTGAAATTAATGTATTGAATACATCAACAAGAGTATCCAAAGTTCTCAGGGAGTACATCCTTGCAGTCCAATAGTAGTGCAAAACAAGGTCCTCCGTGAGGCACAAGCGGTGCACCATCAATTTGCCTTCTTGGTTTAAGAGGGGAATTGGGCTGCCTACCTTTCTGTGAATTTTGTGACAGAATGAGCCCCTTTTCATTTTTTTCCTGGATTTCGATTGTCCTGATTCAGTTGTGTCTATAATAATTGTAAATGGATCGGGGAAACAGTATATTAAGGATTGCCCGAACAGTATACACTGCTCCTAATTCAGCCAAGATTTTGTTGATGCATGAAGCAAGTCTTTCCAGCACAGCAAAAATGGCCTTTAGACAAAGATGTACTGCAGAATATCTATCCGCCTGTGGCTAGCCAAGTGCTTTTTTTCTGCTTTTTGTGTCCCTCGGATGGGGACATGGGACTCTCCGTCTTCCACTGCCTGCTCATGTTCGCTGCGATTGCATCGCTCGCTACACCTGCAGTCTGGTGCAGTGTTATATAATTGAATGATTCAGGCCACATGTACAGATCTAAATGCAATTCAGGGCCTTCTATCACAACTCTGCACCTCTGCCTCCAGGTGTGCTGTCTGCAGACCCGATGGGTTTTGGCAGCCATCACTAAATATGACCCATATATCCCAAACCAACCCTTTCTTGCCATAACTGTGGCTTAGAAAAACAAGGAAGAATACAAGCATGTATCAAATAACTACCATTCCCATAATACATTTGGATGGAATCCTTAAAAACCGGAATCCTGACGGAGAATCACTGTAGGCCTCCATTTGCTTGTAACCACGCTTCAGATAAGATGAGAGGAAGAAATGTGAGACAGGCACGGTATCAAGAGAGATGACACAGACAACAGATATATATTTCTAAACAAACCTTTATTCATGATCAGGATGGTGTAACGCCTAACTAACTCTATGCTATGGCGGGATTCCTATGCGTGTCCTCACAACTACAACAAAATCTATTGGGGAAATGTTCTCAACCAAATATACGCGTTCTGGTTCAATATAGTTCCAATGTAGCTTTGTTTCAAAGAGGTTTGATCACGTTCTGAAGTTAACGTCTGTAGATTCACAGGTATCACAGTTCACATTAAAAGAGGGTCTTGGGTTTCCCTTCCCCACCTTCAAATGTAACCAAGTTCATACAACACTGTGATCTTCGGACTCCATTCCCCAAAATAAAATCTCTCCAGTTCTTTGGTTCTATCCCTGTAAAAATGCTGTATTTAAGCATTCGGTTGTCGACTGGTAAATAGCTCATGACCGCTAATCAGCCAGTCCATAAATTCAGATGTTATTTCAAATACCACCTATTTTTACTGTTACCAACGCCTCATAACAAGGGCCTTAGAGGGCAATCACTGTGGTGGGGCAGCCCTTTGTGCTGGGATCAGTGCCTCAGAGTCACAGTGCGATAGAGTCAGTGGGGGTCATTACTAGTTTGCTGGTATCTGCCCTAGTTTGCTGGTATCTGCCCTAGAGTTTCCGCCGCCTGATATCCCGTTATTACTGGGATATTACAGGGGGTGGAAAGGGCAGTAAATCCCCATTCCATGGAGTCACAACAACTTTACTTTAGAAGTCTTTTGTAAATTCATTATCATTTGTTCCTCATTTTTCATTGCAATCCGTAGTGGTGACTAGTTTCTAATTTTAAAATTATTTTAATAAAATCCCAACTTGGCCACTGTTTCTTTAAATGTTATGCTGTTTACCAATCGTGCCTTTTATTTTCGAATCTGTCTGTGTTTCCCGATTGCTTTTTTGCCGAATGCAACCATGCCAATTCTTTTGCCAATTGTACTACTTTTTTTTACCTCAAAAAGCGGAGGTAGACCCTCTTCTCACCCCTTCCAACCTGCACCCCTCTCTGTATACCATAGCCATGCTTACCATCTGTAGTTTTGAGGTAAAAAGAAAGTGGTAAAAAAATTCATCAAATAAATTCGACAAAGTTGCATTCGGCAAAAGAGTGGAATGACTTGTTTTCTGGGCCCCCTCCTTTATCATGCCCATACCAAACCGTGTGACCCCCTATGCCCGACACTAGTCCATTCTCCAGCATTTCTAGCTGTGCTTACGTTTTGTGCGTGACTGGTGCTAACATGTGGTGAGTCTAAAGATAAATCAAACATGGCATTTTCCTTGCCGCTGTTGATGAAAATCTGCATAATGTAGAGCATTGTGGGACTTCAGGTTAAATGTTGAGCCTCTAGCCACGTTCCTACTCACACCATCCCAGATCAATTTGTGCCACCTATATATTTAAATATATAGTGATTTCATCTACACCAGGCAAAAGGCTACACTTGGATGTTATAGTAACCCTAATTCTGGGGTCTTCCGTCATGCATAATGTTTATGGCTTCCAGCGAGCTCTGAATATTTGATGTTGAACCCAGACTGGAGCTCATACATAAACATTAAGATTGTCCTACTGGCAGGGATATTTCATAGGATAGGGCATTTGTCATAAGGTGCTCATGAAAAGTTATTTTAATGTATCCACCATGTTATGAGCTTAGAAGAGGAGTGGATTCTGAATGCCCAGAGAGCAGAATTTGAATAATATTGGTTGCTTGGTTCCTGCTAGTTAGCAGGGATTCCATCTGGCGCCTAAGGTCTACATGCATTAAAATAAATCTATTAGCAATATGCTAATGAGTCGTCTGATTGGAGCATTTGGGTGTGCATGCCATATGCTGGGGGGAGGAGGTAAGAGGGAGTTGAGTTGGCGTTTCAATTATTTTTATGTATTCGTCCTGCTGCCAGCCTGGTAACCACATGCTTACACATTCGTAGAATATGCTAGATGTACATGTATAATAATGCATCTAAGGGTTGGCTCAACTCATCCTTACATCATTGTATATTTTTCAATTAGAGATGTCCATATCTGACCTGAAATGTGTTGTAGGATCACAAATGCAGTAGCAAACTGATAAGAGTTGTGAGTAGCGATTGCATTTTTTACACTGATACATGGAGAGTGGATCCAATCCCACTCTTCTGCCCTTGCTCAAAAACTGCCACATTTTGGGCCAATTGCTTAACACCTCCTTCAAATTTCACACAAGTGTAACGTATGTGAAAACCAGCTCTGCTGTGTGCTGTGAGTGTTGACCCAGTTCCATTTTCTCTTGACCAGATAATGGTTTCTGTAAAATGACCACAAACAGACATCGAACCCCATACTATTCTAAGTACAGCCGCTAATACACTTGTGTAGGACTGTTACAAAAATATGCCTCTGTACAATGGAGCTAGGCCAACGGAATATTAACTTCCTTTAAAAAAACGCACTTATTTTCATGTTGTTTTGTGTGACTTTGTGGTGCACTCCCTAAAATAAAGAAATCTAAAAACTCAAAAGAGTAAAAACCTACTGGATTTAATAAAGAAAAACCGTAGAAGTCATTTCAGTACGTTTGTTGAAGGATGTGTTTTACTTGAGATTCTACGGTAATGTTACACAAACACATCTGTTCAGACACTTCCACTTGGGCTCTCTGCAGCATCTGGTTATATCTCACTTGCTACATCATTTATGAGAACATTAAAACCACACTTCACATTTACAGTATTCTGATACTAACTAATTCGTGAATTGGAGAAGGACTTTGCAATCGTTAGAATTAAATTGAAGCCGGGACATGTTTCCCCAAAGGTGGCAGGGGAAAGGTAGTTTTTAATTATGAACACAAAGGTAGTTTTTAATTATGAACACCAACTCCTCAGGAATCCCCACTTTCCCCCAATTAAATTTCGAATTGTCTTCAGGGTTCTTTGCTTTATGATCAAATGTATCAATGGTACTGCTCCTATTTACTTGCTAAAGGAAATGCACAGGTACCCCCTCCACCCTACACACTCTCGTCCACAAATGACAGGAAACAGACACTTCTCCACCGTAGCACCCCTCCTCCCCTGCCGCCCCCAACCCCTGCATCTAGAACAGCCACCCAAGAAACCTCAGGGATTTCAGGAAACTCCAAAACTTCACTACTTCTAAAGTTCATCACACTTGCCAGTCCTTCAACTCTCAAGGTTCAATAGTTCCTGCAGAACTTCCACACCAGTATCTAAGTCCCGGGGATCAGTAACACGCCTTGTTAATGGCAACTATCGAAAAGGAGATTTACAGCCCTCCTCTTCATCATGCGATTTTCAGCGCCAAGAGGGGATTAAAGTTATGACCGCATCAAATAAATCAAATGAAAAAGATGAACATAATTACACTTGTGCTAGTCATGGAGTTGTTGTTTTTCGCGATTGAAAGTCTGCTCATCAATTAACTACTGTGTTTTTTTATTCTCCAAAATCTGTTTAGAGTTGTCTTACTTTCTGTACAATTGCACCATTTTCTCAACACTGTAAGGTGACTAATATAATTGTGGTCCTGGCCAACGATCGAGGTATAAACCTGAATAAAACCAAGGCCATGGTTGTTTCTGGGCACAAAATAAATCGGGTTGTTTTGGATACTAAAATCAGGCCTATTGACTATGTTGAATACGACCCATACTTAGGCCTTGACATAAGGACAAAGGGCGAAATATCATAGCCTGTAAACAGATTAAAGCTCGGTAATTAATGCACATGATTAAAAATGTTGCTTTGCAAAATGCAGGATTTTCAATTGATGGGTTTATCAGGCTGTGTAATCAGTGCTTCTGCCCTAAAATGGTATATGGATTGAAGGCCCTGAGTATGCAGGACTACAACTGATTGAAAGTGTTGGAGGGTCATTTGTGAAGAACCATATTGGGAATGGCCCCCTCTACCCCAATGGCATATATTCGGTTGGAGATGGGGCTGGTCTCTCTTGGTTTCCATGCAATGAAGTGCCGAGGGTTTCTATACATAAAATCTTATACGAGCCCTAGCTGCCCATTGTTGGAATTAATGGCTGGGTGTGATGGGCCCGAGCTCGCTACACCCTCCGTTTATACGTAGCTCAATATTGAATACTTTTCTTGTATGGAGTGGAGTGCGATTTTTGAGACAGGTACCTGCTATGAAACTTTGAAAATAATATTCAAGGGGAAGGCTAAAGACTGGGACTGGATCAGAAATTACAAACATGTGTATCACTTACAGAGCTATAAATATGTGGGCGTTGTGGCGCACACTTTTCTTAAAGCACAGCCCTATTTGACCCAGTGTCCCAGCCCAGCTATACATGATCTAATCCTCTGGCTGCACATACATCAGCTGACTCTTTTGGCCATGTTGGGTGCCTATACAAACTTGCCAATCGAAAAGCACCGTATATGCAGAGGCATAGCCAGGATTGTCTAACAAGTGGGGCCTGTAGCTGATGCAGTTGGGCCCCCCAGTGACAGTAACATCTGTAAATGTGCTGCTGAGTGGGTATTTGCAAGTGTTGGGTGTGCCTTGCCCACTCAGGCCCTACCCTGTCTACACCTCTGCATATATATGGTCTATAAGATAAATTGGAGGTGGCCCAGCACGTGTTTATGGAGTGTCAGAAGCTGGGTACCACATATATATGCAGGTTAGGTCGTTTTGTCAGTCACTATGACTCCATTAAACCAATTGAGTTCTGAGACTACTGCCTGAATACCAACTCCGACCCCTTGCACATTGCAC
Source organism: Ambystoma mexicanum (assembly GCF_040938575.1). Classification (NCBI taxonomy): domain Eukaryota; kingdom Metazoa; phylum Chordata; class Amphibia; order Caudata; family Ambystomatidae; genus Ambystoma; species Ambystoma mexicanum. The sequence goes on along the minus strand of NC_090941.1, from coordinate 580,901,845 downwards.
TTTTTTGCTTGTGGAATCACATTTCGAAATAGTTTGTGAACTGAGGATAAATGTGGATATCATTTTATGATCATTTATGCTGTTGTAGTGTATGGAGTGTATTATAAATAGTAGGTGTTTTTAGTAATGTATGCCATTTTTATGTTGTAACTCAATTGTATGGATCATGTTATCGCTTAACAGTTTGACTGTTTTGCTTTGTACATGATTAGTTGGCTATATTTTGTGAGTTGTCTTTTTAAATTTGTTTATGAATTTTGTAAAAGTTCTTTGAACGAATACAAATGAATAATAAATAAAAAATGGTGGTCCTATGAATGAAGAAAGACAGAAACGTTTCAGACAAGGCGGATTGGTTTAATAGAAAGTGTGAGGGGCAAGTACTCTGGGGACTGGCTCGAACTCTGGGGGTGGGAATACAAGGGAGGACCTATGCCCTGGGGTGTGAGGGTATAAGAATAATACAAAATACCCTGTGTGCCCTAGTTCTAGGGCAGGAGATTGAAGTGTCTGCAGCTGTACTCCAAGGATAATTTTACTCTTACTGGGATTTAGCAGTAGCTATATGATTGTGATAATGAACATGTCAGGACAGTGCACGTGTCAAAATGATATCTAAACGCACTTTCAACTACCCTTGTATGAACTGCCACTTAAAGTGCAACATACCATGTGAACATCTTTCTAATTCATAGCTAAACATGAAATCCCGTACGTGATCATTATGAAACTCTTGTATCATCACAAAAGAAACAAACCCACTTGAGTTCAGGAAGCTCCTCAAAATAATGCTTTTCAACTCCCCCAAACAACACCCCTCCCCATGCGGAATAACCATAATTCATGAGCAATGAACTCTACTCCCAATGCTATGTAGCCACACCGTTAATGTCTGTACACCTTCTTTATTCACTGTATCACCACCAAACACATTATGTAGAGTGCTCCTGATCCCGTGGTTGAGTTAAAGAAATCCATTATAGATTTAAATGAAACCACATTGGGACATATAATGCTAAGCTATGCTGACACAGTAACACTTACTACTGGCGTGGACCATGCCTACCATAGCCCACTATGGGTCTGGTGTCAGTAAGGGCCCCCAACAATAGCAAATGGTACCCAATTCTTCTCACAGATGATGGTGCATAATAATATCCAGCAACAGCTGTGTTTCTCAGCTAGGGAGCACCATCTTTACACATCTCAGGGGTTGACCAACAACTACATGTAATGGTGTGAGTACTTTGGCTTGGGGCCAGAATGCTGCCATTGAGCTTTATTGAGTGCTGTAATATAAACATAGGAAGGGTTCCTGAGTGAGGAATGCCCCTGAAAGGCTGGCAAAACTAGAAGAGTTAGTAAAGTGACACCCATGCCAGGAAATAATCCCATTGTAATTGTAATCATTATCATACTACTCATTTGATAAAACTCAAAATGGTCATACACTGTGCTTGCAAATTGTGACACGTAATTATTTGTGCCCCACTATTAATGTTCTTTCTGCTTTATGTAATGATGCTCGTCATCAAATCTCCCCTTCCACAAAGGTCATCTCATCACATTTGTTATCATATAAAATGCACATTGATGACTGCTGTCTGTTCTTTGTATTTCATTCCCTCTCAAATGTTGCTGTTATTTATCACTCCTTCTCAATCCATTGACCCCGGTATGTGGTGGTGTAATCTACACAGGTTTGAAAGTAGTACGCTTTGTTGTGGCAAATTGGTTGCTGTTATGAATATTACACGGCCTGCGGTTATAGTTCAGTTTCTCAACTCATAGAAAGAACACTTTTTGGGTGGCTTATAACTTTGGCACCATTTGACGAATCATCACCAAACTATGCAAAACATTTATATGGCCTCCTCAGTATTTTGCAAAGTTTGGTGCAGTTTTGTTCAGGAGGTGCAAAGTTATAGTGGGGCCCCCAAAATGTCCACATAGACATAATTGAAACATGTTTTGCTCGTGCCTACATCCCAGACCGCTGAAAAGATTTTCACCAAACTTGTGCAGACTAGATTGGTCCCAAAAGCATGCCTTTGCAATTCTAGCGTAAATCTGTCCAGTAGTTTTTTAAAATATGGCCTAAAAGTAGGTAAAACAAATAGTGTATCTGATTCCGCTCTGCCAACCTATTTCCTTATTTGGAATCCGCATATGCCTCTGAACCAATCAGAGGGTGGTTTGCTGTCTGCGGACATCAAAGACACATGCTGGTTGGATGTTCAAAAATGTGAGGTGCGTCATCATTTTTTAAACGGTCGCCATGTTGGTCTTTGTCCGCAGACAGCGCAGTGAGACAAAAGTCTGGAAAATACATTTGGGGTTATTTTGTGGCCAAAAGAGGGCCTGGAAAAGTTGGGGGAGTGGAATAAAGTTTATATGGAGATGTTTTTATAGGTGAGAAACAGCTGTGCATGTGCCGCCAAGTCCGCAGTAATTTTACTCTCTGCGGATGTTACTTGGATTGGGGGGGTTCTGGGCGAGTCTTGTTATTTGAAGGTGTATTGTACATACTTGTTATGTGGTTTAATTGTATTGTGGTTGTTGTGGCCACTGGCCACACACACTATACTAATATGTGTATATCAACTATAGGACACTGTAAGTGCTGTCAGGATTATTTGTGGCATATCTATGAAGGCCAAGCATTTGCAAACACAACTGGTCTGAGACTTTTAAGTGAATGTTGTGAACAATTGGTGGCAATTGGAGCAGAGGGTTGATTGCTACATTTACATAGCAATTTACTCCTGTTGTGTTGTTGAATTTAAATGCACCAGAGAGTTGTGCCTCTGTATCCTTTAATGGGCCTGCAGTTGTTTTTTGAGAAGAGACATTTGTCTCTTTGTCTTCTGATGGACGTGCAGTTGTATTTGGAGTAAAGAGTTGTGTGGTTGCATTATTTGATGGAGCAGAAGTTGTTCTTTGGGTTTTTAGCAGTATTGCAGGGAGATCTGCTATAGATTCTGTTTGTATTCGTTTTTCTTTTCTTTTTAAAGGTTTTCATTTTTGAGATGGGGTGTACAGTGCACGTAGCCTGTTGTATTCTAGGATGCAAGGAATGTCTGCATTGACTTTGTTTGCATCAAAGTTTCCGAGGAATAGACCATTGAGTATACAAAGATGTAAAAATGCAATGTAACTCATACCTTCTTTGAAGACTGTGCTGCCAATGTAAATCAATGCATGATCTAGGGTTAGACCGTACAATTTGTGAATAGTGATAGTATATGCAAGAGATAGAGAGAATTGTTCTCTGCATACGTACATGTCTTTGAAAATAAGGAAACATGCTATTGTGCAGCCTATTTTATTAACTTCTACAAGTTTGTCAAAGTGGATGTTGACAAACTGAATGTTGTTATCATGTGGATATGTCTGGAATGCAACAACTGTACCAATTGCTCCATTGACTAAACCTTGTTCTACGTCAAGGTTACGTTTTAGAATTACTCTGCAGTTTAGACATAGAGTTAACACTTTTTATAATCCAGCTTTGTTGGAGATACATTTTTCTAAGCTATTTAGTCATGCTGTTGCTTGTTGATACATCGGGGGTGTCATGCCGTGCACTTCCAGTTTGTCTGATGCGCTGATATGCACTATGGGCTACATTTCTTTTTTCAACATTGTATTGTTGAATTGACTAAAGCTTGCAAGGTTTGGCATTGAGAACATGCATTTTATATTTTGTTGAGTTCATTGTTCCATGACATCAGGGGCAGGTGTGTTTTGCCCATATAGCTCATGGATTAGTCTAGTTTTTAACATGGATTGTGCATCTTTAGTAAACAGACCAGTTCTAATACTTTTTAAAATGTTAGCATAGGTGGGATCTGCAGACTGGCACCTGTTTTGCGTTAGTTCTCTGTAGCAAAAATGTTGCCAGATATTTACATTTCCAATGCTGCCGAATGTGTTATGGCATTGTTTGTGTCCTAATTTTTAGAAAATAGGTTATAATTGTTCTTTTCTAATGCACTCAGTAATGGGGACCAGTTTTTAAGCATGAGCCCAGGAGTCAAACCTCTGATGCTATGCATTGTCTTGCTTCCAAGACAAACACCTTGCCCTTTAGCTATCCTCATGGCCTTCAAAAGGTTGACCTTTTACTGGTATTAACTGTAGGAGGTCTCCAAAACAATAACGTGTTTTCCTCCAAACAGTTCTTCCTAGTCAGTTTTGAGGACTTCTTGTATTCTGAGATGAATAAAGCCAACGTGCAGTTGGAAAGCATGCTTACTTCATCTATCAGGAGCACTTTCATTTGTTTCAGAATTCTGCATACTTCAGTAGCAGCTTTTGCTGATAATTTGTAGTATTCCTATTTGCTTTGGTGTCCTACTGGGAAGAGCAGTAATCGGTTTAAAGTTACACCTCCCATGTTGTAGGCAGCAGAACCTGTGGGGGCTGTTACAACAGCTGAAAGGTTGTTGTTTGTTAAGTCTTGTAGAAATGTGCCGATTAATTTAATTAAGATTGTTTTCCCAGAACCAGCTTCACCACTTACATACAGGAGCAGAGGTTTATCATTTTTACAGCTACATGCTTTAGTTTCATGTTTAAAACCATGTTCAATTTCTTCAGTGACTTCTAGATTAATGGTGAGTTGTTCATCATTTAGCTATGTTATGAGCACTGAGAAGTCTTCTTCCGATTGTTTAGATTGATACATGGTATTATCTACCTCAGTCATGGCTATTTCTGCTTCATTTAGAATGAGTGGTTCTCCAGGTGATTCTTGGCTTCCTGTAAGAGAAGGTTGACTGCCTTCAGGAGTGTCTTTATCTAGCAGAAGTTCAATTTCTTCCTCTTGCTGGCGGTCATTGACCAAAAAATGTTTGTATTGTTTAATATTGACATTTGTTATGTAGTCAGCTTCAAATGAGTCATGGACACCTACTAATTCTTCTTCTTTTCTCCAAGGTTTGAAAAGTTGTAGTTGTGCCTTGTGATAAAGTTCTCTATGTTGCAGAGATTTAAATGATAACTTTATATGATTAATTAGGCTGGGTTTAGTAAGTTTTACTAGGCTCCCTTCACAAGTTGAGACTGAATATTTGCCAGTTGTCTCATCTGGCGTGACATTGTTTTTGTAGGAGTAGTCTTGGACTATGTCATACAGGCTCATGTTTTCTAAAGTAGTACTTCTGTTTGGGAAGAATGTGTCAATTAAATTGTTTTTTAAAATGTCCTGGATGCTGGGATCATTTGGGGCTATAGTTTCTATCTCTTGGTAGGATTTAAGTAACCTTTTTTGTGATGAAGCTGGACCAAGGTTTAGCCAGATAATGTTTTCAGATTTCCCATGTAAGGATGTACCTGTTAAATGGTATGCAGCTTCATAGCACCCACATGATCTATCAGAGAGTATTTTTATACCGAAGTTGTGCAATTTTTGTTACAGTGTTTTGTCAGATGATATTTCATCCCAGAGATCTTTTTAGCTCTTTCTTCTCAGCTTTGGTAAGATAGGCTGTGACGTATCTTGCAACTGCAGTAGAATTGTCTGCAATGTCTTCTATGTCTACATTTGCATTCCACAAGAGTGCAATGGTTGAATTGTAATCATTGATGTACTATGATGCTTTGTCCCTTTTAATGTTGTATGCGTTTTTAGGGGATTTCCCTTTTACAGTGTGTCTAACAGAAGACATCAAACTATTTACTTGTCTTCTTGTGGAAACTGCTCCAGGGAAGCCAAAGAGCCATTTGGTATAGTATTTACTTTTGTTTTGATATCAGTGTCGGCAGTATTTGCTACACGTATGTTTTTGGAAGTGGAAGATTTTTGTGCATAGGTCACTATGTGTGGTTTCTGAAGGGATGTCACAGATAATGTATTTTTCATTGAATTCTAAAACGGTGGCATCAGTGTCATGGCCAAATTCAGGAGAAACTTTTATCCACAAAAGCATGTGGATGTGTGGTGCCCCTCTAGATTGATATTCTTTTGCCCAAAAGAAGTGTTCCACTTCTCCGAGTGGAGGGGTAGTATTATTGAAGATGAAGTGCAGCATGGCAATGAAGTGATGGTGAAAGTATCATGCTACATTGACATAGTCAAGAGAACAGAGTTCTCCCATTGCTTTTATATCTATTCCCTCTTTATTTTGGTTTGCAGTGTGTAAGAAGTCATGCAAGTCATCCCATGCGTATTCTGCACAACTTAAAGTAACAAACCATTGGGGTGGGCCTAGGTTCCTTAGCATACAGTCTACATCCGTGTGACATCAGAAACAGTATTCTTTTGATTCATGCACGTTTGGCAAGGGATTGGTGATACTTGACTGCAAAACTTTATCTTTGTGTTTTATATTTTGAAGCAGTTGGGTAGTGGACATGTTTAAGAAATTAGAGCCTGTTTTTAATGTGTGTGCAACTCTATAAAATAGAGTTGATAGTTCGCTTTGGAAGAGGAGGTGGAAAATGTATTCGAGCAATATTCTGATACACTTATTTGTGTGGATCTTTCATCACATCTTCCTCCTTTTTCTGTAGGAAAAAGTAGAGGAAAAGAATGTACTTTTATACTTTTCTATCTGCTCATTGTGGATCCTTTGACTTGACGCATTTTATATTTTTCAAATGCACCTTCTATGGTGTCTTTTGAATGTAATGGGTGAGTTGTGTATTGGTCTAAAATGTTGGCTGCAGTAACAGGATCTACGCGTTAACATTGGCCAGTTTGTGGTGAATGTTCAATTATTTGGGTGGTTTCCCTTAAGTTTGTCTCTATGTTTATATCTCTGTAGTATTCATTGATTTCTTTGAGATATTGTAGGGCTTATCTAACTTTGTACAAGTCGACTGGTTGTTGCCAAATTGATTTGTTTTTTTGTTGGTACACCATTAACTAGTACATTCAAAGATTGATCAATTGGCCATCGTACTCCTAGAGTTTCTACATTTTCTTTAAGATCTAATGGCAAATATACTACTTTGCCACAAATGCATTTCAGCAACTCAGATGGAGGCAATTTGGCAGTTTTCTCTTGAGGGTGTATTATAGCTTGAAATGGATTTCTGTTTTTACTGATTTTTACACATAAATACAGATGGAAATCAATCTGCTTTCTGTCTGTATTTCTTTATAAAAAATGAAAAAAAAACAGAAAAACTGGTCTTTCTTTTTGGTTCTCGATGATGTCGCTCATACATCACAGGCCAATTGCATTGCAGATTGGCAGCATGGAGAGTGTAAAAGATGTATAAAAATAGCATTACAATTATTTACATTGCTGACAGCATACATCTTAAGGCAGCAGCAGTCGCAGCAATAACCATTTATTATTATGAAGAATATTGTGCTAGCATTTCTTTCCTATAAGGCTGCATTGGTGCTTTACTAAATGCATTTTTTAATAGAATAAATGTAGAAAAACACTGGTTGGGAATTATCTTTTTATAGGACACAAAATAAATGTGGATAAATATAGAAAAAAGGCCAATAAATAAATATGGATAAATACAGACGGTAATGGCAGAAAAATAAATACCATAAACCTGAAGCCTTAATTCTAAGGCTCTCATACAAGTTGAGTTGTGGAGAGCTTTTAGAAGTGTGAAGTTATAAGTGACAGCACTTGATGACATTTGATTATTGCCAAGCTTTGTATTGCAGTATGTGCAAACTATTGAGGGGTCAGTTCTTTTGTATTTACTTTCTGATGTAAGATATAAAGCTCATTGGAACCATTGGTATTTCTCATTGACCTCTATTTTGTAGGCCATAACTATTATTGTTGTGCACTTTTATAAAAAGTTCTGTGACCGCAGATGTGTTTTGAAACTTTGCTATTTCTTTTTTTTTGTCTGTTTGTAAGGAGGTTGGTGTTTGTGAGTTTTTCGCTAATGTTTTTTAAAGTTATTGAATTTTCTCAGTGAACTTCAGTTACAAAATATTTACTTTGGATGTGCTCTATTTCTCGAAGGAGTTTGTTTGCTGTTCCATGAAGGGGAATGTTATTTACATTTTCCAGTTCTAGAGCAGGACTTTTTGCATAGTTCTATCTATGCACAAGGTTTCGTATGGCGGAATGGTGTGTTGCTAACTCTTTGATGTGGTGGAAGGCGCTTTTGCAAGCAGTTCCTGAAATACAGGCTAATGAATGTCCTTGCAGTCCAGTGTAGATGCATACTGGGCAAGAGTCCATGGTTTGTAAAGTTTTGATTCTACTTTTGTCTATTAGTTTCACACAGTGATTGAGGAATTGTCGTAAATGTTCGAAGGATTGTCGGCATATGTTACATATTGAGCTGCACGTAAATTTGTACACTGGACAGTTTGTTTGGTCAAAAGGAACATTTGGTTGAAAGTTTGTTAGGGATGTTTTTCTATAAGGGTTTCTTTTGCATTAATGGTGTCTCCTACCACTTCATAGCCTCTGCCATTATTGGCTATGGCAATAGTTTTTTGTTTGTTCTTGTTTATAAGCTTCTTCATTGAAATATGGTTCTGTGCTGCTTGTGTGAATCCATTCACCTTCACAGAAGTTTGACATTGCACATGTTTAGAAATTATTTTTGTAATTTATTGATTAATTTAGTTAGTGGTTCCATTCTCTTTAAAATTAATATAAACAACTTTTTCTTTAGTAGTAGAAATGCGCTGTCAATTAGAGCTTCGAGGATTTGTTTTCTGGAGTAGTTTTTAAGAGTAGATAGTGACTTTTTAGCTTTCTTCTTAAGATTGTTAAGAAGTCTACGGTGGAATTCTTTTTGAAAAATTGATTTTGTTATGCTTTACTGTGGCTACATTAACATTGGTCGAGTTAGGTTCATTTCTAGGTCTGCTTTAGTTTGTACATCCTATTTTAGTTTTTATTTTTGCAAGAGTGGTCTTGCCTTTTGACTGGTGGCTGGTTTAGTTTTGTTGAGTGAGGTTACTAGCTGTTCTGTTTTAATGTTTATTATAAATTGTTTTAGAGGTGGATGACTATATGGCTTGTTCTTATTTTTGGCTGCTCTATATTTTCTTTGTTTTCCACTAAGCTGGTTTTTAGAGGCATTCTGCTCTGTCTGTTGGCAAAAAGGAACTTTTGTTTTTGAAATTTGTGGAATGTTTATGCATGTATTATGCATGGGTGTATGGGTGTTTTTGTCCAGATGAATAGAGTGGTGTGTGTTTGTGTAGTCGGATGATAGGTGTGGTTGGGAAGGTTGTAAGAGTAAGAAGCTGTATAGGTGTGATGGCTTGGGTAAATATGAGATTGAAATCGGGTGGTGTTGTATATAATAAGTATATTTATGTGATGGGGAATGGGTAATAAACTCTTGATAGTAGAATGTGTTGAGCACTACTGGTGTTAGTGAGTAAGGGAGTGATGGTGTGATTAAATAAGTAGGAATACTATGAATATTATATTAAACAAATTCATGGGGGACACCCAGCCATCCCCCAAACCTCTCTTGATTGGTTTGGTATGCCTGTGCTATGCGCGGTTGCTATGGCATATCTAGGAGAAATATTTACACCCCTCCAGTTAAAAAATTCACCAGCTGCCACTGTTAAGGACCTCACATGGATAGGTCTATGGAAGAGTAAGGAAATTAAATTGTGATATAGATGTTGATGAGAGATTGATGTGTTGTTAGGCAGTAAGGAACTGGTGGTATATTGAATAAAGAGCAATGTTCAGATAGGAACAGAAAGAGTGGGAATGCTGCAATAGAATGAGTAAGAGTGAAATACAGTATTGTTCAGTAGAAAAGAATACTTTAGCCTAATATATAGTGAAAATATATTGTTACAATTAGATAGGTGTACATGCTATATTAAAATACTTACTTTGTAGGAAGTGATGAGTTTACTTTCTTTGGTAGCTGTCTTTGTCAATGTTCATTTTTTCCTGGAATTGAGAAAGATGGTTAGTTGGTATATGTGCTAATGGTGAAGTAGTTTCAAGAGAGGTTGGTATTTATTAAGGTAGGAGGAGTTGCTGAGAAAAAGAGTGAATAAAGTTGTGTTATGGGTGGAGTACTAATGTATGTAAACTATATTATTACAACAATTGGACTATGACCAGTGCTGTGTGGGATATTATAAGGAACATGGTAACAATTGGTGTGTAAAAAGAATGCATATCTAGGTTTGTTTTGATGTATACATGCATGACAAATATGTTTTTGCAGTGGGGGCAATTGTTGTGCTGGTGCCTTTAATAAGGAAAGTGAAGTGTTTCTGGTGTAATGTATTTGTAAAGTGTTGCAGTGTTTTTTAAAAATAGGGAAACTGTGGCGTAGTAGGAATGCAATGGCAGTTTGTAGTTGGAGCAGTGTATGGTGCCTTGTAGTAGTGATTGAAAAAGTATAGTATTTTGTATGTAAGGAGACATATTGCATATAGATGCATTGGCAGTATACACATATGTGTAAACAGGTGGAGAATGGTGGTACTATAAGGGATGTGATGAGAAAGTTTGGAAAGTATGACATTTATATGTAAGGAAAAATGCTGTTAATTTAAAAAAATTTCTTTTTAAGGGCATTTTGTTGAATTAATATGTGCATTTACAGCAGCACCGTTTGTAACTTTTTTCTACAAGTAAGGGAAATGCAGTGGCAAAATATTTGTAGAACACTGTTAAGTGGCAGTTGGTGTGTGGACGTTTTCCATGTTGGCAGTACATGTAAGTAACTGCCACTTGATGTGACCAACTTCAGAATGTTACAATACATGGCATTTGGTAGCAGTTGTTAAAACAAGAGAATATGCTTATTGAGATGCTTATTATAGGGTTAGTGCATCAACCCTGTGTATATGTTTATAGAAGTATTTACAAAAAATAATTTAAAGCATACCTGTACTATGTTTTGTTAGCTGTAGATATTGTCGAATCTGCAAATAGAAATCTTGGAGAGTTTCACAGTAGTTTTTGATTCAGAAGGCTGTGTCAAACAGGAGACGTACTCTCAGAGTTTAAATGTACATCTGAAGTGTTGAAGTGAGGTGACAGGGTTATATGTACAGTTCGTGAATGTGATTGGTGGGTGGATGGGTGACTGTTTGAAAGTAGTCAAAGAGGGAGCATTATAAACATAAAAGTAATAAGGGTAGAAGGGCTGACCTGTGTTATGGTGTCCATGGACAGTACGGTAGTCTGCGGACCCGCACGTGCTACCCACGGAGGACAGTCATGAACATCTGCTGACATCGGGGGATTAGCCAATCAGGTTTGGTTGTTGTGGTGTACAGGAACACAGGGTAGCAAGTGTTTTCTTTCTTGTGTGGAGTGAGGAGGGCTATGGCTATGAAGAAGCAGAGTGAGTGGATGGTGGGAGATACTTGGAGGTACCACACTAGGATTTGGATATTCTTTATTTAATACTTTACTAAAAGGAGAGCATTTTCTGGAAACATTTTGTTGCATGTCATAAAAGGGGACTGTCCTCTAAGTGAAACAATTTGTGACTTTATTTGATTTCCGTAGGGGACAGGTGTGCTTTAAAAAAGGCCCACAGTTCCCTAGTTTTTGGTTGTAGCACTTTGACCACTGTGACAGTCCTGCTAGGGGGTAGGTATAGTTAGTGCAAAAGGACCAGGAGTCCTCGTGTCGGTTTCTCTTTTGTTCCTTTTATTTCTCACTTAATATCTCAATCCCTGTGTCATATATACACAGTAAAAATCCTTGATCAGTCCTATTATTCGTTTTCTGGAGAGATCAAACTGTAGTCTGTCATATTTCATTTAGTTTGACTACACAGGTACAGTGTTATGATGAGACGACCAGTTTCAGTGGTAAAGACCACTTTCATCAGGGCTAGAACAGCTAGTGGGTGGTGATGCTGTTGTAGTTGAAGGAGAAGCTTTATCTAGCTGGTGTCTTTGTAGGACCTGCCTGTATAGGATACAGAGCGGAGAGAGGATAGGGATGGGGGAAACCGGGAGGGGATAAGAGGCACATACATGAGTGACAGCGGGGATACAGGATTTCTCTAGTAAACCTATAGGGAGAAATCTTACCCTAGACAATGATGACTTCTCTTGTCAAATTGGTCCTATTGTGAGACTGAACCGGCATCTCACAAATCGGGACGTGCTGGGAACACCTACACCTAACTATACAGGTAATGGTTGCGGTACCATCTACTTATTCTTTTCACGCGCCTCGCCCTGATCTTCAGAAACAGGCATTTGATTCCTTTTTCTGTACTTCTTTCAGTGCGGTTAAAATTGCTGCGCACCTGGGCGACCCGTTATAACAAGGAACATGGCACAACAGGTCAGTGTCTCGCTCCTGTAATTTCGTCTATGTTTTTCTCATTTTAAAACAAATATCTTCCTTAAGAATTACAGTTCTAAACCACTCTGGCTGAACTTTCCAGACGCGCACTGAGCTATACCAATGCCAGTGTTGGCCTATTTTTCAAGTGTTTTCATTCTGGGTATAGCACCCCTGTGTGGTATAACCATCTGTCTTGGTACATGTACACCTATGTATTAATCTAGCCAAGCATGCATGTGTACATACATGTTCTCTGTGAACATTGCATAAACATAAGAAATTAGTGTTTATTAAGTTATTGTCATAAAAATAGAACCTAGATTTACTAAATCCGTACATGGTTCATGGTTTATGTCTAGGTGGCTTTGCACATGGCTGAACATTGTCAGCACCTGCAGTGGGACTGAAGTTCTATAGTCTCACACTAGGACTGATTAGACAAGAGAAGTCATCATTGTCTAGGGTAAGATTTCTCCCTATAGGTATACTAGAGAAATCCTGTATCCCCACTGTCACTCATGTATGTGCCTCTTCTCCCCTCCCAGTTTCCCCCCTCCCTACACCCTCCCCACTCTGTATCCTATACAGGCAGGTCCTACAAAGACACCAGCTAGATCCAGCTTCTCCTTCAACTACAACAGCATCACCACCCACTAGCTTTTCTAGCCTGATGAAAGTGGTCTTTGCCACTGAAACCGGACTGCTCATCATAACACTGTACCTGTTCAGTTAAACTAAATGAAATATGCCAGACTACAGTTGGATCTCTCCAGAAAACGAATAATAGGACTGATCAAGGACTGTTACTGGGTATATATGACACAGGGATTGAGATATTAAGTGAAAAACAAAAAGAGCAAAAAAAGAAACCGACACAAGGACTCCCGGTGCTTTTGCACTAACTATACCTACCACCTAGCACAACGGTCACAGTAGTCAAAGTCCTACAACCAAAAACTAGGGAACTGTGGGTCTTTTTTAAAGCACACCTGTCCCCTACGGAAACCAAATAAAGTCACAAATTGTTTCACTTAGAGGACAGTCCCCTTTTATGACACGCAACAAAAATGTTTCCAGAAAATGCTCTCCTTTTAGTAAAGCATTAAATAAAGAATACCCAAATCCAAGTGTGGTACCTTCATAGCCAAAGGAAGATTTGGGTACTGACCCCCTTTAGGTCCAGTACGTGGATACCGGGAGATTCTTGGATCCATTAATTGAAGGTTTACACTGAATAATGTTGGATTGGAAGAAGTGGAGGTTTCGTGGTATGCAGTTTGTGGGTTAAACTGGGTGACCGTATTACTTTTCTGTCAGAATATGGCTCACTTTAAACATCCAGACATCATTATTGTGCATTGTGGAGGCAACAGTTTGAGGTATGTGACTGCAGTATCCTTGCAGTTTGCCATGAAGGATATATTGAAAAACCTAATGGAACTGTTTCCAGCTGCAAAGATTATTTTTTCAGAAAGTAATCAAAGGTAAATGTGGAAACGTCCAAACTTCTTTTGTCCACAAATTTGGGAATGGCATCTTTTGACAATGAGTACATAAAGTTTGATGCTGTACATGGAGTTCATTTGACAGATGTTAGAAATTAGATTTTTCTTTGCAATGTTCAGAAACCATTGAAACAGTTTGTGTGAAAAGATGAAATAGGAACATGTGGAGTGTATACTAAAACATTTGTTAGTAGGTCTAGGACATAAAAAGGAAAAACACAAAGAAATTGAAGCAGTTTTTCTCAAAGTTATAAAAAACAAATAAGAATTGTACAGCGTGTGTTAGTATATTACATAAAACCAAATCAAATCAAAAAAGGGTATTTTAAGAGCCACCAATTTAGAATAAATGATTTAAATTGAGTTTAAACCTCCCCACTCCCTTTAATTGGCTATGCATTCCGCTCCCACATATTTGCCATCCGAATCTTTTAAGGATGCATGGCATGGAAATGGGACTGAGGAGACCGCAGACAGGCAGGAACATCTGTGGAAGTAAGGGGATTAACCAACTAGGTTTTCATGGTTGTTGTGTACTGTGAGAAACCTAAAGGTGTCTCACCCACTAGTCCCCGGGGATCTGTAATCCAGTTGGCCAGGACACGGCTATCACTTTTGGATCCAGTTCCTGGGGTGGACCAGTGCAGAAGGATTACCTGGGCGAGGGGTCTTCAGGGAGTGGGAGTGGTGAGACTTCTAAGCCCTATAATTAAAACAAAGTAAAGCATCTGAGACAGAGTTTCAAAATTACAAGGTAAGATTGTTACGCTCACCGGGAATCCACGGGGATGCCACTCAGCCCGGGTTGGTTGCTGGTATCTTCTCCCCAGTTCCCCAGGATGTTGTCTACGGAGGATGTTCAGCCTGAAAATACAGGAGGGCTGGGTTCAAGACTGGCCAACTGAGGCAAGTATCCTCCCACCACCCCATGTGACTTCAGCCCCTCTGGGCCCTCTCCTCACCTTGTTGTGGAATTGGGCGTGCTCTCCGTCCTGCCTTCTTGGCAGGGGCACGTTGTCGTCTGTGGGCGTGTGCGGCCTAGTTACTTCACTGGCACATGCCCGTTTAAGTGTCTCTCAGGTAGGTCTTATTGCAGCAGCTCTGTATAGCGTTGTTATTCTTGCATCCCTTTCTTTGGACCTCATTACGACCCTGGCACTAATGGGTTAACGGCGCCGTAAAAGGCTGCGGCACTGTTAACCCATTAGCGCCTTACTACGAGGTCCCTTTGTGGGACCCGACCTGAACGGCTTGTCTAGACCAGCCGTTAAATAGGGACCCGCAAAGGGACCTTGGTGCTAAGTACGGTACCGCAACTTGCGGTACCGTACTTAGTGCCTTCCCCAGTCCCATTGAGCCCTATGGGGCAAAAATGGGAATGGGGAAGGGCCAATTTTCAATGGGGAATTACCGCCCCGCCAACATTGGAATGGGGTGGTAATTCCCCATTGAACATTGGCAGACTCGTTACGATACCAGCACCAACCATGGTGCTAATAGCGCCATGTTTTAGTGCCAGTATTGTAATGAGGGCCTTTGTCTAATAATGTCCTTTTTCTCCCCTAGGTGTGCGGAGCTTCAGCATGGCGAACTGTCTGAGTTGGGCCTCGCCAGTAATGATGGAGCGTGGTGTGCGCTATAATGCGTTAAGTAAGCGCTATATGCAGCGCTGCCTTGTCTTGCCTTTGCTAACCTGTTTTCTTCTTCCTTACAGATCTCTGTGCTTCTCCAGTCTGCGTGGAACTCCGGAGCGGTGCCGGCCGGGATGCGACCAGACAGATAAGCTTCTTGTGCTGTTTGTGGTCTTTCGGTCCGGAAGGTATGTGGAGTCCAGAAGAAGCTGTTCACTGAAACTGAGAGCAGATAACAGGATGGAGCTTGCAGGTAAGACTCTGTTAACAATGTCCCTTTTGTCTCCTCTGCAGGTTCGCTTCTCCGAGGCTAGTGGGTATCACAGGACACGGTGAGCGTAACGTTGCAGTCTGCAAAGTAACGCAAAGCATTCTTTCTGGTTCGGGTGTGGTTTAAATAGCCTCAACAAAGTAGTCCAGGTAAAGTAGTCCCTAGGCCACCACACCCAAAACACTTTACCGCATAGCTTAGTTCCTGGGAACTAAGCTATGTGGGTGCCTCCATGTTGGCTGTAGGCCCAAATTAAAAAAGTAGTCCCCTTTTACACATGTTCTCAAAGTGTATGAGCCTGGCGCCAGTGGCGCCAGGACTGACCCCAAGAGACTCTTGGGAGTGGAGACCCGAGCCCTGATCCTACCTGGCAAGTGGGCTTGCCAGTGGGGGTCTGGGCTAAGGGTCGTGACAGCACTCCCTCCTAAGGCCCCTCCCATGGTAGTCCTTCTGTTCGGCCTAGGTTTAGTTGGAAATTTCTGATGAAACTTCTTGATCAGACGTGGTGCATGGATGTTCTCGCTGGGTTCCCAGGATCTATCTTGAGGTCCATACCCCTTCCAATCGACGAGACAGTATAATTTGGACCAAGTGTACTTAGAGTCCAGGATTTTCTTGACTTCGAATTCTGGTTCTCCGTCAATAAGTATGGGTTTTGGTGGTGTCATAACCCGTGTACCAGGTTGCACCGTTTTCAAGAGTGAGACATGGAATACTGGGTGGATTTGCAGATTAGGTGGTAATTCCAGTTTGACGGCTGCTGGGTTGATGATTGCCTTGATGGTATAGGGTCCTAAATATCGAGGACGAAAGGTTCAGGTTCCCTTGATGGGTACAAGTCTAGCGCTAACCAAACCTTGTCTCCTACTTGATAGGAGCTCTTCTTTGGTGTTGAATGGCGAATTTCTTTTGTCTGTCCTTGGCGTGAGTGAGATGTTCTTTCACCTTTTTAAAAGCCTGAGAGATCGTTGCGTGAAGAGTCTTCACTGCTGGCATTTCCAAGTTGTCTGGAAGGTCCAGTTTGGAAGTACGTTGGTATCTGCCTTACAGAGTGTAGAAAGGCGTTTGACCGGTGCTAGAAAGCAAGGAATTGTAATAAGCATATTCTGCTATCCATAGTAAGTCCTTCCAATTCCTTTCCTCATGGTGCATCATGCACCGTAAGTATTGCTCGAGAGTTTGATTGGTCCTCTCTGTTTGGCCGTCCGTTTGGGGATGGTGACTGGTGGATAGTCAGACGTCGATTTGTGCCATTGCACAACACTTCCTCCAGAAGTTAGACACAAACTGGCTGCCTCGATCAGAGATCAGAATTTATGGGAAGGTATGTAGTTTAACAATGCGTTCCAGGAACACTTTCGCTAAACTGGATGCATCTGGGAGGCCCTTGAGAGGAATGAAGTGTGCCATCTTCGAGAACAAGTCAACGACTACTAGAATGGTGTTAAATCCTTGACTGGGAGGGAGGTCGGTATTGAAGTCAAGGGAAAGGGTGTGCCATGGAGCAGGAGGAATGTCCAATGGTTGTAGGAGACCAGTTGGTTTCTGATTTTGCGATTTATTTTGTGCACACATACCGCAGGACTGGATATACTGGATGATGTCCTTACGCCAGGTAGGCCACCAAAAGTTCTGTTTCACCTTGGCTAGGGTTTTGGCGATTCCAGGGTGACCTTCAATCAGGGAATCATGATAACCTGAAATAATCTGTTGTTGTAGCTCCTTCTTGGGAACGTATAGATGGTTCCTAAAAAAGGGCAATTGGTCCTTGATGGAGTATTGTTCTCCCTGAGTATGCCATGCAAGTAAGGTGTCGGGATTCATTGCTCGTTGAATTTCATTTCGGAGTTCAGTCTGTGTCAAGGCTGCCATGAGACCCAAGAGTTTGTCTTCAGGAATAATGGGTACTGGGTCTGGAGTTGTATACACCATTTCATCAATGCCCATACGGGATAAGGCATCAGCCTTCTCATTCCGGACTCCTGGTCGAAATGTGATTACATAATTGTATACGGTGAAAAGAGCCCACCGTAGTTGGTGCGAGGACGGGGCCTTTGCTGTTTTTAGATATTGCCGGTTTCGGTGGTCCGTGATTACTGCAATAGTGTGACTGGCCCCCAGGAGTTAGCGTCGCCAGGCCTTAAAAGCGGATTTGATGGCCAGGCGTTCTTTGTCGGTGATGGCATAATTGATTTCCGGAGGTGAGAACTTTCTTGACCAGAAGGCCACAGGATGTTGCTGGCCAGTTTCAGGGTCTCTCTGTGAAAGGACAGCCCTCATTGCCATACTGTAAGCATCAGTTTCTACGACATAATGGAGGTCTGGACGAGGGTGGCGCAGGATTGGAGCAGAAATGAACCTTTGAGTTCTTGAAAAGCTTTTTCCGCTTCTTCAGTCCAAACAAACTTCTTGTTGTTTTTTTCGTAATAGTACTGTGATCGGGTGTACACAATCTGAGAGAATTCTGGAATGAACCGGCAGTAGAAGTTCGCAAAGCCCAGCATGCTTTGAACCCCTTTCAGAGACGTCGGTGATGGCCGTTTCAGAATGGCGTCTACCTTGTGCACGTCCATTCTGATGCCTCCTGGAGTGAGGATAAAAACCAAGGAATTCTACTTAGGTGACGTGAAAAAAGCATTTCTCGAGCTTTGTGTATAAGCAATGTTGACAGAGCTTGCCGAGAACAGAACGAACGTGCTTGACATGGTCTTGCTTCTAGGCCCAATATACTAAGATGTCATCTATGTACACCAATGTGCATACATCAATTAATTCTCTCAAGACATCATTCATGAAATATTGGAATGCTGCGGGAGCGTTGCATAGCCCAAATGGCATGACTTGGTATTCGTATAAGCCGTATTTGGTACAGAAAGCAGTTTTCCACTCATTTCCGCTTCTAACTCAGACCAGGTGGTACGTTCCTCAAAGGTCCAATTTGGTATAAATCTGGGCATCTTTGACTTGGTCTAGAATTTCAGGGATGAGTGGCAAGGGGTAGCGATTCTTCACAGTGATCTGGTTTAATGCACGGTAGTCGATGCAGATCCTCAAGTTCCCTTCTTTCTTGGCTACGAAGAACAAAGGACTGGCTGCCGGGGACTTAGACGGGCAGATAAATCCATTTGCCAGGTATCGGTCTAGATAGGATTTCAGGTGGAGGTTTTCTGGTTCTGTGAGGGCATAGATTCTGCCGCAAGGGATTTGTGCATCTGGGACGAGGTCGATCTGGCAGTCATAGGGTCTATGCGGCGGTAATGTGTTTGCTGGGTCCTTTTGGAACACATCCTGGAAATCGTGGTATTCACTTTGTAAGGTATTAGTTACTCCCAGCTGTCTTTCTGGGAGTCCTGGGGGTACAGTAGTTGGGTTTCTGCTCTTGGTAATAGCAGGCAGGGGAGCAATCACCAGGGAAAGTTAATTTCCGTGCACGCCAGTCTATCAAAGGATTGTGAGCAACTAACCACAACATCCCTAATATTAGCCGGAACTAAGGTGCCTTGATGAGATCAAACGAAATGGACTCCCGGTGTCCATCCTGGCACAGCAAAGTTACTCCCGCTGTGCACTAGCTTACTGGTCCGGAAGCAATTTCTGTCCCATCCATGGTGGTTATCTTGTCCGTGGTCGGTTTAGAACATAAAGGAAGCCCCTTCTCTGCTGCCAGTTCTTGATCAATATAATTCCCAACTGCTCCACTGTCTATGTATGCCTCAACGGCATGCACCCTAGATGACCGTTGGTGGTTAATTAAGATCACTGGTATTGCAAAGTGCGAGGTCAGTGGCTCTTTCTTCTCACTCGACAAACTGACCTCTACATTTGCCGAGCTTGGTAGATTTCTGACTCCTTAACCTCATCCTTCTCTGTGGCGCCGACTGTTCTCCTTAGGGGTTTCACTGGGCAGTCCTTAAGGAAATGTCCTGGTTTTCAACAATACAAACAAAGTTGTTGTTGTCTTCATTTATCTCGCTCTTGTTTTGTTAATGGAGGTCGTATCCCTCCGATTTGCTTGCGTTCTACAGTGTTTTCTGGCACACGTGATACATTGTCCCTTGGTTGAACATACACGGCCTGAGTGTCCATCCTAGACCAATCTGCTTTTCGATCCTGCAGCCGGTGGTCTAGCTGCACGACCAGATCAATGAATTCGGTACAGTCTCTGGGTGGATCAACCAACTGGGCTAGAACATCCTTTAATTCGCCTTGTAGGCCCCGGTGAAATAATGTGGTTCCTTTGTTTTCAAGTCACCTAGCTTCAGCAACCAGTCTATTGAAGGTGGCAATGTACGTTAACAAGTCTTGGTTCCCCTGTCGGAGTGATAAGAGTTCGTTGTCTACTGCTTGTTCTTGGGTATGGCGAGCAAAAAGTTTTTCCATTTCCCTCTGGAACCCCCCAAAGTCATGTAACAAAGGATCATCCTGGGTTACCAGTGGCACCGACCAGTCCGCTGCGCTACCATTCAGGTATGACAAAACAAAAGCTACCCGACCTTGGTCATTTGGAAATGCTCCAGGCCTACAAAGAAAATGAAGGCGACACTGATTTATGAATGCTGCATACTTCCTTGGGTCACCTGAGAACCGTTCTGGTGGTGCCAGGGGAACTGTTCCGGGTAGCGTAATTTGTACCGGAGTGCGGGAAATGAATGATAAGGTGAGGTCTTGTGCCGATGGGTTGTTCCCGGGCAGTGGAGTCTGTCCTGCCTGTGATTGCAAGAACTGCCTTCCGATCTCTTCAGTGCGATCCTTGGCTACTACTAGGTCCCTCCGGAGAACATTAGTCTTTTGCCTGGCAGAATGAACTTCGGCACGTAGTTGTCCTAACAATTGAGCCAATTGGTCGATTTCAGATGTCTCCATGGCGCCCAGGTGGATTAGTTATGGTAGGCTTTGCATTCTGTTACGCTCACCTGGAATCCACAGGGACGCCACTCAGCCCGGGTTGGTTGCTGGTATCTTCTCCCCAGTTCCCCAGGATGTTGTCTACGGAGGATGTTCAGCCTGAAAATACAGGAGGGCTGGGTTCAAGACTGGCCAACTGAGGTAAGTATCCTCCCAACACCCCGTGTGACTTCAGCCCCTCTGGACCCTCTCCTCACCTTGTTGTGGAATTGGGCGTGCTCTCCGTCCTGCCTTGTTGGCAGTGGCGCGTTGTCATCTGTGGGCGTGTGCGGCCTAGTTACTTCACTGGCACATGCCCATTTAAGTGTCTCTCAGGTAAGTCTTATTGCAGCAGCTCTGTATAGCGTTGTTATTCTTGCATGCCTTTCTTTGTCTAATAATGTCTTTTTTCTCCCCTAGGTGTGCGGAGCTTCAGCGTGGCGAACTGGCTGAGTTCGGCCACGCCAGTAATGATGGAGCATGGTGTGCGCTATAATGCGGTAAGTAAGTGCTATGCGCAGCGCTGCCTTGTCTTGCCTTTGCTAACCTGTTTTTTTCTTCCTTACAGGTCGCGGTGCTTCTCCAGTGTGTGTGGAACTCCGGAGTGGTGCCGGCCGGGAGGCGACCAGACAGGTAAGCTTCTTGTGCTGTTTGTGGTTTAGCAATGTCAGAGTATGCCTTCTCTAATGTTGTCCTCTCCTTTCCTCTTCAGGTCATTCGGTCCGGAAGGTATGCAGAGTCCAGAAGAAGATGTTCACTGGGGCTGAGAGCAGATAACAGGATGGAGCTTGCAGGTAAGACTCTGTTAACAATGTCCCTTTTGTCTCCTCTGCTGGGTGACCATTGTTTGACTGGAGGGTAAGTGGATTTTGTATTTAAGGCCTCAAACATAAGTCACCATCCGTGAACCGTGAATCCGTCAACTTCATAATGCAAATTCTTCTTCAGTCCTTTGATACCCTGTTACCTCCTGGTGTGCAAAAGGATCAGGACACACCAATTTCATGTAGGTGCAAGGCTGACCCCAACATGAAACCCACACTTGTAGGTTTCCAGTGTGTACAATCTGACCTCAGTACCAGATCTGCACTTTGCAGGTTTCCAGTGGGCACTCCTATTCCTTCCTGGTTCTTAAATTGTATCTGTTACCAGAAAAGTATGATCTTCGAACAAGATGGGTGTCTGTATTGAAGATTTTATCTCAGAGTTTGGCAAACTCACAGGGGTGGAAGAATCCTTTATTTCAGATGAAAGAGGATGATTTCATCAATGGTGAGGGCAAATGAACTGATTTGATATGAGAAGCATTGATCCAATGCTGTTTCCCCTCTACTCAAACTGCAGTTTGTGTGGCCAATAACACCTGGTATGGTCCTAACCAAGGTGGTTCCAGTGCAGTGCTCTGCTGAAAGTTCTTGACCATCAACAGGTTTCCAGGCTTCACTGATGTCCTTCTTGCAAATTGTTGTCCAGTAAGCTATCCTTCACCTGCTAGTGGATAGAACACAATTGTTCAACCAATTATTTACAATAATAAACAAGCAGTGGGTGCTCAATGTCTTTCAATGGTTGTGGTCTTGGAGCATCCCAAACATTAGGTGGTCTGCCCATAACTATTTCATAAGGTAGATAGCCCTGATTTGGACGCAACTGCAGTCCTCATAGAGAGTAATGCTAAAGGTAAAGCATCTGGCCTTTTAAGTCCTGTGTGTGTACATATTTTAGTGATCTTGTTCTTCAAAATTCCATTGTGGTGTTCAATTAACCCCACACTTTGAGGATGGTTAGCTGTGTGAAATTTCTTTTTGATCTGCAATCCATTACACACATTTCGTATTACTTCTGCAATAAAGTGGGGGCCATTATCAGACCAAATTATCCTGGGTACTCCAAACCAAAGAAAATATTCTTTCAACATAACTTTTGCAGCGGAGATGGCGGCATTATCTTTCAAGGGAAAAGCCTCTTCCCATTTGCTAAAGGCACAGATTACTAGTAACACATATTTAAAATTATTACATCTTTCTAATTTGATAAAGTCAAAATGCAACACTTCAAATGGAAAGGTACGAGGATCAAAACTTCCTGCGGAGACCGTAGTCCCTTGAGCTACATTATGGCGTAGACATATTACACAATTCCTAACCACATTCTCAGCTGTTGCGGTAATCAATGAATTACACCAAATATTTTCCAACTGTTTACAAATAGCTTTAGCAGGTATGTGGGTGGGTGTGTGGGAATTATGCATGACTAGGGCACATAAGCATTAGGTGGCATCCACTGTTTTTTCAACTCTGTGACCCAACACCCTTCTTCATCCTGCATAGCAGAGCTGTCTTTCCACCCCCTGATTTCTTCTTCAGTGGCCATTGCTTGTATTTCTTTAATTCCGGCAGAGGATTCTTCCATACATCCCAAGTCCTGAGAAATTCCAATATTTTCAGCATTATACATCCCCGAGGCACAAGCTTACACTGTTTGCTTAGCTATGGAGTCAGCAAAATCATTTCCCTTTTGAATTTCGGCACTATTTTCTGATCGGCAGCACATTTAACGATTGCTAGTTTCTTTGGTAGCATTAGAGATGACAAACGTTGTAATATTAAGGAACCATGCTGTCTCTTAGTTCCATGAAAAGTAAAAAAAAAACTTCCTGCCGATAGTTTTCCGAAATTATGTGCTACTCCGAAAGCGTACTGATTGTCAGTAAAAATATTTACAGAAAGATTTTCCGATAGTTCACAAGCACAAGTTAAAGCTGTAATTTCTGCTGCTTGTGCTGAATTAAAGGGTATTCGTTTAGTTTCTACTATAGTTTTTAAAGTAGTAGCGGTGTAGGCTGCAGTTGTCTTTCCATCAGGCATTTTAGAACATGATATGTCACAAAATAATTCTCCTTCTACCTGCAGAAGGGGGGTATCTCGCAAAGCAATTTGGACCTTAGTGTCCTCCTCAGTTGCGAAGATACAATTATCGTTGGCTGCCTCAATATCCCCGATACCCTGATTTGGCATGGGTAACAGTTCAACGGGGCGGAGTGTGTTGCAACACTTAATTTTGATATGTGGTGCAAACAATATCAATTCATATCTAGTAAGTCGGGCTGTAGTAATATATTGGTTCTGAGTCCTATTTAAAAGGACATCGACCGAGTGAGGTACCATCACGGTTAAAGAGTGACCTAAAACCATACCTTCGCATTGTTTTACAGACAAAGCTGCAGCTACTACTGCACACAAACATTTAGGCAAAGCACATGCAACAGGGTCTAACATGAGGTAAAATAGCTGCACATCCATCAATTTCATGCACAAACAAAACAAATTCTTTGTTATAATCCAAAGTCCCTAAAATGGGAGCAGAACAAAGCCAATTGCGCAACAAAACAAATGCCTTGTGATGTTCAACATTCCACGGCACTAGATCCTGTACATTCTTAGTCGTGAGTTAAATCAAAGGTTTAACAATAAGTGAGAAATTGTGTATCCATTCTCTACAATAAGAGGCAGCGCTGATAAGTGCTCAGCTTGTTTTTGCCTTTTAGGCTGTGGCATTTTAGAGGTTGCTTGTATTCTATCAGGTGCTAGTTTCCTACCCTCCTTAGAGAGGAGGTACCCAAGATAAGCTACCTCCTGTCTACAATACTGAAATTTCTTCAAAGAAGCTTTATGACTTTGGCAAGCTAAATGTGACAATAACAATATAGTTGCATGCTTACAGAGTTCCTCCGTGGGAGCTGCTATAAGCAAATCATCAATATATTGAATCAATGTAACAGATTCAGGCAATTTCAAGGAATCCAACTGTTCCTTAAGTGCCCTACTAGATATGCTTGGTCTTTCTGTATAACCCTGTAGTATTCTAGTAAAGGTATATGCTCTCCCACCTAGGGAGAAAGCAAACAAGAACCTGCTTTCTGGATGTAATGGTATACTAAAAAATGAATTCTTTAAGTCAATCACTGAAATGTTTTCTGCAAATGGTGGCATCATGGTAAGAATGGTAGTAATATTTGGAACTATTGGAAACTGAGGCACTAAAATCTTATTAATCGATCTTAAATCTATAACAAGACAATACGGTAGACCTGTGTCTCCTTTTTTAAAACCGGTAAAATGGGGCCATTGCACACAGTTCCCGTTATTTCTTCTACGATCCCTTGTCTTACTAAGTCTGAGACAATTGTTTCAAGGGCTGAATAACCTTCAGGAGATACCTTAATACCTTATACTGAGGAATACTTGGATAAATTGCTCCCTGTCAAATTTGAATTTTTACTGGGGAAATATCCATAAGACAAATGTCATTATCCGATACTGCCCATGAAGTATCAGGGATGTTATCAAACTCGGGTGGGAAAGCTTTCGCAAAAACTGATTCATTTTTGACAGACATACTGTAATGTGCGCTCCATCTGGTGTATAATAAATAGTCTTTACACACAAAAAGGAAGCTGAGGGAGTGGCACTCCCCACTAATAACCAGCCCGCATTAGGTTCTGCACCTTTTACAACAAACATTAAGGTTAGGGAGGCATTGAGAACTGCTTTCACAGTAAAAAACCATAGGTGACATCAAAAACCAACATCACCAGGTAGTGCTGCAGCTATATTAAATTCAGAAGCACACTCCGGGTTTAAATTTAAAAAATTAAGCAATTTTATTAACATATAAAAGATTAAAGTTGTAAACGGTACCAAATGTTACCATAAAAAGAATCAACACAATATCAATAAAGAACAGTGCAAAGGGTGTTTCAGACAGTTAAACAAAAGACAACTTATTCAGTCACAATAGCCTAAAGGGTCAGTGGTGTAGATGAAAGTGTCATGTGCTGTGCAAATTGTGCTTGTAAACTTAATCTGACACTCCATTCAAATTCTCCATCACTCATACATCCACATAGATACAATTCATACCAACATGTTTCTTTCCAAAATGTATCTGGTGCAACAATGTGTGCAAGGAAATTCGTCAGGAGCTGTCAACAAACAAAACAGTCACTGTTGTGCAAATTCATAAATGTGTGTGTCAATACCAATACTCATATTAGTATATTGTCAACACTCAAAGTAGTGTTACTAAGGACACATTTCACAAGACTCCAGATACTGGATATCGTGTTGGTAAAGAGTCTGCAATGTGGATGCTAGTTTCACCATGGATTACCTAGAAACAGTAAGGAAATGGGAAAAGTTACCATTTATCTGGTGCAATCATGTTTGACAATCAACATAAGATTGCTAATATAGTCTTAATACCGTGCCTATATAAAAGAGGGCAAGCGAATGGCCCAAAAGGCTGTTATATGGAGGAAGTGGGTGCGTGGGAGGAGAGGGGAAATCACAAGCCCACAGGCGGAAAAACGGTGGCAGAGTAAACTGAATGATATGTGCCGGCACCAGCCCGTTGTTGTGCAGATTCCAATGAGGCTAAAGAAAAGGGTGCCCACAGTTCCATTTGGCAAACAATTATGGTCCAGGTCTAATAACATGCCCTAGAAGACAACCCTGGAGACTACCCAAATATCAGAGGGCTCAAGAGGGACACCCAAAAGACACCTCAGGTGCATGCATGAATCTACAAATGACATTAAAAAATCCTTACCATATGCTGGGGGTGCTGAATGAGGTCACCCTTAAACTCGTGGGCGTGCAAAGTTGTTAAACATGTCGAAAGGCTTCCCACGATGCAGTAGAATACCAGAGAGGGGAAGGAGATGGCAATCCACGCAAGTCACGCTATTAAGTGGAAAAGGACGAAAGAGAAAGCAAAGAGAATGCTGCGGTTACTGTAATGTCAACCGAGTGAGGGCTCATAATGAACGTCTGATTGCCAGGAGCAGATGGATGTGATACAGTACCTTCTTAAAACTGAAGAGTATGGCAAATGTGTGATCCACTTCTGTGGGAAGTACAGATACAGCCGGAACACAAGACGGTCAATGCAGAGAGGCTGACCATTGCAAGTCACTAGGGAGTTGTTAGCACGTCACAACTCGTCGACGAGGAACCATTGGCTAAATTAGTCTGTGTGGAATGCGTGCCGCCGTGGAAAAGGGAAAAGGAACATGGATTATAGTACCCATCAATTGGTAAGGTGACCAGAGCCAGGAAATTGGGGCTAGCGGACACTCAGGAGGGAAAACTGGTGTTAAAATTATTTTCAAATGAAGAGTCGCGTTGGGTAATAGTAGACTTACCCGTCATGCATACGCGGTGCGTCGGACACTGAGCTGCACTGCCGAGACTCCAGTATACCTCGGGCTGGAGATGTGTGGTCATGTGACCTCTCGGTTCCCTTAAATACAATTAAAGCGTGAACAAACGTGCCTTTTAATTGGAGGTTGTTGGGGTGTTGCCTTGGCAATGGGAGCTCGTTTAAAGGGCACCTGTCCTACCGGCTGCAAAACAAATTAAAGCCGCACACCGCCCTCAGAAAATCAAACTACTAGTGGTCTCGGGCGGAAATAGAGGCTGGATCAAAATGAATCGTGCTGGTGCGAAGCTTTTGAGACACAATAATCTGAAGGTTGACAAAAAATATAACGACCTGCTGTAAAAAGTCAACGAATGCGGGGTGGAGGCGGTATACACTGTAAGGCACCTACGTCTTTCCAGAAGGGCAGCTGAATGCAACTACTTGCAGACACATAATTGCAGGGGGTTCCGCTGATGGAATATCTAGGACGCTCCCCTTAGATAACTTGTCAGCAAACTTGTGTTAGATTTGGTGCCAGTCCATCTTCTCATTTAGGCCAATTAATGCAATTTTAGTGAGGAAGATCATTTGTTGCTCTTTACGGAGAAGGGTGTGTTTGTCTCTGTTGGTGTCCATACTGGGTAACAATTTGTACAAGACTGTCCACTTAATATCATCTATTGAGTGTTGATTTTCTACCCAGTGGTCTACTAAGGGTGCATTATTTGTTCTATTTTTCAGACAGCTCCTGTGTTCCCCAATCCTTAGTTTTACTCTTCTTTCTGTTTTTCCAACGTAGATCTTTTGACATGGGCACCAGATGGCATAAATTACCATCGCAGAGTTGCAATTCGTGTGTTTATTCTGTTTCCAGGGGGATGGTAAGCCAATATCGACCTCTGTGCTTTTGCTGGTGAACTTGCAGTAGGTACATTGTCCACACGGCAAATGACCAGTTATGGGAGGTATATTCCAGATTTCAGTGATGGTTTTTTGACTGTGTTGTCTGATGGTTATATCGTTCCGGGTAACAAGATCTTTAATATTTGTGCTCCTTTTGAAGGTCACTATAGGTCTAGGAACCGGTGTCTCGCTTTTGTCCAGGACTGTCCAGTTTTTTAAGATGATTTTCTTAATTTGGTTTGACATGTTGCTGTAAGTGTTCACAAACACTAATTTGTCCTGTTTGCTGGAGACGGTATGGTCTTTATATTCTAAAAGCACCTCGCAGTGGTTATTTTTGTCCCTTTTCAGTGCTCTGTTGGTCACTTCCTTTGGGTAACCTCGTTCTGTCAGATTTACTTGCATTTTGCTGGCATCTTTCAGGAAGTCATTTTTATGTGAGCTGTTGCGTTTGAGTCTGAGAAATTGCCCCAGAGGCAGGTTATCCCTCACTTTTTTGGGTGAAAACTGTCATAATGTAACATAGAATTTCTATCAGTGGGTTTGTTGTATGGTCTGACAAATAGTTAATTCGACACATCATTTACTGAGATGCTAATGTCCAGAAAATTCAAATTGGTTCTACTGTGGGTGGATGTAAAGTCAAGAAATCTGTCCTGAGTGTTGATCCATGTGAGAAACTGTAGTAGAAAATTTTCTGTTCCCTGCCATATGACAAAAATGTCATTGATGTACCTCCACCAAGTCCTTATGTTTTTTTTCGAACGGGTTGTGACTATGTAAGATCTTAGTCCGTTCGAACTGCTCCATGTAGAGATTGGCAATACTAGGTGCCAGTGTGGCCCCCATAGCAGTGCCTTGGATCTGCTGATAAAAGTCTCAGTTGAAATGAAAGTAGCTTTCTTGCAGACTCATTTCGGCACACCATAGGATGAAAGAGATAGGAGTATTCTTTACTGTGTGATATGTCAACCGTTTCTCTTCAAGCATTTCTATGGAGGCCCTCTGCGGAATGCTGGTAAATAGTGCTACTACATCCAAACTGACTAGGATCTCTAGTTTGCGGTTGAAAGCAACGCCTTCTACTTCCTTGATTATCTGGACAGTATCTTGTACATATGAAGCCATTTGGCGGACTAATGGTTGAAGGAAGGTGTCCACAAATCTCGACAAAGGTTCCAGTACAGAGTCAACTCCTGACACAATGGGCCTGCCAGGTGGATCTGTTAGAGATTTGTGAATCTTCGGAAGTGTATAAAATTGAGGTATCTTCGGTTTGTCTTTGTTGAGAAAATCAGCCTCTTTAGATGTTATACAGCCTCTTTGTCTTGCTTTTTCAACTTTGGCATCGATGATTTCTTTGAGTTTAGGGGTTGGGTCAGTCTCCAAATGCCGGTAGCAACTGAGATCTAATAATTGTTGCACTCCCGGACATATTTGTCCCTGTCTTGTAGGACGATAGCCCCGCCTTTGTCTGCTTTGCGTATTATGATAGTCTTGTTATCTAGAAGTTTTTTTCATGGCTGTTTTCTCTTGAGAGCTCATGTTGTGGAAAGTAGATTTATTTTTGGACTTTTTCTCGAGTAGAGTAAGATCATGCAGTACATTAGTTAGAAATGCATTAGCCTCAGTGCTCTGTGCCTGACTGGGGACACAGTAGGTGGATTTATTCTGAAGCCCGGTATCCGATGGGTCAGGTTCAAAATCAGTGCCATTGAAATGTTGGAACAGGTGAATTTTGCGCATGAAATTAAAGAATTCCTGGCGGAAACTAAATGGGTCATGTAGATTAGTAGGTACAAAACCCACACCACGTTCAAGCATTTTCTTTTCAGTTATCGTCGGGCTATAAGATGATAAATTCACCATAATGCCTGCATGCTTCTGGTAACGCGAGGTTCGAAATCCCAGTCCTCCAGATTCCTCTCTAAAAAAGGAGCTGGAGGATTTGGAAATGTGGTAGTTTTGTTTTGAAAGTTGCTGTGGTTTTTCCTGCCTCGATAGTTATTACGAGGACCTCTGGGTTTGCGGGTGGACTATCCTCGTCTGGGACAAATAGTAGCACACAACTTTTTCAATAAATGTAACCCCAACAAATGTTCTCCACACTGTGTAGTTAAAAAGAACGGTATCTCACTAGCTGCTGGACCTAAAAGGACAGGCACTGCGGCCGATACTTTACTAACTACAGGTGTTCCAGCAAACCCTACTGAAATATTAGTATCAAAGAAATAATTGATACAATCACACTGCGCGTGTGTCTTCAAACTTTTTTAATTCAACTAAACAAAATCCATCTTTTTGAATCAGCCGACACGTGTTTCAAGCTCTGTTTTTAAATAATACATCATACAATATTGGTAATTAGAAGATCAACATAAAAGAAACAAAAACAAAAAACCAAAGCGGCATCGGGTGCAATGTTAATTAAAAAAATACCAGTTATAGATAACCAAGTATATCACGAAAAGGTTTACATTTCCCAAATCCGTTTCCATACCCTAAAAAGAAAACACAAAGATAGACAGACACGTATGTCAGTTAGTAAACATGAATTACCAAACCATATTGCATCTAGCGTGTCACACCAAAACTTATATACGTTGGAGTACCATACCCCTTCATGTAACTTATGATCCCTTGTGTACTGGATGAAACTAAAAATCAAAAACATATTGTGTTATTACTGTTGAATAACTAATTACCTATCAAAATCATGCAACCAACAAATACAATACTAGTCTATTTTATTAATGAAAAAGGTGCTATGGTCATTACCCATCATAGATACCACTTACCTAATTAATTCCAAATCAGTTGCATTCACCCATCATTTATCTATAAAGGTATGTATTTAAAATAGACAGCAATGAGCATAAAGAAAAAAGTCCTCCATATGGCCGTAAGTAACTGTCCAGTCAATAATGAGTATTAAGAATAAATTGTAATTACCAAATATCTCCTCACAATTGCAGCACTGCAAATCACTGTTAGAGGTCCAATAATTCAGATATGCGAGACAACGTTCCAATTTGATTGGTTATAGACATACAAAACAAACAAACAGCACACATAAGTGATATGGGTGACTAGCAAATGTCCCCATAATCACATCTACCTAATTTCTCATGTCAATGCTATCCCCATATGTAGTTACGGGAATCAAAGTAAAACAAACCTTACCCGAACGGCACATTTCAGCAGCCAACTCTGAAAGTGTAACCGGCCAATGCTGTTTGTGATGATATTTAAACTAGCGGCCTCTCGACCGCTCAAACTGATACAGATGCATGTCCCAGCCCGTCCCCCATCTTGGTTGGGCTGGGTTCTGCACCTGAATCATTGTCTACCTCCATTAAAGCCTTCAAGCCTTTACTATGGTAGGTTATGGGTGCACATGCATCCCATACCTAAATAACACAAAATAATGTATGAAAGCCATTTAGCTATTCATTGATATGTACTTGAAAACCTGCACTTGTCACACGTGCACATTTGTACCAATGCACGTTAATGGCATACCATTCAAAAGACTAATGAAGCCGCACATAGATATTCAAATAACATATAACACCACTCACTCTTGGTAATATGTACCATCCACACAATCTCAAGTATATTTAGCTTTATATAATCAAAACTGTAAATGCTTTTACTTTCTTAATGCAACTAAAGAAAATCCATTATTTTAAATCAGACAAAATCTTTAATCATGCTGACATATGGAGATCATTTCCAAAATTCCTAATTTCCTGAAAAGGCTAGACTGAAAACAATGTATATATGTGAAGTGTGAGTAACCACAGCAGTATGATTGATGTGACACAGTACATACATATGCTCCATATATATGCGAAAATTCACCAATATTAACAAATTCCATATTAGTGAAAGAAACTGAGTAAATGTATATGTCTTTACAAACAATCTCAATAAACAAAAATTACACCATATTTTGCAATTGTGACAACCTTTTTTTTTAAAACCACTGTTTTAAAAATAAAAACGTTTGAAAAGCTCAAATAGAATGGTAATAAAATACCTGCTGCCTGGTCACAGAAATAGTGATTGTTCATGATCCGTGTTGAGGCTGTTATGTACTGTTCTATGTTGGCATATTAAACATGCCTCTAGCTGTTATAGTTTGAGTTGTAGATTGTCCCCTCTCTGTGGCAATGTAACCATGGCCATGCCTACAAACCGTATCTCTTGTTTGTCATCCATTTGACGGAGACATTGCCAGTGAATGGACAGTGGGTACTTGGCATCTTGGCTAGCAATCGTGCATAAATGCTCTCTAATCCTAATCTTAAGTGGCCTTATGGTGCTCCCAATGTAATGTGCTCCGCATACACAAATGATACAATACACTACATATTTAGAATCACAAGTAATGAAGGAATCCACATAGTATTTGCCCGTTGTGCCAAAGTCAACTAATTTATTTTCCAATAAATACGGGCACATGGAGCAGCCATAACATTTTTTAAATCCTTTGTTTTGTAACAGATATAATTAGTCTTATCGGTTATTCACATTGCTCATGAAAGAGGGGCAAAGTATATTTCTGAGAGTGTGTGCTCTGCTAAATGTGTTGCTTGGTGTTGTGTCAATATGTTTTAACAGATCGTTGTCTAATTGCAACAGGTGCCAATGTCTCTAAATCACTGTGTGTAACTTATAGCTGTCTGCATTATATCTAGTTATCAACCTCAGTTTACTCAATAAACTTGTCGATTGTCTCACTTTCAGTGTCAACAGATCGACTCTCTCCATAGAAACTTTCTGAGCCTTGCCTAATGACCCTTTGTTGAAACCTCTTGACAGAAATCTTTGTGTAATATGTGGACATTCAGTAAGGTATTCAACTTCAGTAGCACACAACTTTTTCAACAAATTTAACCCTAACAAAAGTTCTCCACACTGTGTAATAAAAAAGAACGGTATCTCACTAGCTGCTGGTACTAAAAGGACAGGCACTGCGGCCGATACTTTACTAACTACAGGTGATCCAGCAAACCCTGCTGAAATATTAGAAGGCCCAGGTGTTACCCATCCACCCCTACTTCCTACCTGTCCTACCTGACACCCTCTTCCCCTTCTTTGATACATTCTGCTTCCCCTATTCAACAAGGCTGGACACTGTGCCCTCCAGTGGCCCTCCTGTCTGCAATATGCACACTGTTTAGGACCTGGCGGTAAAAATGGTACAAATGGACCAACACCTCTTCCTCTTGAACCAATAAATGCCCCCCCCTTAGTTCCCTGTTGGACTTGCTGTATTAATGCTCTTGTCTTGAGATCCACTCTCTTCTTTTCTGCTTTCTCCTTCTCCACTTTTATTCTATTCTCATAATAATGAGCCATATGCAAAATGTCTGATGAGGTTTTAAGCTGCCAAGCACACTCGGATTGCATTATAAGAACTCTAATTTCATGTAACAATTGCAGACAAATTTATCTACAAATAATTGTTTCTCTGCTGGCGTAGTAATTTCTTGTCCTGAGAAATCAATTAAAACGTGTTCAAATCTATTAAAATATTCTGTTACCCCTTCAGTTTTATTGTGGACACAGGTGGTCATCTTGTCTCAATTAATTTTTTTCTCGGGTACCACCCTTTTCTTTTGAATTGTGCAACTATCATAGTGGGAAGGTTGAGTGCTGCAGGTGCGGGCCTTTGCCAGCTGTCCTGTCAGCGTCAAGCTGAAAAAGTGTATTCCATGTCTTCCTCAAAATTGCAGAGTCAGTGACATTTCTGGTTGGTGTCCAAATATATGGTGGTAAAATAACTGAGAACAAAGTTTCCAAATCCCTAGTAGTAAGAAAGCAGTATTTAAAACAACTTCTAATTATTTATAAAACCCTGTAGGATGTTTCCTAAATAAGAGATGGTCTGTTTTAATGCATTTAATTATTGCCTAGAAAAGGGTATGTGAACAAATTGGGTATCATATTTAGATAGCTGCATAATTGGCTTCCCTTGATTATCAAGGATAAGACTTCCTTGAGCATCAAGCGTAGCCTGCTTTGGTATATAAACAGACAGCACTTCTCACATACAAGCTGACAACTAGGTAGTTTTCGTAATTTTAAAAGTGCTGTTAAGGGAATGAGTTGCTCTGGGATACTCATAATGGATGCATTATCTATAATAAGTTTCAAGTGTTGCAAATCTGCAGATTTCTCTAACTCGACTTCCTCATTTTGTTGTATAATTGCATCCAACATTAATTTCATAGCATGCATCTGCATCTGGGGAACATACTGAAAAAAGGTACTGCAAATGACTGAAAGAGGGGTCAAAGTGGTGGCCCACCTAAGAGCGGTACGTGTAATTAACTGTAATTCTTCTTCCGACACACGAGATTCTTTGCATGCTGTGTTAATTACAGGCTGTTGGACATGTTCAGAAATATTAGTTTCAGTTTCTAAACCCAATCAAGCTTTATTTAGTCCTTTCACTTCATCCAATATCTCTCAAAGTCCTTTGACGTGCATATGACAAGAGAAGGCAGCAACATTTAGATCTTGCAATTCCCTAGGAACTGCGGAGGGCACTTTCTGTTCTGACTGGGTTCGAATCTCATCACCCAAACATTCTAACAGAAATAGTCGCTCTGAACCTTGGGCTTCAAGTACTTCCTCAACCACATTCTGGCTGACTCTGCTCAATACTAGCCAAACAGCCTGCTCTCTCAACTTCCTTCATTGGCTAGGCATCAAAGCAGCTTGTGTATTCCTAATAAAAGGTTCTAATTTCCTTGTCTTTTCTTTAGTCACTGGGCCATATATATACTTATAGCAGGATTTGTGCTAGCATCTGATATATCATCTTCTTCTGATACAGGGACAGGATTTTAGGGACCTGGGAGAGTGGAAGGGAGTTGAGAGCTTGGGAGCCCTAATACTAATGGACTCTGGTTGACCATACGGAGGAGGGGGTGCAGAGTGAAGGATCTGTTCGATTAGTAGTAGTTATAAAGGGATATGTTCCTGTTCTTTGTAACTGACAATCTCTGTCGATCTCTCTTTTATTTTGCTGATATTTTTGTTGATCATGAACCAAAGCTTTTTCAACCTGTGAACTTTGTCTTCGAGCAAACTTCTATTTGCGTTTGATCTTCTGCGTGGCTTCTTTGTGCCAATTGTGGATAATATCAAAGGCGGAGGGTCTAGCCTTATTCATTAATAATACAGATTCTAAATGCTGAATCATGGAAACATCAAAAGAACCATTTTCTGGCCATCGTAAACCAGGCGTATCTTTAGTCTGTTTGTGCCATGAACTCTTAAATACAATCACCCTTAACCCATATTTGACATACATCTTCTATGCCAGGGTACCTTCTGGGGGTGCAGGCTGACCAAATTCTAAGTATTTCATAGAGCGAGCACAATAAAGTCTGGATCAACATTTACGAAGTTTACTAGGAACAAGCATCATAAAACTTTCTGACTTCCCCAGGCAAAAAAAGGTATTTGCAAATATCTTCAGCTTAACCCCACCAACCAAGTCTTACCTGCCAAACAGCTATACTTGCTAGCACAGTTCTGTCTCAGTTGCTCTGGGTGACATTTTGCGGGGAATTCATAGCAGCCCCAACATGAGAGGGCGTCTATGGAGAGAAGTCCGCCGATAGAGTCTATTGTCAGCTGCGAGTAAATATGATGTCATGGATGCCTGAAATCAAGCAGTCCATTTTGCAAGTTCCTCTCTGTCACGTCTAGTCAAAATGCCCTCATCCTTGGTGGGGACCCACTTTGGGTGCCATTTTGAGACTTCTAAGTGCTATAATTCAAACAAAGTAGGGTATCTGAGACAGTTTCAAAATTACAAGGTATGATTTATTTTGCGCATATCATACACTCGAGCGGACTTCAGGTTCTTCCACGACCAAGTATTTCATGGAGAGTGGAGAAGTGAAGTGCCTGAATAGTACACGGCTTGTTCTTTTATACAGAAAATGAAGCCTGCATCAGCATAGCTCATTTGTTAATCGTTTACAAGAGATAACAAAACATATATGTTCAGACTACATACATAATATTGCTTTAATCCCCAGTAGGCAGAAGAAAGTACATTTTCAACAGGCATTATTGTTATTGCATGTTTCCACTTTACCTGTGGCTTTAATGACAAACAAACTCTTTCTGCCAGTTCATGGACGGTGACTTATGTTTGAGGCCTTAAATACAAAATCCACTTGCCCTCCAGTCCAACAATGGTCACCCTATTTGCACAATCTTAAAAAGATACCTTTCATTGCGTTTAATAAAGTGGAAAGGCTGAACACTACGGGCCCGATTCATGGAATTAAAAAACACACGCAAGTGCCTGTTTGTTGATTCATGGAACACAATGCGCGGGGCTTACCCGAGACTTGCGCTGAATCCCCGCGGGTCAAACACATCACTGCAACACCACAAACACCTTGCACGAGTGTTCCAGCAAAGGGGGGAACCGTCTTGCACAGTCACCTAAAAAGGGGGCTAACACATGGAATGGGGAACAAGCGAAAATGTGGACATAACATGGGAAGTACTGCATTAAAATCCTTGCAAAACCCAGACGCGCACAAAGAACATGTATTCATGGAATCGAACAGGGCGATCCGGTGCGTGAAAAAAGACACGCAAATCCGGAAACACGTCTGCTACGCAAAAGCAGGCATAAGTGTCACTGCGCACGGAAACCAGTGCATAAAAAGGCTGTGTGAACAACCAATGCGTGTATACAGCTACGATGAATGGACCATTTCTCGCAGCCGTGATCGCAGGACACCGCAGGAGGAGGAGGATGGCCAGGGCCCGCATTTTTCTACCCAGGACCAGCCTTTTTGGGATGCCTTATGACCAGGTCTATTCCATGTATAGGTTTCTACCTCATATCATATTAGACCTGGTCAGGGAGTGGGACGATGACCTCACATCACCCGCCCTGTGCTCCCAAGCACTGAGCTCCTTGGAAAAGGTGCTCAATGTACTGCATTTTTTGGCCAATGAGTCATTTCAGCAGACAACTGCCATAGTCGGGGGCATTTCACACCAGGTGTTGGCAATCATGACTGTACATCCCTCAGTCCGCAGGCACATATACATGCCCAGAACAACCGCAGAAAAGCAGAGTGTGGTCCAGGACTTTTACAGGGTGCCACACTTCCTAAAATGCTTGGTGCCATTAATTGCACTACATCCACCTAGGGCCACAGAGCACATCTATCGCAATTGCAAGCACTAGCATTCCATCAACATGCAAGTTGTATCTGATGCCAAGGGAATCATTACCTCTGTATATGCAAACTATGCAGGGTCCACCCATGATAGTTTCATATTCAGAATATCACCCCTACACAAGGCCCTGGATGCTGGGAGGCATGGCAACATATGGTTCATTGGTGAGTACAAATGGCCCTGCAAATGCATGCATGTCACACACAGACAAAACCACACCACTGACAAACCATGTCACCTCTACAGGGGACAGTGCCTACCCTCTGATCACCTACATGATGAAGCCAAAACAGAACCCCACCACACCACCCGAGGTAAGATACAACGCAGCCCAAATTGCAGCTTGGGTCATGGTGGAGCGCACATTCGGAGTGCTCAAGTCACACTTCTGCTCCCTTGACCACTCTGGTGATGAGCTACTATATGCACCACCAGTAGTGTGCAGGATCATTGTGGCAACATGTGTCCTGCACAACGTTTCAACATGGTGTGGTGTACCAGTGGACATGGTGGTGCCCCCACATCCCCAACCACATGCACGGCAGCTGTGCATGGGAAAGGGCACGTGGTGAGGCCGCCCGTACTCAGCTTGTGGCACAATTTGTCACCTTAAATCCAACCCCTGCAGAATGCACACAGCCCTGGCACATTCCAGGTGAAATTCGATGATGACAATGGGACAATCATCTGTCCCAACCTTACCACCCTGAGAATGTGTCCTTGGAAGTGCTACATTGTGTGCATCCCTTAGAACCTAAACTAATTCAATCAGTTGAGCACAAAAGGAACGCATGGAAGATGGAGTATGCCACTAACACCATGCCAAAGTACACATCTAAATGCCCATATGTCACCTAAACCCCCCACACTTCATGTAACCTGGGTGCCACACCATAGCAAGGCATGCAATGTCAAAAGAGATAAAGAAATGCCCAACACATAACACTACTGTCACAAAGCACTCAACGATCAATGGAACAAGTTCAGAAATAACACACACTCACACATCAAAATAATAATGTACACAGGGACATAATTGCCCAGTACAACATACCAGAAACACAGGACCCAAGAGTGAATCTGTCTGACAATGACTCATCATATTAGCACAAGTGCCTCAATGTGTCATAACTGTCACAGGGCACACTAGTATTATTTGTGTGGCTCTGCTAACTCTAGGGGGTAGATAAGCGCATACAGCAGGAAGGCAAACAATGCTGGAGATAGGCAAGGTAATACAGGACGATGGAACAGGAACAAAGGATGGATCACAATGTCCAGCAAAAAAGGGATGGTAACCATGCACTGGACAAACAATGATTAATCCCACTACAGGTTGACTTGAGACTGCCCACAGATATAATGGAAGCCCAATACCTCTGTGTAAGTTATTTTTACATGCTGCACTCCTTGCAAGCCCATGGAAAGGGGAAGCAGGAGTGGCATATGTGGCTGGACCCTAAGGCACAAACAAGGAGTGTACCAACACGAGACAAGCCGGTATGGGTCCAGCTGGAACCTACAGTGGATGTCCTCGGATGTCACACAAAGCAACCCACTGTCACATAAATTCATAATGCACCACAGGCAAGACAAGGGAAGGGAAGATGCAGAGATTGCCTGCTGGGAACCCCAGCAGTCTAACTCGCAAATAAGGACCAACATATGCACAAGTGAGGACACAAGAATGGCAACTAAAACAAACAGGGTAAAATAGGCAGTAAAGTCACCAAGGTTCATAAGGGGAAAAACAAGTAGACAAAAATCAAAAATGCCATGGTGGACTGCGGCGGAGGGGGCCCACCCAGAAAGGTGGAGGAGCAGGGTGCACGTCAACACCCACATGTGTGGATGTTAAGAAGAAAAAAAAACACCTCCATGGGTTCATGGGCCGACGGCTATCATGGATCGGGAGAGCTGTCGCTTCTGTCGCCACCATGCGGTGTAGCAGTAGAAGCTGGTAGTGGTAAGGGGGTTTCGCCACGCATAGCCCTGGCCTGGTCCTCCATAGCAGCGGCCATGCAGGACAGAGATTAATGCAACTGCAACATGATGGCTCGGAGGTCCGCATGGGACACCTCACAGGATGCACAGAGTTCCTCCGAGATGGTACGAGCCAACAGTTGCATCTGCTGTTCAAACTGTCTACTGCAGGCTACCTCTAGCACTTCCTGAGGAGCTCTAAAGGTCAGATACTCTTGCCTCAGGGCGTCCCTGTGGGCCTGACCCTCTGCAACCAGGGTTGCCTGCAGAGCCCTCACTTCCCCCCGTCGGCTCCTTTTTCTGGCCTGCATGTTCAGCCTGTGTGAGTGGCATGTGGCGTGCAATGCCTGCAGCTGGTGCTCCAGCTGTCTGTCTGGGGGGGATCATGGAATTGGCCACCTTATTTATGCCCTGAGCCAACATCTCATATGAATCACCATATCACCCTGTTGTTGTGCAACAGTATACATAGACTGCTCTCACACAGTATTGCCAGCCGCTACAGGTCCACCGCGTTGACAGACCCCACACCTGCCTGATCCAAGAGAACATGGCCCTTGATGTGATGCCACTGTCTGTGGCTGCAGGACTGCATCCCTCTCTTTCTCAGCTGTCCCAGGACCAGGAGACAATAGTGTGGAGCGTGACCCTGCAGCCATAACCACCACAGATGGATGTGACAACACTGACTGGCCCTGTGAGGGGACGTGACCCCCTGCAGACATTTCAGCTTCCTAAATATCTTCCTTCTTGAGCTCTTCGCTCTTCCACCTCCAACTCCCTCAGGGTCAGCCACTACTCCAAGCAACGAGTGGGGGTAGATCTCACTCCGCAGCAAGGGACTCCCTCTGGAAGAACATTCCTGCCCCCCTGAAACTTGAGGAGAACCATCTCCAGTTCCAGAAGCACCTCAAAACCTTCCTCTTTGAATCTGCTTTCTCTCCCTCTCTCCCCTACTAAAAGCACTGAACCTGCTCTGAATCTGCAACTGGGCCACTCACCGATCTCGGTCCTTGGCCCAGCCACTCTTCCTGCACTGCCTCCCTGCACTACGGGACTGTCTCTGTATCCTAAAGCCCCTCCTCCCGGCACTTACCTTGCACTTGCCACCAGCTGGCCCTATTAATTATTTATCTTGTATTCTACTAACCCTGAACTGCACTTTTCTCTTCCCTTCTACCCTTGCACTTGCGCGATCTGAATGACACCTGGCCTAGTAGGATCGTTGTCTGTCTCCCCTGTCCCCCCCTTGTCTCGTCACGCCTTGTAACACTTGTGTATAGGCGCATTACAAATGCCATATCATATCATAACAGTACCAACAGTTGATACACTCACCTGTAACAGCACCGAGGAATCTAAATCCAGTTCACCACCAGAGCTACAGGTGTCATCAGAGGTGGACTCATACTGAGTCAGATGCGGGATGGACTGTTGCACCAGTGGATTATCATGGGCTGCCACCCCACGTCCTCCACTGCTGGTCCGTGGCGGCTCAGTATCTATTTCCTCCTCAGCCTCCTCCTCTGCATGGACATAAAAAAAAATTAAGAGCCATGTAAATAGCATAGCCCACACACATAGGTATCACAATGTTGTCCTGCAACACATAAACATGCTATATCAATCATTGCACAAATTCCTGTACGTTGGCAGTGTTAATGGAAGGCATGGGTAGCATGAAACAAGCGCTGGACGTGTGTGGAAGGGCTTAACACCACATGGAGTGCATGGTGAATAGCACCTGCTTCTCGCACAAGCACCTAACTGGCATATTTGAGTCACTGACATCACTGATGCAAATACACAGGTGCCACGTAGCATAGCCATGCCTGAACTGTCAAATAGCATGAGATGGTACTTGCTGACTACTGTCCCAGAGCCATGTTCAATGGATGTGACATGGCATGTAATTCACAAAGTGCAAACAAACAAGTGTCACAAGGTGCGACAATGCAAGGGTGGTGGAATAGATTGAAGCCAGACACACCAATCTCATGAGGGCAGGTGACATTGAAATCACGCAAGTGAAGAGGCAGGGTGAAGGGGACACCTGGGGGTGGAAGTGGGAGGGACAGTGCAGTACATGGGTACGGCATCAGATGCAAATATGACAACATAACCAGTAATTGAAATGGTTTGGGCTGGTGGCAGTGTAAGTGTAAGTGCAGACATCAGGTGTCATGTGCTGGTAATGGGTTGTAGAGATACAGTAAACAGCCCCCAAGTGGGGGGGATGCCAGGGATCCAGTGCATGGGTTCAACTGCTGGCTCAGAGGCCCGTGTCGGAGATCAGAGTGTGGCCAGGTTACCAGTGCATTCTCAAAGACATCTAGGACTTCAGCAGCGCATAGGAGGAGAGAAAGCAAAACGCATGAGGAAGCATCAGATGTGCCTCCAGACCCGGAGAAGGTTCACCTCCAGTTCCATTGAGGCAGGGAGGCTGTACCAGAGGGAGGCCCCAGCCGAAGATAGACATCAACCACCAACTCTTTGCTAGGAGAAGCAATTTAAGACCATGAGAAGGCAGCTAATTTGGAAGAGCTGAAGGAATTGCGGCCCCAGGACCCATAAGGCCTTGTGGACAATGCACAGGGTTTTGAACTGAACAGTCACAGCCACTTGGAGCCAGTGCCATGATCACAGTCCTGGGGACATCCAATACCTGGCACCAAGACAAAAGGACAATGCTCACAGTCCTGTTCTGGATGAGTTGCAGAGGGAAAAGAGTAGAAGCACTCAAATCATGGGAGAGTCAGTTGCAGTAGCCCTGCATAGGAATGCCCAGTCCTCTGGAGACAGTGATCTGTTGGGGGAAGGAGAGGAAAGGAAGAATACCTCTGAGGAGGTGCAGCTGGTAGGGTGACCTCTCTGAGACAGCACAGATGTGAGGAGAGAAGGCGAGTGTGGAGTGGAAGATTATCACAGGCTATCCGGCATCACAGGTTGGAGCAGGAAGAGAGCCAAAGGAGGCTGGCCAGAGAGTGACAGGAAAGGAGGGAACAGGTGTGGTGATGAGGATTGTCACGGTGTGCAGCATATTGTTGGTATGCAGTCTGCAAGACAACAAGCATGTGTCAGTCCACCATGACATGGATCACCCATGGCAGTTATGCAAATGCAGGCATAAGTGCCAGACAATCATAACACTTCATTCAAGCGACATACACATATCCTGGATGCACAGGCTTCATCACTCACTGGACATTGCCTCGTAATTTGGCAGGTCTTCCACGGCCTTGGATCTGCTCCACATCAATCATCTCACTAATGACCTCTTCATGTGGAGTGAGTTAATCAGCCTCTTGTGGTCACCCACCTCCAGTCACCAGAGTAGAGGCGAAGTTGGCACCCAATAATACTCCAAGTTAAGTGGATTGATACCTGAGACTATGCGCTAGTCACCAAGCCTAATGAGTTTTCTAAAAATGTGAGTAAGAAGAAACAACCAGCAGCGGGAGTCTCTCAAAGTGAGAACCTTCCACAAGAGGTTCACAATGCAGTGAAAATATCCTGAAAAGTATTGAAAGACTGTCTCCGCGCTTAGTACTAAAATTCATGGTAAATGATCATCAGCACAATTGTATTGATCTTGCAGATGCACAATTAATGCTAGTAATAATATAGTCCACACATTGCATCTAAAGTGAAATGTTCTTTGTATTGTAGTTGAACAAGGGTTCAATAGCCGACACATGTTTCGACCATTATGGTCGTTCTCAAGGCCTCCAAAAACACTGATTCCTGTTTAGGTCTTGTAGACCGTTCAGTCTATCCCCAATGGTGAAGTCTTCTTCGTTAAACAAAAGGTTCTCCTGGGTTAAATCCCACCCCCTATGAAGGGAAAGATTCCTAGATATCCGTCCTAAACGATGGTCGAAGTTGGCACCCAGCTTCTCTTTGGCTCTAGGCTGGAGGCCATTCCAACACTTCACTATCTCAGGAGCGGTGCGCCTCTCATTGCCCAAGGTG
The DNA here is from genome assembly GCF_040938575.1 of Ambystoma mexicanum. Lineage (NCBI taxonomy): Eukaryota > Metazoa > Chordata > Amphibia > Caudata > Ambystomatidae > Ambystoma > Ambystoma mexicanum. The sequence continues at coordinate 580,859,016 of NC_090941.1, read as the reverse complement.
TTGATTCTATCTGTGACTTGCTGCCAGTGGGCCATACACTGAGCAGGCGTATGTGTGCTCCCTGCCTGCACAAGCATGCCATGGTAGTATTCCCGCACGTACTCCACGAGGATCTGGAGTTCCTCATCATTGAAGATCCTCTTCCTCGACGTGGGGGTCTCCTGTGCAGTGCCTTGGATTTGAGCCTGTTCCGCTACTGCACGCTTCGCCTTCTTGCAAGGTCATGCAGACCCTTTGTGGCTGGGACCACTTGGGTCAGTAGGGGCTGGAGCACTGGTGGACTGTGATATGGCATCACCCACCGATGCAGGGACAGTAGGTTGCCTTGCAGGTAGCTGTACCTGGTTGCTGGTGCCAGGTCCTTTGACAGCACGTCCCTTCCCCTTCGACACAATAACATCTGCCCCTACGTCTCTGTGGACCATAGCCGTGACCAGTACAGGCCTGGCTGGGGGACCCTGAGCCTGGGTGGTGGGTGCTGCAGCTGCCCCTGCAGATTCCTGACCCTGGCTGGTGTGGACAGCAGATGACCCTCCTGCTTGCTCCTGGACTCTGGGTGTTGGCAACGTCAGCACCAGCTGAATCTCCCTGACCTTGTTGGGTGGAGGGCATAACTTTTCCTGCATGACCCCAGACACCTCAGACACCTCAGACACCTCGGCCACCTCTGGCTCCCTTCCCACTTTTTGCCCTCCCACTCATGGCACTGATGGATAAGTGCAATGGGAGGTGCAGCTATCAATTGTCCTGGGCAATTTGAGTGAGGAGGGCAGTGTACGTGATGTAATATGTACCAGTGTGCTCCACCAAGGCTCAATGTAACCCTTTAGGGGAAAGAAACAGGACGTGTAACACACAGGCACCCCAAAAATGAAAAATACGTGTACGCGACCCCTCGGTAGCTCATGTGAAAAGAATAAACATTATGTGGTACGCTGTGGCACCCAGCAACACAAAAAATATGTACAGCAAGGACACGTAAGGTACTGTAATGTTAAGAATGGGGGTACTCGACACACAGGGGCACCCACAGTATGCAAAATGCCTACGCGAGTCACCGTTAGCCTCAGAAAACAGGGAAAGTACATGCGTGTGTGTGCGGAGGCAAATCGCCCACCAAAACAAAAAGCTTGCACTGTCGCAGTGGTGAAAAGATTGCGTGTTAATGCAAATATCAACAAAGTCCACAAGTGAGTCCGCTCTAACTCACACAAGTGTGTGATGTTCCCCTATGCACTCTTTTATCCCGATTCTGAACACGAACGCCCAACGTTCAGCGTGTGTCACGTAACTTATGTGCTTAAGCCCTTTCCTCTGAATTTACGCTAACAAGCTGTTTCCGCACGTGCGGACTACCCGTCACTCTGTTTCTGGCTGCCCACGCAAATAACATGGAAGACCCACGCTGCTGCCTACCAGCCAATTTACCTTCCTCCTACTGCCTGAGCTGCCTCCCACGAGCCATCTGCTTCTGCCTGCCCACTGTGTGTGCCTGCTGCCCACGTGCCCTGTAATTTGAGTGCCTGCTGTACAGTCATTACCAGTGCTCCTGTCGTCGGACCTGTGACCACCTCTGTTGATCCAGAAGACTCCCAACGTGCCAGAATACCGCTCCACAGCCCAGCCCCAGGACCACTTGCTTACCCACACCTGCCTCAGGGGTTGCCAGGTCTGAACCAACATCCCTACAGCAGCGAGGCAGCAGTTGTCCCCTTTCCCATTGTACAGATTATCAATTGCCCTCCTTACATTGGTGGGGGCATCAACTGGGTCCTACCTTTTCCCTGTCTGAATCTACACTAAGTCTTGGACAAGGGGACTACTGAGAAACTTGCAACATTCCTCTGCGTTGGTCTCGGTCCATGTCTGTATCTGCAGTTAGTACTACGCCCCTATTGATTCAGGCCCTGTATGTACCAAACTAGAAGACAAATGACCATATATAACCAAGTGTATTGAAAAAAAAATAATTTATATGGAACAGGTGTGTGGTAAAATGCTGACGCATTCACAGTGACACATAAATACAGTGTTCAAAACAAAAATCAAATATAACCATGTTACACTTTACATATTCAATGCCAAGGATTTGGTGTACAACATAGAGAGAAGAATACATTTAGCTTTAGTGGTTCTTAAAAAGACATATTCCTCGTGACATACAATTGCACTTAACAATTAAAGCATATCCGGGAAGTTGTAAGTGCTATGAGGAACAGTTTCCTTTACGATTAGTCATTTGAGAGGAATTTTATTGGCAGGTCTCTCATTTTAAATGCTCAGAGTAATTATTTGCTGAAAAGAGGTCTAAGTCTTTGGACTTAAAAGATATCTCAAATTTTAGACTCAATTTTCTTCCATGAATAAACGCAAGTCGGCAAGGAAGGACAGAAGATGATCTGGGACCGGATCTTGAGTGCCATCAACGCGGAGGGGGTGGCACCCCAGGATTTCCAACACGTGCACAAGCACTGGGAGGATCTGAAATCCAGGACCCGCAACAAGACCACTTCCTCAAGGCTTGTCTCAACCAAGGGGGGCACCGGGGCCGGTTGAATACCACGGACATGCAGGTCCTGGAGAAGTTTTACCCAGCGCTGCACCCCCAGGTCATCGATTTGCAGCACCGTCTGGATTCGACTGGTAAGTGTCCATGTGTTGCTGGCCTCCACATTGCATGTGCATTTTGATGTGTGGTGAGAGTGTGCACCTTGGCCTTACGGAAAGTATACCTCTTGTATAGATGTCTGTGTGCATGTCCCAGACAGTGCTGCATATGTGTTCTATGAAGCATGCTTGATTCCAACGGTGTTACTTTTACAACGTGTTGTGATGCAGCATATTAAGACGTGAACATGGTTGCTTACATGTGTCTGATACATGCCTGTGTGAGAGGTGTGACATATGCGTGTTGTCATCAACATCATGAACAGGCACGGTGTACATGTGTATGTGTCTAAGATGTGACTGTGTGACTGGCCAACACTCCAGGATGGATGTAACTGGTGCATCTGAATGTGTGCACTACTCTTGTTGCCTGAATGATGTCGAGGGGACTCTGATGTGATAGCTCAGTGCACTGCTTCCAGGCTGTCAGGTGATGTGTGTGAATGACATGTATATGGCCCATGACGCATGTGTGTGTAGCATGCACAATTTGTAGGTGCTGACAGTGCCATGTCCAAGGATGTGATTGTCTGTTGTGAAGGGCAGACATGTATGGTTTGTATGTACATTGAATGTACCTATGTGTTGTGGAGGGTGATGACGGTTGTGACCTTTGGCAGTGTACTTTATGTGCATATGTTTTGAGTCAAACACACATAGGTACAGAACCCTGATGTTTGTGTTCTATGTCTCCTTATCCACAGCACTGTTGGAAGAAGAGGGCGGAGAAGGTGCTGTGGAGCAAGGCAGCAGGGATGCCTCCACCAGGCAGAGACGCAAGACCCAGTCATGCCCCCTGTTAATTTTATCATTGGGGAGCGAGGAGACTGGTGCTGCATCAGAAACATCGGCTGCAGCTGCTGAGGTGAGGTCCAAGAGGGTGAAGGTGGACGTGGACTCCTCGGCAGCAGGAGGGACAAGTGAGCTCACACAGGGGAAATCTACTGCTTAAGATGCTGGTTAGGCATCCAGGTTGGCAGGCGAGGAGGAGGAGGCCTTACCAGCCCAGCTCATGGGGCCCGGCAGGAGTGATGAGGTGGGTGTGACTGATGCAGTCCAGACTCAGGCGAAGGAGGCAGTGCAGGTCTCTGTGGAGGTGCCTGTGCCTGATCCTGCCCCTGGGACTGCGCCTGCACCAGTATGCACCTGCCAGCATGCCCCAGGCCAGACCCATCCGCAGATGTCGGATGTTTCCACACAAACAGAAACACCAATGCCTGAGGATCTCGCCATTCGAGACAGGGTGGAACCGCTGCTAGCCGGTATCACGAGGCATACAGGCGTCATTTGTGATGATGTGCAGGCTTTTAATGGTGGTCTTGCACGTCTTCACAATGAGGTCATCTCCTGAACTGGCTAGCTACATTCCTGGTCTCAAATTGGGTTATGTGACCCCCCTCCTCGTCTTCCGCTTCTGTGCTCCAGTCGTCCACCTGCCATCCCAGATACCACCAGGGCCCCCTATGTACCTGTCCCACCCCCAGCAGACTGTCTGGTGGAGATCCCATCCCTGCCTGAGACGGGAGTCAATGTTGGATCCAGCTGACAACAGGAGCTGTGGCAATGGAGGGAGAGCAGGCACCAAGGAGCAGGGCAAGTGCACGATAGCCCTGGGTGTTGTCATCACCCTGGAGGCTGTCCTTAAGGAGCAGGCACTGGGCAATTTGGCAGCAGCAGGCTCAAATTAGGAGGCTACAGTACTCAGGGTATACCATCTCAGGGAGGCAGGTATCGGGCATCAGGCAGGATGCAAATATGGGCCTTCGCCGAAAGATGTCTTCCGTGTTGGAGCGGTAAAGGCAGCAAATCGGGGTAGAGTGGCAGCGGGCATGGGAGGCAAGACTCACCATAGCCAGGGTGGAGATTTCACTTGTCAGGCAGAGAGGTGGGCTGAAGTCCTTGAGGAGACTTGCAGGGAGTGGGAGGGGATGGAGAGGACCATGTTGGAGTCCCTGCAAGCCCTCGAGGAGAGAGCAGAGGCCCGCCTAGGGGAAGTGGACGCAGTGTGCGATGAGGCCCTGGCTGAGACATTGAGAAAGCATGGTGAGAAGGACTAGCCCGCTGCCTTTGTATATAGTTCTTTAGATATAGGTTTCTGTTTATTTTTTTAATGATTTGGAGTTTTTGGACTATACTCCATTTTCTGTACATAGTTGTTTGTTTGTGATTTTGCGTAGATTTATTTTATGATTTGGACTTTGCTCCATGTTTATTTGTACATAGTTTACTTGTGTTTTAAATGTTTATGTTCACAAGGCAGGAATGTTTTCATTTTTTCTCATTTTGATTATATTTGAAAAAGACCTTTGTGGACATGGACTTTTTTCCTAACTTTTCAGTTTTTTATGTACATAATCTGAATTTTATTTTGGACATTTTAACATTATTTTTATTTCTTCTTGTACATATTTTCATTTATAATTTTCAATGTGTATGAACACAATACAAATGAAGACTATATTTTACTTTGTTTACTCACAGTAATGGTTTCTCTGACTTTTTTGGTCATGTGTGTGCTTACTTGCAAGCATGTGTCATGTTTGCTATCCATTTGCGTGGGGCATATACACATGTGGATGACCAGTGGATGGGTGTGAAGGGGGAGTTTGGGTGTGCACAGTGAAGTGGCATTTGATTTCACATATGCAGCATCACTGTGTATTGGTCCTCACTGTGTTTGCGATGGTGATGGGTGGGGTGACTGATGGGAGTGTAAAATGTTCATGATATTTGACCTGGATTTGCTTGATGCAGTTTTACGCATAAGTCATGCTTTGCTCTTCACCAGCATGTGTTTTACACATCGGCAGACCTATGCAGCAGTCATGTACTCAATCAGAACTTAAGTCATTCTACTTTGCCTGTGCTTTTGGTACTCCTCTGCCCTGATGAACTCCTGTCTGAATCTGCAATGGTCACCTGGCTACCCTCTGAACTTGGCCAAAGGGACCCTCACCCACCACTTGCACACCTGCACTGCCTCCCTGGCATCCCGCAAACTTGGACTGTTTTTATGTATGCCAACAGACACCTACCAACACTTCACACCTGCTGACTGCACTTAGGCTTGGACTTGACACCAGCTGGCCAGAGTTTCATTATTATCTTATTTGTTCTATTTGTTATGATGTCCTTCACATGTACTGCAGTGCCCCTGCCCCCCTTTTCTCCTTCCCCACTTCCTATTCTCTGGCACCATCTTAATGTCGCCTGCCCCAACAAGTTTGTTTTCTCTGTCTTCACTGTCTTTCCCCTCCCTAGACTCTTTGGGCCTTTGGACACTTGTGTATATGTGCATTATGAATGACATATCATTTGATAAGATATCATGTCCTGTCCTTCACACAGGGAGGAACAGTGATGTGTTCATTAGGTTATCTGTTCAGGTAATGTTGGCTCATTGAGGCTCACGCCATGACACGCCTCGGCAGTGTCTGTTCATGTGGCACACATTGTGGGTGCTTAAAATTCTGCCACTGTGTGACTATTTCTACATGGGGATTATTGACATGACTTTGTCACATTGGCTTTAGGGCGTCACTTTACCATTCACTTGTGTGATGTCTATGTCGGGATATGGTTGCAGACAGCAATTGTGTTTGAGCGGCTGGCACACTCAAGGATGTGGCCCAGGTGTATGCATTTGTTTCTGTTTGCAGGTTATATTTTGACCTGGAGGTTCAGGGTGGTGCCACTACACGGCAGTCAAGGTGCTCAACACACCATCCATGGAGTGAACATGTGTCACTATGTCAGCATCCAGCATGCAGGTGATGTCCAGTCTGGAGGTGGTTGCCTGCAGGGTGGGGTGACGGGTAATGGGGGCTGGGGTGGGGGTGTCCCATGTGGTGGGGACTGCCTGCAGGGTGGGGTGACAGGTGTTGGGGGCCTGGGGTATCCCATGTGGTGGGGGCTGCCTGCAGGGTGGCACCACGGGTGATGGGCGCTGGAGTGGGGGTGTGCCATGTGGTGGGGCCTGCCTGCAGGGTGGCGTCACGGGTGATGGGGGCTGGAGTGTCCCATATGGTGGGGGCTGCCTGCATGGTGGCATCACGGGTGATGGGGGCTGGGGTGGGGGTGTCCCATGTGGTGGGGGCTGCCTGCAGGGTGGCGTCAAGGTGATGGGGGCTGCCTGCAGGGTGGGGTGATGGGTGACGGGGGCTGGGATAGGGGTGTCCCATGTGGCGGGGTCTGCCTGGAAGGTGGCAACATGGGTGATGGGGGCTGGGGTGGGGGTATCCCAAGTGAAGGAGGCTGCCTGCAGGGTGTAGTCACGGGTGATGGGGGCTGGGGTGTCCCATGTGGAGTGGTCTGCTTCCCGTGGATTGGTGCAGGTATTGCGGGGTGTTTTGGAGCGATTACGGTGGGGTGCGGCTGGGGAACATGCAGAATTTTCATGCGATTTGGCTGGGGTGAAGATGGGGTACGCAATGAGTTTTCACACGATTTGGCTGGGGTGTGACCGGGATACATGCTGAGTTTTCATGCGATTTGGCAGGGGTGCAACCGGGATAAGCACTGAGCTTTCATGTGACTTGGATGGGGTGCGGCTGGGGTATGCGCTGAGTTTTCACATGATTTGGCTGGGGTGCAGCCGGGGTACGCAATGAGTTTTCACGCAATTTGGCTGGGTTGCGACGGGGTACGTGCTGAGTTTTCACACGATTTGGCAAGGGTGCGGCTGGGATGCGAGATGAGTTTCCACGTGATTTGGCTGGGGTGCGGTTGGGGTATGCAATGAGTTTTCACGCAATTTGGCTGGGGTGCAGCCGGGGTATGCGCTGATTTTTCACGCAATTTGGCTGAGGTGTGGCCAGGGTATGCAATGAGTTGTCACGCGATTTGGCTGGTGTGCGTCCGGGGTATGCAATTGATTTTCCCACGATTATGCTGGGGTGCGACCAGGATACGGGGTGAGTTTTCACACAATTTGGCTGGGGTGTGGCCGGGGTACGCAATGAGTTTTCACGCGATTTGGCTGGTGGGCGTCCGGGGTATGCAATGAGTTTTCCTGCAACTACGCTGGGGTGCGACTGGGGTACGGGGTGAGTTTTCGCACAATTTGGCTGGTGTGTGGCCGGGGATTGTGAGGTGTTTTCACGCGATTTCTCAGGGGTGCTGGTGTGGATCGTGGTGGGTTTTCACTCAATTTCACTAGGGGGCCTGTATGCTGGTCCAGGGATGGTGCGGTGGCTTGCGTCGTGTTAGGTATTTCACCTGCTTTTTACTGCATGTGGGGGCATGTTGGGGGTGCTACTGGCGCAGCTTGGTGTTCCTTGCATCACGGCTACTGATACCTCGGGAAATCCATGAATACGCGTGCTGCACAATTTTCTGCGCAGAATTCTATGAATCGGGCCCCAAGACTCAATGTGTAACTAACCTCTGCTTGGTGCAGTCAGCGTTTACATAGCATTTAAAGAAGAGAATACAGCCATATCGGAACAGCTTAACTTACTTTGCAGAAAAATTGACCTATCTTTAACGTTATTTAACCTAGGTTTATCGGTGAAGGCCAGGTACTCTCCATGGACCCAGCATTTTCTTGTAATGACTGACAGAGGAATCCAAGAACACATCTCTATTTTGTTTCTACTCAATGAATGACAAATGCTACTCCATTTTGAATGTTACTGAAAGAACAGGATTTTGATCCCAAAAAAGGAATTAGCTTAGGTCTAAGAAAGATGCATTTTATTAATATATTCTAACAGTGGGACACCGGATGGCGATATGTGGTATGCCCTTCCCTGTAACCCCTTTACCTCATCCTATCAGATATGATGCTTAGGAACTCAACACCCCCTTTTCCAACACAAACACTTATTCAAGCACAGTTTGCTATAAGAGAAAACGGACTCACATTCGAGCCGTATGCCTGACATGTCCCAATATAATAGTCAGACAGGGCCAGGCAAATACTGACCATTTCACACACCTGACTTCCATTACACTTCCCCACATGGATAAAAGGTGGAGCATGAGAGCACACTCTGAGCAAGGCAAAGCACACCAGGAAGCAGCAGTTCCAAGATGGCAGTTTAATAAAAGGTGAAGATGGTAAAATAGAAGGGGATCGCAAGGAGGGAAGTGCCCTGGACCTTTTTGACAAGGAACTTTTACTTTCATGAACCTATGAGAAAAGGAAACGTAAGACCTGGAAACAAGGCTGAAGAATCTTGCATTGTGTGTCGAAGGTACCCGAGGCCCTCCCCCCTCAATAGTCAAGGCAGGGAGAATCGCTTTGCATTGTGATATTGTCCTTGGCTCCTACAACAAAGCAGCGCTAGTGAAGTCAGCACAGCCGGTGAGTTGGGGAGACTAATGGCAAACAGGTCTGCGTTGAAGTCAAGGTTGCAAGTGGCAACATTGTATAGTGAATGCTGAAGTGAAGAGTGTATGAAGTGTATTTGATAATCAATGATAGTAAATTTGAACAACAGATGAGTGATTGAACTTTGAAGCCAAGATACGATACCTTAGACAGAGTGGTCCGGCACTGCGTGGGTGCTCATTCAAAAGTCTCTGTAAGGTATCCAACTGAAAGGTGGCAAAAGTTAAAGAGTGACAAAGAATTGTAAATCAAAGTGGTCCTGCAACAGGTCAAGCAAAAGCCTGTGCACAATCAAAAGTCTTCGATGTTAATAGCGTAAAGAAAGTTGAACATTCAAAGAAAACTGAAGTTGGTCCAAGCCCAGCGGAGGGAGACTAATTGAACATTGTGTTAAAAGGGATCTGAGTCCGGCTGAGGGGGATACAGGGTGAACCGTGTGTCACCCAAGAAAGAATACCCTACAAGACATTGGATGCATGAATATCCTACGAGCATTGTGTTCAGAGGATCGGAGCCGGGCTGAGGGGGATCCAAGGTGAATAGTCAATCACCTGAGAAATTGAATACTTGTGAAATCTTAAGAGGAAAAGAACGCATCAGGCCCTCTGAGAGAAGAGACTTTGAAAGGCAGAGAGACTTGGCATAGAAGGCCCTGCTGCTAACTATTGAACAGTATCCTCCTGCTAGAGAAGCCAGAGACTGTGCTAACTCAAGTGTACTGCGTCGTCCCATGCTGAAAACATGGGGAAGGAAGGCCAATGGCCTGAACATCCTGACATATCATTTTGTGAACACTTCTTTCTTTTTCGTAACATTGTTTCCCACACTATTTGTATTTAGAGGTAAGGATTGGCAATAGATTTATTAGTATAGGCCCTTTTATTTTGACAAGACACCACTAGAACAGCATTATTATTATTTGATGTTCGTGCTTGTTCCCAACTTTAGATTTAGGATTAGATAGGCATTTTTCAAACCCTTCTTGAAGTTCAATAAACACCCTTGTACTGTGGTCACTTGTGTCTGTCCTACTGTTGATACCATGCTTTCCTTACAGTACAGGAACATAGGGTAGCAAGTGTTTTCTTGGTTGTGTGCAATGAAAACGGCTATGGCTATGAAGAAGCAGAGTGTCTGGATGGTGGGAGATTCTTGGATCCATTGGTTAGAGGTATATTCTGAGCAGCGTGGATTGTCTTTGAATCTTGGATTAGAAGAATTTGCAGTTTCTTGGTATGGAGTTCGAAGCTTGAAATTGGCGGAATTGTTAACGTTTTGTCAGAATATGGTTACTTTGAAACATCTCAACATCATTATAGTTCACTGTGTAGGCAACAGTTTGGGCTATGTGACTGGAATATCCTTACAGTTTGGCATGAAGGATACAACTACAAAGTTAATGCAACTGTTTCCAGGTTTGAAGATTATTCTTTGCCTGGAAGCCTGTTGGTGAGTGTGTGTGCAACTTGGCCTCGATTTTAACCTCATTTCACCAGCTCAGAGGCCCCCCAGGCCTGTGTGCAGCCCCATCAGCCCCGCTCACCAGATCTTTCCCTTCAGTGTTTCCCTCTCCTAAGCCCGCCTTTGAGCCCGCCCCGCTCCCTGATTGGTGTATTCCACTGCAGCAGGTAGGCCTATCAACCGTAGCTGCAAATTTCATGCCACTTTGCCTGGAACCCTGCCGGTGAGTGTGTGTGCATCTAGGCCTCGATTTTAGCCTCATTTCACCAGCTCAGAGCCCCCCCCAGGCCCGTGTGCAGCCCCATCAGCCCCGCCCCCCAGATCGTTCCCTTCCATGTTTCCCTCCCCTAAGCCCGCCTTTGAGCCCGCCCGGCTCCCTGATTGGTGTATTCCACTGCAGCAGCTAGGCCTATCGACCGTAGCTGCAAATTCCATGCCACTTTGCCTGGAAGCCTGCCGGTCAGTGTGTGTGCACCTAGGCCTTGATTTTTACCTCATTTCACCAGCTCAGAGGCCCCCCCAGGCCTGTGTGCAGCCTCATCAGCCCCGCTCCCCAAATCTTTCCCTTCCATGTTTCCCTCCCCTAAGCCCGCCTTTCAGCCCACCCCGCTCTCTGATTGGTACCCCATCTAGGCCATAACTGACTCTCCCAGGGCAGCCCTCCTGCCCGTGCAGCCCTGCGGCTAAGCTCCCTAAGGCCAAGGGCGGCTCCAAGAAGTGTCAGCCGGTGTCTGCAGGGGAAGCAGTGGCCGACCGTCAACCTTCATCCACAAGGACCAGTAAGGTAGGAGTGGCCTGGGTCAGGAGTAGAGCAACTACTCTACCCCAGATTCCGAGCCACTTACCAAACCGAAAGTAAAGAAGATGATTGCATTGTATGATGTTTAGATTGCACTGATAGGCATCTCTCCCTCTATACAGGTCTCTCAAATTTAGCAGGGGCTCTGCCTCCAAATTGCATTGTATGATATTTAGATTGCATGGTTAGACCTCTCAAATTTAGCAGGGGTTCTGTCTCCAAACTGCATTGTATGAGGTTTAGATTGCACTGATAGGCCTCTCTCCCACTATACAGGTCTCTCACATTTAGCAGGGGCTCTGTCTCCAAATTGCATTGTATGATGTCTGGATTGCATGGTTGGGCCTCTCGAGTTTAGAAGGGGTTCTGTCTCCAGGCTGCATTGTATGATGTTTAGATTGCACTTATGGGCCTCTCTCCCACTGTACAGGTCTCTCGAGTTTAGCAGGGGTTCTGTCTCCAAACTGCATTGTGTGATATTTGGATTGCACTGATGGGCCTCTCTCCCACTATACAGGTCTCTCAAATTTAGCAGGGGCTCTGTCTCCAAACTGCATTGTATGATGTTTAGATTGCACTGATAGGCCTCTCTCCCACCATACAGGTCTCTCAAATTTAGCAGAGGCTCTGTTTCCAAATTGCATTGTATGATGTTTAGATTGCACTGATAGGCCCCCACTATACAGGTCTCTCAAATTTAGCAGGGGTTCTGTCTCCAAATTGCATTGTATGATGTTTAGATTGAACTGATAGGCCTCTCTCCCACTATACAGGTCTCTCAAATTTAGCAGGGGTTCTGTCTCCAAATTGCATTGTATGATGTTTAGATTGCACTGATAGGCCCTGTGGGGGCCTGTCTCCAAATTGCATTGTATGATGTTTAGATTGAACTGATAGGCCTCTCTCCCACTATACAGGTCTCTCAAATTTAGCAGGGGTTCTATCTCCAAATTGCATTGTATGATGTTTAGATTGCACTGATAGGCCCTGTGGGGGCCTGTCTCCAAATTGCATTGTATGATGTTTAGATTGAACTGATAGGCCTCTCTCCCACTATACAGGTCTCTCAAATTTAGCAGGGGCTCTGTCTCCAAACTGCATTGTATGATGTTTAGATTGCACTGATAGGCCTCTCTCCCACTATACAGGTCTCTCAAATTTAGCAGGGGTTCTGTCTCCAAATTGCATTGTATGATGTTTAGATTGCACTGATAGGCCCCCACTATACAGGTCTCTCAAATTTAGCAGGGGTTCTGTCTCCAAATTGCATTGTATGATGTTTAGATTGAACTAATAGGCCTCTCTCCCACTACACAGGTCTCTCAAATTTAGCAGGGGCTCTGTCTCCAAACTGCATTGTATGATGTTTATATTGCACTGATAGGCCTCTCTCCCACTATACAGGTCTCTCAAATTTAGCAGGGGTTCTGTCTCAAAATTGCATTGTATGATGTTTAGATTGCACTGATAGGCCCCCACTATACAGGTCTCTCATACTTAGCAGGGGTTCTGTCTCCAAATTGCATTGTATGATGTTTAGATTGCACTGATAGGCCTCTCTCCCACTATACAGGTCTCTCACATTTAGCAGGGGCTCTGTCTCCAAATTGCATTGTATGATGTCTGGATTGCATGGTTGGGCCTCTCGAGTTTAGAAGGGGTTCTGTCTCCAGGCTGCATTGTATGATGTTTAGATTGCACTTATGGGCCTCTCTCCCACTGTACAGGTCTCTCGAGTTTAGCAGGGGTTCTGTCTCCAAACTGCATTGTGTGATATTTGGATTGCACTGATGGGCCTCTATCCCACTATACAGGTCTCTCAAATTTAGCAGGGGCTCTGTCTCCAAACTGCATTGTATGATGTTTAGATTGCACTGATAGGCCTCTCTCCCACTATACAGGTCTCTCAAATTTTGCAGGGGCTCTGTCTCAAAGTTGCATTGTGTGATGTTTAGATTGCATGGTTGGGCCTCTCAAGTTTGGCAGGGGTTCTGTTTCCAAATTGCATTGTATGATGTTTGGATTGCACAGATAGGCCTCTCTCCCACTATACAGGTCTCTCACGTTTAGCAGGGGCTCTGTCTCCAAATTGCATTGTATGATGTCTGGATTGCATGGTTGGGCCTCTCGAGTTTAGAAGGGGTTCTGTCACCAGGCTGCATTGTATGATGTTTAGATTGCACTTATGGGCCTTTCTCCCACTGTACAGGTCTCTCGAGTTTAGCAGGGGTTCTGTCTCCAAACTGCATTGTGTGATATTTGGCTTGCACTGATGGGCCTCTCTCCCACTATACAGGTCTCTCAAATTTAGCAGGGGCTCTGTCTCCAAACTGCATTGTATGATGTTTAGATTGCACTGATAGGCCTCTCTCCCACCATACAGGTCTCTCAAATTTAGCAGGGGCTCTGTTTCCAAATTGCATTGTATGATGTTTAGATTGCACTGATAGGCCCCCACTATACAGGTCTCCCAAATTTAGCAGGGGTTCTGTCTCCAAATTGCATTGTATGATGTTTAGATTGAACTGATAGGCCTCTCTCCCACTATACAGGTCTCTCAAATTTAGCAGGGGCTCTGTCTCCAAACTGCATTGTATGATGTTTAGATTGCACTGATAGGCCCCCACTATACAGGTCTCTCAAATTTAGCAGGGGTTCTGTCTCCAAATTGCATTGTATGATGTTTAGATTGCACGGATAGGCCTCTCTCCCACTATACAGGTCTCTCACATTTAGCAGGGGCTCTGTCTCCAAATTGCATTGTATGATGTCTGGATTGCATGGTTGGGCCTCTCGAGTTTAGAAGGGGTTCTGTCTCCAGGCTGCATTGTATGATGTTTAGATTCCACTTATGGGCCTCTCTTCCACTGTACAGGTCTCTCGAGTTTAACAGGGGTTCTGTCTCCAAACTGCATTGTGTGATATTTGGATTGCACTGATGGGCCTCTCTCCCACTATACAGGTCTCTCAAATTTAGCAGGGGCTCTGTCTCCAAACTGCATTGTATGATGTTTAGATTGCACTGATAGGCCTCTCTCCCACCATACAGGTCTATCAAATTTAGCAGGGGCTCTGTTTCCAAATTGCATTGTATGATGTTTAGATTGCACTGATAGGCCCCCACTATACAGGTCTCTCAAACTTAGCAGGGGTTCTGTCTCCAAATTGCATTGTATGATGTCTGGATTGCATGGTTGGGCCTCTCCAGTTTAGAAAGGGTTTCTGTCTCCAGGCTGCATTGTATGATGTTTAGATTGCACTTATGGGCCTCTCTCCCACTGTACAGGTCTCTCACATTTAGCAGGGGCTCTGTCTCCAAATTGCATTGTATGATGTCTGGATTGCATGGTTGGGCCTCTCCAGTTTAGAAAGGGTTTCTGTCTCCAGGCTGCATTGTATGATGTTTAGATTGCACTTATGGGCCTCTCTCCCACTGTACAGGTCTCTCGAGTTTAGCAGGGGTTCTGTCTCCAAACTGCATTGTGTGATATTTGGATTGCACTGATGGGCCTCTCTCCCACTATACAGGTCTCTCAAATTTAGCAGGGGCTCTGTCTCCAAACTGCATTGTATGATGTTTAGATTGCACTGATAGGCCTCTCTCCCACTATACAGGTCTCTCAAATTTTGCAGGGGCTCTGTCTCCAAGTTGCATTGTGTGATATTTAGATTGCATGGTTGGGCCTCTCAAGTTTGGCAGGGGTTCTGTTTCCAAATTGCATTGTATGATGTTTGGATTGCACAGATAGGCCTCTCTCCCACTATACAGGTCTCTCAAATTTAGCAGGGGTTCTGTCTCCAAATTGCATTGTATGATGTTTAGATTGAACTGATAGGCCTCTCTCCCACTATACAGGTCTCTCAAATTTAGCAGGGGTTCTGTCTCCAAATTGCATTGTATGATGTTTAGATTGCACTGATAGGCCCCCACTATACAGGTCTCTCAAATTTAGCAGGGGTTCTGTCTCCAAATTGCATTGTATGATGTTTAGATTGAACTGATAGGCCTCTCTCCCACTATACAGGTCTCTCAAATTTAGCAGGGGCTCTGTCTCCAAACTGCATTGTATGATGTTTAGATTGCACTGATAGGCCTCTCTCCCACTATACAGGTCTCTCAAATTTAGCAGGGGTTCTGTCTCCAAATTGCATTGTATGATGTTTAGATTGCACTGATAGGCCCCCACTATACAGGTCTCTCAAATGTAGCAGGGGGTCTGTCTCCAAATTGCATTTTATGATGTTTAGATTGCACTGATGGGCCTCTCTCCCACTATACAGGTCTCTCAAATTTAGCAGGGGCTCTGTCTCCAAACTGCATTGTATGATGTTTAGATTGCACTGATAGGCCTCTCTCCCACCATACAGGTCTCTCAAATTTAGCAGGGGCTCTGTTTCCAAATTGCATTGTATGATGTTTAGATTGCACTGATAGGCCCCCACTATACAGGTCTCTCAAATTTAGCAGGGGTTCTGTCTCCACATTGCATTGTATGATGTTTAGATTGAACTGATAGGCCTCTCTCCCACTATACAGGTCTCTCAAATTTAGCAGGGGCTCTGTCTCCAAACTGCATTGTATGATGTTTAGATTGCACTGATAGGCCTCTCTCCCACTATACAGGTCTCTCAAATTTAGCAGGGGTTCTGTCTCCAAATTGCATTGTATGATGTTTAGATTGCACTGATAGGCCCCCACTATACAGGTCTCTCAAATTTAGCAGGGGTTCTGTCTCCAAATTGCATTGTATGATGTTTAGATTGAACTGATAGGCCTCTCTCCCACTATACAGGTCTCTCAAATTTAGCAGGGGCTCTGTCTCCAAACTGCATTGTATGATGTTTAGATTGCACTGATAGGCCTCTCTCCCACTATACAGGTCTCTCAAATTTAGCAGGGGTTCTGTCTCCAAATTGCATTGTATGATGTTTAGATTGCACTGATAGGCCCCTCTATACAGGTCTCTCAAATTTAGCAGGGGTTCTGTCTCCAAATTGCATTGTATGATGTTTAGATTGCACTGATAGGCCTCTCTCCCACTATACAGGTCTCTCACATTTAGCAGGGGCTCTGTCTCCAAATTGCATTGTATGATGTCTGGATTGCATGGTTGGGCCTCTCAAGTTTGGCAGGGGTTCTGTTTCCAAATTGCATTTTATGATGCTTGGATTGCACAGATAGGCCTCTCTCCCACTATACAGGTCTCTCACATTTAGCATGGGCTCTGTCTCCAAATTGCATTGTATGATGTCTGGATTGCATGGTTGGGCCTCTCGAGTTTAGAAGGGGTTCTGTCTCCAGGCTGCATTGTATGATGTTTAGATTGCACTTATGGGCCTCTCTCCCACTGTACAGGTCTCTTGAGTTTAGCAGGGGTTCTGTCTCCAAACTGCAGTGTGTGATATTTGGATTGCACCGATGGGCCTCTCTCCCACTATACAGGTCTCTCAAATTTAGCAGGGGCTCTGTCTCCAAACTGCATTGTATGGTGTTTAGATTGCACTGATAGGCCTCTCTCCCACCATACAGGTCTCTCAAATTTAGCAGGGGCTCTGTTTCCAAATTGCATTGTATGATGTTTAGATTGCACTGATAGGCCCCCACTATACAGGTCTCTCAGATTTAGCAGGGGTTCTGTCTCCAAATTGCATTGTATGATGTTTAGATTGAACTGATAGGCCTCTCTCCCACTATACAGGTCTCTCAAATTTAGCAGGGGCTCTGTCTCCAAACTGCATTGTATGATGTTTAGATTGCACTGATAGGCCCCCACTATACAGGTCTCTCAGATTTAGCAGGGGTTCTGTCTCCAAATTGCATTGTATGATGTTTAGATTGAACTGATAGGCCTCTCTCCCACTATACAGGTCTCTCAAATTTAGCAGGGGCTCTGTCTCCAAACTGCATTGTATGATGTTTAGATTGCACTGATAGGCCTCTCTCCCACTATACAGGTCTCTCAAATTTAGCAGGGGTTCTGTCTCCAAATTGCATTGTATGATGTTTAGATTGCACTGATTGGCCTCTCTCCCACTGTACGGGTCTCTCAAATTTAGCAGGGGCTCTGTCTCAAAATTGCAGTGTATGATGTTTAGATTGTACTGATAGGCCTCTCAAATTAGCAGGGGTTCTGTCTCTAAATTGCATTTTATGACGTTTAGATGGCACAGATAGGCCTCTCTTCCACTATACAGGTCTCTCAAGTCTAGCAGGGGTTCTGTCTCCAAACTGCATTGTGTGATGTTTAGATTGCACTGATAGGGCTCTCTCCCACTATACAGGTCTCACAAATAATCTAACTGCGCGTAGTTCAGTACGCTATCAATCCCGGAAACCTACCACAACCTAACTAAATGAAGTCCCATTCCAGCAGACCGTTAACACCCTAAGCCACCCCGACAGTGCATCCTTAGGAAACACACCCTACCCACCGACAGAAAAGCAACACTGAGCCAGAGAACACCCCAGCGTATCCAGAGAAGGAAAAACCGAGGTCACTGCGACTGCACAGCACAGCATAGAGGACCAACTACCTTACTATGCCTGCACTCAAACTGGAAAATGGCCCGACCCAGAAAAGGACGTTGAGAAAGAGAACAAGATTGTGCAACAAGAGACGCGAACACACAACACTGACAGAACCCACAAGAAGCAGCCCCATTGGAAGGAAAAACGCCTAATACAGCCATAACCGGAACAAAATCTACAAGAGAAAAATCCTTATACCTCACACCTTACCTTGCAACAACCACGGGACACCGACACCCCAACACGGAAACCTCGAAACATGCAAAGAATTTCCTGAAACACGCAGAAAAAAGATGGGAGCACTCAACAAGAGAGTGGGAGGGCTCCGACCCCATTACCCCTTACATCACAAGAACAGAGGGGCAACATCGATTTCCACTACATCCCGCACAATACGGCAAAGCACCGACAACCAGCAATGCTACCTCCCACCCAACAATCGGACTCAATGAAGAAACCACTGCTGATCTTCATCCGAGCAGCATCACAGCATAAACACCAAGACTAATCAGCCCTGTTATCAACTTATTGGACCGCTTCAATGAAGAAGCAGCCGTCGCCGTTCTTCATCCTACCGACATCAATGCGGAAACACCACGAACAGACAAGTACAAACTTGAAAAACAGATAACCTCAAAACAAAATCTCACCCAGAGAATCCACTGTCACCTAATAAATGTAAGGTTAATGTCCAAACACTCAACTGAAATATACGACCTCCTGTCAGAAGGAGGCATAGTCATCCTATTTGTAACCGAAACATGGTTAGACGACAACTACAAGATCGCCCTCAACAACTGCCTGCCTGAAGACTTCAAATGCATCCAACAAACAGAAAATCCAAAAGAGGGGGGGGGGGGAAAACTAGCGATCATCCACAAGCAACAACTGACCATCAAATGGAAGATCCACTAAACATCGATAAATGTGAATCCTTAATACTACGACTTTCAGTAAACCCCAAAACTAACCTGAAATTCATACTGATATACAGACCACCAACCTACTATGCGACTTTCATAGACGCTTTCACGGAAGCAATCACCATCCTAGCCATCAAGCACAATCATCTGATCATCCTCGGAGATTTCAACATCTGGTTCGACGAAGAAGCCACAACCACACAGAAATCCTTAACTGCCCAACTAGCAGCCATGAACCTACAACAACTAGTCAAAGGAGCAACCTACTCAGCAGGGCACACACTTGAGGCAATCTTCGCCAACAAGTATCTCATCGCCACGCCACCCCCAATTCAAATACTTTGGAGCGACCACCTCATCATTCCATTCATAATCACAACAGCCACTCCAACAGAAAAGCAACAAGAAAAATGACCCATCACGATGAAAAGAAATTGGAGAACCATAAAAAACTCCAACCTAACCGAGCTCCTAGAAGTCAGCAAACCACAAGCATCAACCATAGAAGAAGCAGACCTAGACAAAAAAGTTGCCCTACTTCATACCTGGATCGCAACAACCCTAGACGACATCTCCAAAGAAAAGCCCTTCACCCCATCACGTAAGAAAACTACAGCATAATGTTTCACCCCACTACTCAACGCCATGAAAAGAAAAAAACGAAAACTAGAATCTGAATGGAGGACCAACAACACCACTGCAAACAAATTGAAATTCCTACAACAGATCCGCACATATAAAAAGCAAATGCGAAAAGCAAAGAGGAAACATTACGACAACCGAATCCTCAAAAAGAACTATTCAAAATCATAACCGAAATAAAAAACCCACCGGGCTGCAACAACACGCCAATTCCATCAATGAAACTTTGCGAGGACCTCGGAGACCACTTCAAAAACAAAATAACCTCCATCCAAAACAGCATACAAAACAGACCAAGCAATCACAGCTCAAACCCCACCGACACCGAGGAGGAACATGCAAACAAGCTACGAAACTTCCCCTAAATATCAGTTGAGGCTTTCCTCAAACTGGTAAACCAAAGCAACAAATCAGGCTCTCCTGAAGACCCTTGCCCTTCGGACATATACAAAACAATTCTCAAACAAGGAACCCCCACGGAATACCACAGGAACCTCCTCAACCTCTCAATCTCAACAGGTAAAGTACCACAGGCCTTCAAATCAGCTTACATCAAGCCGCTACTCAAAGACACAACAGGAAACGTCGAGGACCTATCCAACTACATACTCATCTCCAACATACCTTGCATAGCCAAACTACTAGAAACGTATATCTACCAAATAACCCAAGAATTCATAGAAGAGCACTGCCTACTAGACCAGGCACAAGTTGGTTTCAGACCTATGAGAGGAACAGAATCAGCTCTCCTCTCAATATGGGACGACCTAAAAACAAATGCAGACTCGGACAACAGTACCGCCCTGATTCTCCTTGATCTGTCTGCAGCTTTCGACACTGTCAACCACGCCATCCCCATAAAGACACTAGAAGGACTAGGGATAACAGACACTGCCCTACTATGGATCAAATCCTTCCTAACAAACAAAACAGAAACAGTATGGATGAAACCTTTTAAATCCAAACCAAGAGACTCCACGTGCGGAGTACCACAAGGATCCTCCTTTTCCCTGCTTCTATTCAACATCTACATGTACCTATTAATCAAACTCATCAAAAAACACGGCCTCACATGCTACAACTACACCGACAATACTCAAATAATCTTCAACATACAAGACACCCAAGAAGAAAACACCACACTAGAAAATTGCCTTCGTGACATATTCAACTGGATGAACCTCAACCATCTCAAAATCAACCCAGGCAAAATAGAGATAATGATTGTTTAAAAAAAGGGAGGAGACATCAACTACATCCCCTGGCCAAGAGAGCTCGGCACCACACCAGAACCATCGTCAACTGTAAAAAACCTAGGGGTCCTGATGGATAACAACCTCACTCTAGAGCCACAAGTAAACTCGGTAATCAAGAAATGTTTCTTCCTCCTGCGAGCAGCAAAAAGGATCCTACCGTTCCTGTCATTCGCCAACAAAACACTTACCATCATCGCTCTGATCATGTCCAGAGTAGACTATGCCAATAGCCTATACCTGGGCATGCCCGAACGACTTCTAAAAAAACTGCAACTCATACAAAATTCAGCAGCCAGACTCCTCCTCGAGCTACCCAGAAGAGAACACATCACACCCGTGCTAAAAATACTACACTGGCTACCACTAAAACAGCGGATAAAGTTCAAGTCCATGTGCATCACGCACAGAGCAATACACAAACAAGGCGCAGAATTCCTAAGCAACAAACTACACCTAAATCAACCGACAAGAACACTAAGATCAAGCACCGACATATGCCTGGAACCAAAACCCTACAACAGAAAAAAACTCGGAGGATCATCTTTCTCTCACCAGGCGCCCAAAACCTGGAATGACCTACCTAAGAATATACGGAACACAACAAACCACTTAGCATTCAGGAAACCCCTCAAATCATGGCTCTTCACAGCGTAACCACAATGGAGACGCACTAGAATGCCCAGACATTAAAACAAGGATGAAAATAACTCCAATCTCGGCCACTCTCAAATTGGACAAACACTCAAACCAAAGAACCAACCACTCGACAGAGCATAAGATATAATGGAAAATAGACAAAAAAGGAAGGCTCCAGAGACTGATCACATACTTAGTCCCAGACGAAAGCCCTCAAGTGACTCACCCACTCGTACGTACCGGCAGACGCATTTAGATAGAATTGTGAATATTAGCATGACCACACCTAGATGGAATTGTGGATATTGACCTGCGTCACATCTAGATGGGACTCTGAATGTTAGCATGCCCGCACTTAGAGAGAATTAGAGAGAATTGTGAATATTAGCATGTCCACACTTGGATAGAATTGTGAATATCAGCCTGCGTCGCATCTAGATAGGACCTTGAATGTTAGAATGCCCGCACTTAGGTGAAACCTGAATGTCAACATGCCCACACTTAGATAGATTTGTGAATATTAGCCTGCGTTGCATCTAGATAGGACTTTTGAATGTTAGCATGCCCGCACCTATGCGAAACCTGAAGACAAGCATAGGCCACACTTAGAATTGTGGACATTGGCCTGCGTCACATCTAGATAGGATTGATTGAAGGATAGCATGCCCGCGCCAAGATGAAACTTGATTGTTAGCATGTGCCACACTTAGAATTTTGAACACCAGCCTGCGTAGCATCCAGATAGAGTTGTGAATGTTAGCATGCCCACACCTAGACAGATTTCTAAACACTAGCCTGCGCCACACCTAGATAAGACTTTGAATTTTGGCATGCCCACACCTAGATAGAACTCTAGACATTGGCCTGCGCCGCACCTGGATCAAATTGCCTGTCATTTATATTTTCTGGATTTCATTGGGGTGATTGCTGGGGGCAAGTGGGACAGGTACAAGTAGAGCAGTGATAATTAAGATTTCTAATGACATAATTTTTTACATAAATTACAAGTTCTTTAATGTCACTGCTAATCAAGTTCATAATTTGATTCTGTACAGTTGGGGATTGGGATTGTCTTTCTGATTGTTGGGATTCTCCATAATTAATCTGCGCTGTGGTTTCTTCATGTAAACTATGTACTACAAGAAAAGAAGAAATTATTCTTTCAATAAGCTATGTTTAAGTTACATTATTTATTTGCATTGAAAGATGTATTGGTTTCCTTTAGAGATTTCATCATCACTCATTTCTTCTTTGGGAAGTTTTCTTCTAGCCACTGAAGTGTGTTTGCCGAAAATAAAAAATGGTGATGTTTGCTTAGGAGAAATGTTCATATAATGAATGGTAATAATAGAGTGCACTTACTATTTGGTAATAGATGTTATGATTAACACACAATGAGACAATAAACATGCACAATCCACTCTTACCCGAGGCTGAGTGTTTGAAAAGAGATGTGAGGGGGAGCCTCACACACTCCACCCCGATCCTGGGTAATTAAGAAACCAAGAGACAGGGGTGAGCCTGGGAAACCCTACTGGGGAATAAAACCCAAAGTTACTTCTTGTAGCTTGGCTTCTAGTCAAGCAGTTGAGGGGAAAGCCTCTCCACCGGAGTAGCAAGGTAGGGCAATTGTTCAGTAGGCAAATAATGCCTGCAGATAGAAATAAAGTCTTGACAGGCAAGACAGAAAGGTTTGATATATAATGGTGACAAGCGTTCTATAGTAGAAACGATTTCTTGAATGTAATGCTAAGCGTAGGGAAAAGAAAAAGTAGATAGTAGGAAGGAAGAGTCTCATAGCCATGAGTCAGAAATGCAAGAAAGAGTCATTCTCCCCCACGACTCAGCCCGACACACCAAGCTGCAACTGATGGAATGGAGCAGCCTCGAACGAGCAAGAGATTGAAACTTGCATATTTTCTTAGGCAGTCTTGAGTATGGTGAACGTGTTGCGCCAAGCTAACACTGGAACTGGGGAACAAATTGCACTCCATGGATGAAGGTGTTGCGCTAAGAGGACACTGGAACTGGGGAACGAGTTGCGCTTCGTCGATGTAGCAATTGGTGAACGTGTGGTGTCAAAGAGGAAAAGAAAGATAAGGAAGCAGGAAGGGAGATGGGAAAGGGGAAATCAGAAAGTAGAGGAAACTTTACCAGGAAGTCTTGGATTGAAGTAGAATACTTATGTTTGAAGAGTGTGGCATCAAAGTAGTAGCACCGCACCGGGCTGAATGCGAGGTGCCTTCTTAAACTGTTGGCAATGAACTTCTAACTCACTGATTTAATTGTCGGTGGCCGTTTTGAAAAAGACTAGTCTGTTGAAAGGTGTTTACTTTTATCGATCTGTGTGGTGCCATTTTGGATGAGGGTACAACTGAGCTTAAACCAACTCTTTTCCATCTATGCCAAAGGGATCATGAAGCATGACGGGTCATTACAACAGATTATTTTCTAATGTGCTGTTGTTGTATCTCAGTGTGTATTAAGACTTGTGCTAAACCGATAATATGAGGTGTATAGTTATGCATTGTGCTTGGTACAGTCCATAACAGTGTGCGCTAAATGAAAAATGAACGTTCACATTTGTAAATGTTGAATTGTACAAAAATGTATATTTGGGTGTAGTAAATATTAGTAATGTTGGTTTATATAATTTTTAATGTTCTGTTTTGCCCTGTGCTTTTGGGTTTTGTTGATACTACCTGCTGTCCGAAAGACTTTCGTACTGTCCGTGGACTCTACAGCTGCTACATTGGTGGTGAGTATGATATGAGGAACTTGTAACAAAGTAGGCTGTTCTGGTAAAAACCTATAAAATTCAGTGAACAAACTTTGTTAAAGGGGCATTATGGTTAAGTTACACTGATAAAAACCCATACAATTCAGTGAAAAAACTTAGTTAAAGCGACATTAAGCTTACAAGTAAAATTGAAAATCCCCTGAAATTCACCAGTATGGTAAGCTAAGCAACCATTACTCGTGCCACCATGTGCACTGCTAAGACTAACACCCAGGACATCAAAGATGCCATCACAGTTTGTCACAGGCCCACCCCCAGAATGGAGCCCCTGGGAATGATTCGTTAAAAAACGAAAAAGTTATTAAGAAAGTGCAAAAAAATCTATTTGGAGGAGGAACATTGAAATTGCATCAGGCTACAGTTGTGGAGGGGGAAGAGGACATCATGTGAAGTTGGGGATTTGGGGGTGGTCTGGTGAGCCTTTTACAGTTCGGATGTTTTTCCATTATTGGGGGAATTTCAGGGGAATCTTGCATATTACTGCTGCAATAACGCAAGAAACCAAGTGCATTACAATATACAGGGAGAATGGCCAAAGGCTGTGCTCACTGGCCAGGCCCGCCAGACCGTTTTGATGCAGAGTCCTTAGTCAACTTTTTTCATCAGGTATTTCATCCGGTGTTATTAAGAACCAGACAAGTATAATGTGCCCACGTCATGGGCAGTGCACATTTGTTCTGAAACACAGAAGAAAGAAATGCCTATTGGGAGCTATAATATCTACTCTGCAAACAGAGCCTGTGAGAACTCTGCACTGAATTAAAAATAGAGGAAAAGTAAGCACGTGAATGTGATCTGTAAATGAACTGACAGATGGTACATAATTAGTTTTAACACCAGAAAGATATTTTTATTGTTGTAAGAATTATCTCATGAACCCTGTAGGAACATGAGGGGAGTATGCCATATTGGAAATGTTAACCGGGAGTGAAAGAGGTTGATAATATTCCTCTAATGAAAATCTAACATGTTATCATCAGCGTAATCAAATAAGTGCATTATTTGTAAACATTCTTAAAATGTAGTTAGATACTTGTACCCTGTGTGAGAATGAATGAACAGAGCTATGCATCATTGAAAACATTGGTCAATTCTGTTGGCAATTGTACCAATCAGGTTAAAACCTATTATTAGGGACGAGTTGTTAACAATTCATACTATAAAAAATAAATGTATTTATGAAATGACGGGGTATCGGAATGGGAAACATTAATGGGAGTATGTATTTGGAGTTTCTATAAATTCGCCATCTGGGATGGAGGGAGAGATGTTTCATCAAATTGCCTGTCATTTATGTTTTCTGGATTTCATTGGGGGGATTGCTGGGGGCAAGTTAACAATTAATTCATGCCTTTCCCTGTACACCAGAGATACTGGGTTACAGATCCTTGAAAAGCCGCTGGAGCCGTTTGCCTACATAAAGTAAGAGCCGCTTTAACTTCACAAATCTTACTTTGCATAAGAACCTGACCCAGCCAACAGTGGATGAGGCCCCCTCTCATCCTGGGGCAGGAGACCTACAACGATGTTCCTCAGAGCAAGTTTTGAGGGCCCCAGTCTCTGGCCCTTCTACCTGCCTCTGGCTACGTGCAGTAGGTACCAACTTTTCTTGATGCATACCTTTTATGCGCAGTGCTGGCCAGTTTCTTTCTTCTTGTCCCATAGGAGCACATTACTCAGAAGAGTGTGGAGGAAAGATCAAGCAACCGAACTGGGAGAGTGCCGGCAAGGAACTTACAGGCCGTGGAGAGCTCTGCATATTAACCTGGAAATCCAGTCGCTGTAAGTGACATTGACATTGAATATACCTTCATCTGGGTTGTGGAACAGTCCGCATATAAAATCGGAAGTCCAGACACTGCGTGTAGTCTTGCTATGAATGCTGAGATTGGCTCTTCTCTAGGGAGCCAGCGCTGTCTTATGGTGGCGGATATCCACAATTTAACATTGACTCTACTTTCAGCAGACTGCCATTTCCAAAGACCAGTGGACCCGGGCCTGGGGAGAAGGAAGCCAGCGGTTGTCCCAGGGAACCATCTGAGCGAGAGAACAATTGGAAGAGGAAGGAGTAGAATAAAAAGAAATGGAAACCATGGCAGTGTGGGTTGTTCAGAGGAGGCCAGAGGAGGGGAAGGAGAACCAAAAGACCAACCAAAGGAAGGACAGTGCAGGGGAGCATGGAGGAGGATGGCTGAAAGCGTGGGCAGGGTGAAGTATTGGTTGGTGGGAGAAAGGGGTACTTAAATATGTGAGTGTTTGCAAGTTGAGTGAATGAGAGCAGGGAGTCAAATAGTTTGAATAAGATTAGGACTGGGAGAGTGACACGAGGGTAACTGTGGGAGAATGTGTGAGTGGAGTAGTACTAGTAGAGGAAGGAGAGGGGAGAGTAGCAGTGTGGATAGGGGAGAGTAGCAGAGTGTGGATGGGAGAGTGGTAGTGCAAAGAAGCTAGAGTAGCAACGTGAAGAAAGGAGAATAGTAGTGCAGAGAGGGGAGAGTGGTAGAGTGGAGAGGTGTTATGGCTTGTGGTCCACGTAGATTATAGTGTCTCCGTCCCCAAGCATCAATCAGAGAAGAGCAATACCACTCGCTGATCGGTTATTGGGGCCGCGGGAGAAGGCAGGAACAGGATGCACCGGGTCCCGGATGGCTGAAAGGAAAGGCCGGGTTAGAATGCAGATAAGGTAGTAACACAATGAACAAATGTAATAGGGTTATAAGTGACACCTACCCCAAGGATGACCGGTGCCAACGTGGGACCTAACTGTTCCTCCGCAAGGGAGAGGGCAGCAGCATGCAGGTAGGCAGTCAAGGTTGCTGTGATTGGAGAAGCACGGGAATGCAAAATGGTAGTGCCAAAACAAAACCAGAAATTGTAATCCTAGCCAACAAATCCAAAGGGCAATCCAGGTAGCAGTTTGGCAGAGAAGTCTAATGGTCAAAATCAGCTCCAGAACGTTATATTCAAGGGGTAGCCCAAAAGTAATCCAGGTAAGCAAAGCAGAGTCCAAATCCGTGAAATCCAGTAGAAGTTCCAAGAATAGCCACTAGCCGCCGAGAAAACAGCTGAGAAGTGCTGAAAGGGCGGACTGACGATGTTTTTAAGCGTCCTTCCGGGTCACGTGACTGCCCACCTGGTCACGTGACCGCTTCTTATATGTCTTCCAGGTCACGTGACCGCTAGTCGGCTCATGTGACCCATTGCAGTGGAGCGTTGGCTTCCCGGGATGCCCGCGAAGCTCGAGGGCACCCCTGCGCTCCTGCAGGCGCCAAGGTAAACCCCAGGACCGGCGGGGGCAGAAGCGCCAGGAATGCCACAAGGGGCGGGGCCTCAACACGGACCGAGCGGAGGAGAGCCGTGAATACCCGGACTGCAGGAGAAGTAAGGAGGTGGGGGCTTGGGAAGGCGTGACAAGAGGTTAGAGCAGTATTCTGGAGAGGAAAGAGTAGTAAATGGAAAAGTGAAGAGGAGACGATTGTAGAGTAGAAGCCAAGAACGAAGGAAGGTCATAGTAGAAAGAACATCATCAGAGGAATAGTGAGAGAAAGAGAGTGAGAGTAAAAAGGGAGTGGCCAAAACAGTGGAGAGAGGATAGAAGAAAGGAAAAGAAAGGAAAGGCCATCAGGGTGAGGAGTACAATAGTGTGAAAGGAAAAGACTGAGTGGTACCTGGGTGATTAAAAGGCACCTTTCCTTTGATGATAATCTTATTGTGCGGCCTAGGCTAGGATGAAGCTGGATTGATCCTTCAGGACCAAAATAACAAAGGCATTTGTCTTTAGGCCATCACACAAGCCAGGCAGCTATTAGACTGGAGGGGTTACCGATCTCCAGTAATCATCCTGGGATTTTGGGCCTCAATGGCTAGGGAGGAAACTGCAGAGGGCACATGAGAAAGAGGGATGGTCCTAAGGGAGCCTCTTCTCAATCATTTTAATTAAACCTTTGATTTGTCTTCGAGAGTTGGTGTATGCTTGAGGTCGTCTGTGACAGCGACACACTGGAAACAATGAGCAGCAATGGGAGTAATGAAATACCTCCAACAGCAGCATATGAAATGTATGAAGACAGTGGACAAATGTTTCATGACCTTTTAAGAACGTTTTTGTTTTAAACCGTCTTCTTCATCCCTATCCCCCTTTTCTTGATGTACCTTGAAACACAATGTTGCTGTATAGTGTGCATTACAAATAACCAGAAAATTACATTTTTAAAAATTACATGAGGTTGAGCCTATCGGATGCTAATTATTGGGACCTTCCCTAAGGTCGGAATCCCTGTTTACTAGCGGAGGCTAAATCGGAGGCTGGTTTCTGGACAGGGCGTGCCTGGCCACTTCTCCAGGCAGACCATTAAGGAGTGCTGTCATTTAAGTCATCTTTCCTGGTCTTCGGGACTTACCTTCATAGTTTCTTAAAAAGAAAATGTTTAAACTTAACACGATAATGATATCAAATGCAAGATCTATTTATATTGACACTCCCAGAGAAGAAAACTGTTCATAGTTATTGAGTATATATCAACATCTCTACATTCATAAGAACTAAGGGTAAGACCCGTCTAAACATTAATAAAAGGTTATAAACAAACACTGCCTTGGATCCTTCTTTCAAAGGCACGCATGTGACATGCAAATATATCACGACAGAATCACACAAATAATGGTAGAATTCTAAACAATTAATTTCAATGTTTGTCTCTCTGCCTCTCTGGTACATACATCAGCTGTCTCAAAATGTAAATACTTGTTTGTACTGTGCCTGTTATTACCATAGGGGCCTCACGATGCCAAGGCTGGCCTGGAGTGTGCAGATTGGGCCCACGTCTGTAACATAGAAAGGTGAGGGTGGTTTGATAGAGAGGCATACGGTTAGCAGGAACAGTCGACACAATACTAAGAGCGCTATGCCAGGAAGGTAGAATACCTCTGGCTTACAATTGAATGCCTTGACTCTCAAAGGTGCTGGCTCGAGCAAGAGGCAATGTCTAAGGTTATGGCAAGTTGGAAACTCGGCCAACAGAGGCATTGATGGGGGTGACTGAGGGGGCTATAGCCCCGGGTCTTTTGGTTGTAGCCCACGCAGAAGCTCAATGCCTATAACCAAAAGACTAGCACCAAGCACAAATTGAAGTATGATATAAATCATTGGTGCGCAGTACCACTAGTTTGTTTGCATTTTACAGAGTGTACCTTTAGTTCAAACACAAAAGAAAAGCGTCCACAACCCTTTTTCTTTCACCCAAGCCAAATATAGAAATCAGCTCGTACTGGACATTCAAGCACTGCCAATTTCCCAAGTCACCGCCAGGCATAGACAGACACAGAGTCCGTGCAACCTGAGCACCTTAATCACCTCGCAAACACATGTGTTTCATCAGCAACAGGGCTTTTCATATGCGCGATGGCATGTTTCCAACTGAAAGACCTCGCAAAGCTCCAGTTACCTTGCAAATCTACAATAAAGTGAGCAACACAAAGCACCCATTTAAAGATGTGTGTACATACATGCAAAACAATAAAGTTGCTGTATGTCAGTAATCAAATGTTCTAAACATCATCCGAGCTGGTGGTTTGTGACACAGAATCTCCATAGCTATCTGTGTTTATAGTTAGAGTTTAGCATGCAGGGTGTGAACATTAAAGCCAGAATGATATTCATGTGAAATAATATGTTGCTATAAGGATTTACATGTTGTCATGTTGCTTTCCTATGCAATATGTGTATTTTGTAAGCTCTAAAATACAGTATTATTGTAGGCTGGAAATCCAAAACTTAAATATTTTAACTAGGTAAAGCTTGGAAAGTATGTGGTCAAATTCACAGAGTGTGTTAAAATCCCTGTTTCACCCTTTAGTCAATGTGTTTGATCCTGGTCAGTTATTTAATCAATGTTTGCAGTTATGTCAGTGTGTGGAGTCCTTATTGCGAACGTAATCAAACTATTTGAAAAATAAGACACCCTTGCAATGGGACAGATTCAATGAATAGAAGGAAAATAGTGTACATTCGTGCTTGTCTGTTAGTGGACCCCAAAGCTGTCACCTAGAATTTCCTTATTGGTGCAGTGGCCCTCTCTCTGTCCAATAGTCTCGGCAGCCAGTCAGTCCACTACACTAGAATCGTTGGTACACTAACTGTGGCAAAGCCAACAATCTTCTTCCCTGTTGCTGACAGTTGCAGCAGTTGATTGGGCTGTGCAGAGTACTACCCCAAAGAAGAATGATTGAACCCCTTTGCTTTGTCCTGTTATACTATTTTATTGCATCTTTTATAGCACACCTGTTGTAATTTTCTCACTTTCTAGGAGTTTCAGGATCTGCAAGCAGTGGGGTAGGCGACTTGTGCAGTAGCACGGGAACAGGGCAGGATTGCTTGCTACAATGTTGATGTGTGCAGATCTGATGATGGGTGCTCTATGTGGAGTAAGTTTTAGATATTCTGTGAGCTATTGGGGGTAGTAGTTAATGTTTACTACAGCCTGATAAGTTACTCTTTTGTGTGGTTGTCCATGGGGCTGTCAGAGTGGTGCTTAAGGAGTGTGGGGAGTTATGTTGCTGTGTTTGAGCATATATGTGCTTTCAGATTGTGTATGTGCCATTGTGTAACCTGTGTTTTTTCGGCACACAGGTTTTGTGCCGCAATGTATTTTCATTTAGGGTGAGAGGTAGAAAAAGCTATTGTAGAGATTTCGAAATTGCTATTGTTACCATACCTTTCTTAAATCAATGATGACCTTGATTGCATTGGCACATCATGCAAGAGTGGGAATTTGAGGCTTTCAAAGTGCACTTTATACATCAACGGCACACAGAAAATGGAAGCCTTTTGCTAACAGTGACTAACCAGGGAGTCAAGGACCAGACAAGGGGTGGAACATAGGAGCAGCTTCCAAGGGAGCCAAGGACCATAGGATAGCGACTCATCAGAACAGTCAAGAAGCAGAGGGGTGACGAACAAACGAACCCCTAACCACTTGTACCTAATCACAGCTTTACTTGTACCGTAGTTGTACTTCAAGCCATTTGTATTCGTTTTGGCTATTAGGTGGTGTTTATAAGGCAAAGGTATTACACTGGACTAAAGCTAGGAAGGTGAGAGCATGTGAGGAACACACAATTTGAGGGTCAGGTTTAGTTATTTACCAGCCCATTGACTGCCCCTAGCTATTTTGATCCCTATCACCATTACCACCCGCTACTGACTCCTTCCTCCCTGCCCAAAACACATCCTGCTGGGAGCTCCTTTGAGCTATCTCTATCAAGAAATAACATCAAACATTTGCCTGTCAATGTTAATTCTAAACAGTGGCGTGTTCAGACTTTTTTGGCTGGAGTGACACAAGTTGGGGACTGACCTATGCAGGGGTGGCATGAAGTATGAGGGCACACACACATACTGATCATAGTTTAGGATAATGGAGTGGCACCTGGGTTGGCCAATCAGACTCCAGGGGTCGCACGTGCCACCCAGGCCACTCCCTGGACACGCGACTGTTTCTAAGTAGTCTGCTGTGACTTAAATGTTAATGGCCTAATTGCAGCTGCAAAAGTGATACAGGTTTAATAAAAATGTCTTAAATGTGCCTTCAACCATTTGATTTATATATGCTCCGTGCACTGACGTCCTATCTAAACAAACTTCGACAAAGTCAACAGTTTTGGCTTCTGTATAGGTATTAGGTAGGCATATGCCAGACACTCATATGCCTAGATAATCACACCATGATCCAACTGTTGCATCTTATGGCCAGGTAATGCAATTATGACAGTGCCTGGCAAATGCTTATCCCATGCTTACACAAAAGCCAAATCTGTTGGCTTTGCAAATGTTTGGATTCAATTGAAGTGACTCAGCCATATGATTACTGGCAACTAACTACAAAGTGTATTGAGTTTAAGTTGCAGGTATGGGCTCGCCTCAGAGTACTGCTTGCAGCTTCGCTCATTTACTGTTACTTACAAATAAAAGTATTAATTAAGAAAAAAGATATAGGGCCTCATTCCGAGATTGGAGGAAGTCATGGCGCTATTTGCGCCATGACTGCCTCCAATACCGGTACCAGTCTCTTTCAATGGGGACTTACCGCTGTAGTCCGACCTTTGCGGGACCGGTAAGTCCCCATTGAAAAAACCATTCCCCATTCCCATTTGTGCCCCCATAGGGCTCAATGGGAATGGGGAAGTAGCTAATAACGGTACTACAATTTGTGGTACCGTTATTAGCTCTGAGGTCCCTTAGCGGGTCCCGTCCATAACGCCTGGTCAGAACAGGCATTAAAGGAGGGACCCGCTAAGGGAACTCGTAGTAGGGCAGTTAGGGATTACCGGCACCAGTCTCCTTACCGGTGCCCGCTATCCCTTACCACCCCATTTGGAATGAGGCCCATAGTAATTTAAAATTAACATTAACCTGTCCCCTGTCATGGATGGATTAACTTCCTGAACTATTCATGTATGAAAATGGCATTTTTACCTTCTGACAATGTATAGAGCACTCTGCGGTTCAAACTTTATTGCCCATCAACATTTGTATAAACTATATTTGTAATTGTGTGTTTAGTGTAAGTGTTGATTCACAGATAACACTAATAAACATGTTCTAAAGAGGTGTATGTCAAATACTATCTTGTTTTGTTTACATGCACAGTTGTAGCAAAGATTTCTACTACTGAATATATTGTTTTGATATTTCTGTTAGGGACAAATCTAGTGCCATTATAGTTTATTACTTCCGCCAATGTCCAGTCTGGCCACAATGCAAAAAAAGCCATTGAACATTGCAAGCCAAAGGTCAATGCCCACCCTGCCCCTTTCCCAACAACCCCCATCTGTCCCACCACCC
Source organism: Ambystoma mexicanum (assembly GCF_040938575.1). NCBI lineage: Eukaryota > Metazoa > Chordata > Amphibia > Caudata > Ambystomatidae > Ambystoma > Ambystoma mexicanum. The sequence goes on along the minus strand of NC_090941.1, from coordinate 580,826,127 downwards.
CAACCACTCCATTTTGGATGCAGAGTACCAGTAGTTCCTTTTTTCCACTTCCACTGCTGTTCCGAGTACCAACATTCAGGGGTGCCAAGTACGCTGGTGCTCCGGTGCCTGGGCCCCTGCCAGGAGAAATAATTTGGCGCTGAGCCCCCCAGGCCAGAGAGAAGACACAGTATGCATGGCTCTTTGTTTGAGGATCAATACTGTCCCTCTCCCTCTCCCCCTGGAGTGTCCCTTAGACAGTTGATCCGCCTTGGCCACCAGCAGGCCACTGTGAGTCACTGGCACTGCCTGCTGGTTAGATCAGGGCCTTGCCTGCGCTGCACTGATGCGCAAATTAGAAATTTGAAGATAAGCCCTCCCCCCTAGGCCTCGCATTGGTGGTTAGGCCTAGAGGGGAGGGCTTAGTGACAGGCTGCCAGAAGCTGCAACTGGCGCTTCCATCTCATGTGCGGTGCAAAGCAGCAAGCAGGCAGCTTGCCTCTAGCCGTCCTGCCCGCGCGGTGCAGTGACAATGCCAAACCAGCAGCAGCACAGCATGAGAAGTCGAGGAAGAACATTTCAAATATATGCCTATCTTTCAGGCCGCTCCTGCCTTTAACCTCCTAATTTCCCTTCTCCCCCTTAATAATCCCCTCTTTTAGTTACCCTCAGAGCCCTGATTTCCTTCTTCTCCTAACACCCCCACCACCCAGCCCTTTCACATTTTAATCCCCCCACTGTAACATCTCTACCCCCCACCGACCTTTAGACTCACAAGCCACCTTCCCAGCGTGGCTCGATAGGTGTTGCCAGGGTGCGCTTCTTCTTTTTCTCAATTGTACAGGGGCGCAACCTGGAGAGACTGCAAGAGGAGGGGTGAACTTACTTGTGGGTGCACCTAAATTCTTTACATATTCTAAAGATACTATTCAGTGCAGCTTAAATGTTCCAAGCTGTTAACTAGCTGTGTGAGAATGAGCTGTTGTCTCCTGTCCCCATACCCCGCTAATTACTGCCTGGCCCTTGCATGAAAATACTAGAACACCTTATCATGATTTCAATTCCTGATAAATGTATGCATACGAATGCAGCAATTTCTAACAATGAAACTCTTTACACAGGCCAGCCCTATGATTTGCCAGGCCCTGGCTGTCAAAAGATGTGTGGTCCCCCCTAATTTCCTAATTTGCTTAGTGATATCACAGAATTAGTCTTTAGTATGCAAAGGTGTCATGGGAAGTTAAATTAAAAACGTGTTGTGTTGCCATGCGTAAGGTAGTAGAGAAATACACTGTGAAGTCCGGTGTATGAATTGTCACTATTAATATTTACCCATGTGGTAATATCAGGAGTGATTCTTTTTTTAAAGTAGCAGACAGTGTGAGCTGAACACCCTGTAGAGCCTTCTAATTCTAGCAGGTAAGGCATAGTGTCGGATTAACAGAGCATTTTCCAATGGGATTGCACCATTATAAAACTCTTGTGTGAATCAGGCCCATAGTGTGATTAAGGGGGTTTGCCCGGGAGCACTCACTTAGTTTAAGTGGTGAAGAAGGAATTTGAGAGCAGTATGGCAGTTGGAAACTTTAACACATCTCTTCCCAGATGTTATTGGTAGAAATACTGTTTGCAAAAGGCCTTTTTGAAACTGGTTTGAAAACACTATCTGACGGGAATGCATTGCAAAAATATGGTGATTTCGTTTTGCTCACTGAAACTAACTGCTGTTTTTGCAGAAGTTTCACGATGTGCATATTTGGTCAGATTGTCCAAATTAGATATATAATTTTATTTCAGAAGCTTCAGATGAGGATTATTTTGACAAAATAAATTATCTCCAAGTAGATAACTACGTATATCAAGTGCTGCTCAATACAAAATGAGAAGGGAACTGTATTAATCTAACCCCCACAACACAGCCTGGATTGGAGGGGGTGAGCAAGCCAAAACTGTTTGCTGGGTGCGAGAATAGCAGGGTATCCTATAGCAGAATGTTGCAAGCGCAACTAAGTAGTTAGGTGACTGTTGTGAGATGTTATGTTTATACCTTACTGTAAACCATACAGCATTTCTCCTATTCCTGTTGCAACATGTGCCGTAAATGTGTTGTTTTGACTTGGGGGATGACTCAGTGTGGGAATGTTTGCTCCATGGCGAACTAAATCTAGTATCTGTGTACAGTTCACAATTGTTGCAAATAATCATGTTTGTTTTTGTATTATGTATCTTTGAATTTAAATGTATTAACTACAATTGGCTAATCAATGTTGGAATTGTAAATGCGTCTTTCATTTTTACTACAGTATGTTCTGTTCATACTGCATTTCTACTAAATGCAACTGACACGGTAATGGAATACATCCACAAATTCCATTGTTTGAAATGCTGTGTTGGAAATGAAAATGCTTTTCATGTTAGTTATGTTAGTCGGAATGGGTATTTGTATCCCGCTTGTCTTCCGCTGGGCGTTACTTATTAGCAGTATAGCATTCAGGGTTATTTGGGAAAGATCATGCTAAAATATGTGTGATTTTGGCAGGGATTTTTCAAAAAATGTCTCACGGGGTATAGTCTCCCCCCACCCCATATCCGCTGGTCAAGTTCATTCTCGCTCGCTGCGCTCGCTTCATCCATTGTATATTTAAATTCATTATGTCCTACCACTTTTTAAGCCCACTGGTTACCCCCTGTCAGTTTGTCAGCCCAACAAACAGCAGCAAGCCACTGTATGGTTATTGTGGCAAAGAGTAGCTCTCCAGATGCTGCTTAAATACAATTTCTCAACCCACAGCAAGCCTTTGGCTGTCCTGTACAAAGACTTTTCTATGTTTTATACAACCTCATAAAGTATTACCTAGCACTACTGGATGAATGTTCACACTTTGGAGTGGCAGTATAGATACATGTTAGCAGTACTTTCAGATGAGTATGAGCAGTATAGTATGCAATATTAACACTCAAAAGCACGATGGGGCACGTGCGTTCTTATGATATAGTTATGTGATGTCTAAATTTGCCATGGCATAGGCTCTAACCTCAGATCTTTTACAAAACTAGCAACGCCTCTGTTGGCCATCACAGTTCTTTGTAGACAATACTTGGATTGGCTGTTTTGTTGCATGCTGAGCTTCAGATGTGTTCAAATGTTCGCTTGAAGTTTAGGAGCTGCTAGTACTGCATACTTTTAAATTGAAATTTGCACCCAAGCACGTGGTCCTATGACTAAAGGGGAATCCAGACGTGGCCCCTTGCTCACTATTCTTAGAGAGGCACAGCTACACCCTACTGATGAGGTTCAAGCAGACCGAATCATGTGTCTCGGGTTGCTGTGGTACTCTTGTTCAGAAGAGAATTGCCTAGCATTTCGGTGCTGGGCTGCCCCAGGCAGGACAAAGACTGATATGTTTGGGATATTTCTTCTCTGTGAAAGATAGTGAGCTAAAGACTCTGGGTAAGGCTCTTGTAACCAGGACTCATGTCTGGCAGAGAGTCTCCCGGGACCCCCCCATTGTTATTTGCACGTGGTCCTATGACTGCCAACAATTAAACTGTCTATTGCAGCCGTGTCAGGTATTGACTGTGAAATTAAGATAACTATGCCAGCCAAAGTGTGGGACACATGGGGGACCAAGTGAGTCCAAGTACCAAAACTGCTATGCCGCAATCTGTTATTAACTAGTCCAGGTTGGTGGGAGTCTGGATATTCTGTGAGTGCATACATGAATTGACCGCCTCCAGCTACAGTCAGCCATACAGATAAAGGGTGTATCGGGCACTTTTACTCCCTAGAAATTGGCAAATAATCCCAAAAAATAAAAACAGCGAGTAAGAATACTCCCAACAGAAAATAGGAAAAAGACGTAGAATCCTGCGCCCCTGCTTTCACCCTCACAGCTCCTTGGATATGTTTGGACCAGTAGTGCATGTTTTACTACAGGAAGAAACTACTATTTTAACTGTCTGATTCGAAGAAGTAAACCTGTATCTTGTATTGTGCATGAATAGCTAGGTGCAAAGCAATACATATTACAAAATCATTTCAGTATTTCAGTTAAACCATGTTTTTACTCGCTTATAAAATACTGTCATTTGGAGTTGGAATTACATTTTTACTCCCTAAAAAATCCTTTTATTCCCAACTTTAAATAGATAGAGAGTAAAATATTCCCACTTCCAAATCATATCTGGAGCATTGGCTAAAGTAGTTGGGTCAGTTACACGCATGAGCAGCATCTTTGACGTGGAAATAGGTCAGTGCTGTGTGATAGCAAAAATCAGTTTAACCATAGTACCGCACACGAGAAAAAGTGTGCAACAAGCAAAGGAGCGTAAGAAGGAAAAAGGAGAACGTAGTGCTGCCACTCAGGGTCCGAATGACATTTTGGGGATTTCTGGGAGTTAAATATGTCTCAAGAGTACCTATGAAATTAAGTAGCTTGACATAGAATATGCAATTTAAAAATCATTGAAACATCACTAAAACATGGAAAGGCATTTGCCTTTCAATGTGCATCTTCTACTCCAGCTGTTTTGTTAAATCACTAGTAAAAAGAAGTAGTAGGGTATTTTAAAAATGTAGTGGTACTGTGGGAGGTTTGCAGCCTGCTGCAAAATGTGTAAAGCGGTGGAAGGTCGGGGTGCGCAGACAGGCACGTGTGTGGGAAGGGGCAAATGAAGGGTGTTCAGATGGATAATTTATAACTTCAGCTTTTAGGAGGCTATACATTCTAGAAAACGTGCACAGGTGGTGGCATTTACATTTTTTCCTACCCTGATATAACATTTAAAGTTGTTGAATAGCAGTTCTACACTCGTTCAATGTATAGCAGTTTAAATGTAAGGAAAGCCATGGTATATTGACCTTAATGTTCCCCCCCCCCCAAGAATAATATGAAAGGAGGGGAAGAAGACCTGACCTTTTAATGTTGTACAATAGCTCTATCAAATCTGCCCTCCTCCTCTTTCCTCTGTGCAGGCTGTGGAAGATGTTGGTACTGAAAACCACTCCATGCTCCAACTACTCCAGGAGTGGTAGATGAACATTACACATCAGTAGATAATGGAAAGGGCAGGTCATGACGGTTCAGCCAAGGCTTCCAAGGAGCACATTACTGAGGCATGATAGGGTGGCTATGTGGTCCTCCACTTGCACAGCATATTTATAAAGTGACTCTCTTAGCAAAAGTCCCCTCCATACCCACACTTGACCTAGAAATACGAACAAGGTCTTGCACATTGTTTAATTGCGTTCCTACTCAGTAGAAGCCTGATTCAAATCATGAGCTTCAAAGAGCTCATCCAGTAAAATAAAGATCCATGCTTCAACTGTAAACAAAACTGTTCAGGAATATTGAAAATCTGTGTAAAATGAAGTTTACTGTCAATTAAAATAAATTTAGGGAACTCAGTTCCCACCGCCTTCGACTTCTGCTGGTAATCTTATTACCTTTTAAAAGGGATTCTATATCATAGCACGGACGTGTTCTGCTATGCATAAAACTATTTTCTTCATTACATTCAACAGTAAGAAAAAGCAAAAACATCTGGCAACTACCACTCCCACAAGCCATCTCTTTAACCACCAATCCCCAATAAGAATTCTTCAGAAATAAGCTCTACGCGTTCTCTTTTCTTACTGCTCCCACAGACATGTAAATGGGCCCCTCGTCCTTTGTGTTCTTATATAATTATGATTAGACCTTAGGTTCCATTAATGTTATTTCTAAGGCTTCATAATGGCCAGTCAACTTGATATTTTGGTCAGGAGCTCCAATGTTGCTCATGTTAGGGTGAAGAGCCGGGAGCTCAAGAAGTGTGAGTGGGGCACAAAACTCCAGCCGGGTAGCAGTGCAGACACACAGCCTGGGTTGGCTTTCTCCTCAGAGGCTCATGTGGGCCGGGGACTCGGGCGCGAGCACTGGATTGCACAGTGTCATTCTCTGGGGGTGATGCAGTGTGGCCACTGCAGGGTGAAGACAAGAGCCTTGCATCACGCAGGAGGGCCACCCTCGTTAGTTACAGAACCGATACTTAAAGGGAAGGATTCTGGCGGTGGAGGCAGCCTTCACTGAGGGGCCGATTCATGGAACAAATGGGTGCCGAAAATCTTGGCACAAGCTGGCGCAAGTGTGTAAAAGCAAGCGCACGCACACGCGTGTGATTCATGGAAGGGCCTGCGCGTGTTTACTCCGGGATGTGCGCCAAATCTGAGCGTGGCGCGCACGGGCGCACACATCACAGAAACATCGCGAACGCTGTGCGCGATGCACACAGAGAAAGCGCACAACGTCGGCGCGCACACACCAAAAAGGGGGCGGAACACAGGGTGGAACACGCGGAATGGGGAACAATGCGAGAAAAAGAAGGCATAACTGGAGAAGTACTGCAGGGAAATGCACGGTACGCCCACACGCACACGAACAACACGTATTCATGTAATCGAATGCGGGAAACCCACACACGCTAAAAGACGCGCACAGGCGTCAACACGTCTGCCACACGAAAGCAGGAGGAAGTGTCCCCGCGCGCAGCATAAAAGTGCACTCAAACAACAAACACGTATATACAGCTACGATGAATGCCCCATTTGTTGCAGCACTGATCGTGGGACACCGCAGGAGGAGGAGAATAGCCAGGACCCGAATTTTCTTGCCCCGGACCAGTCTTATTGGGATGCCTGACGACCAGGTCTATGGCACGTATAGGTTTCCACCACGTATCATCCTAGACCTGGTCAGGGAGTGGGAAGATGACCTTACATCACCCACCCTGTGCTCCCAAGCATTGAGAAGGTGCTCCATGTCCTGCATTTTTTGGCCACTGGGTCATTTCAGCGGACAACTCCCATAGTGGGGGGGGGGGGGTCTCACAGGCCACGCAGTCACGCTGCCTACACCAGGTGTTGGCAATCATGACTGCGCACCCCTCAGTCCGCAGGCACATATACATGTCCAGAACAACCGCAGAAAGGCAGGTCGTGGTCCAGGACTTTTACAGGGTGGCACACTTCCCCAAAGTGCTTGGTGCCATAGATTGCACCCATGTGGCCCTACGTCCACCTAGGGCCACTGAGCACATCTATCGAAACCGCAAGCACTGGCAATCCATCAATGTGCAGGTTGTATGCGATGCCAAGGGAATCATCACCTCTGTCTATGCAAATTACCCTGGGTCTACCCATGACAGTTTCATATACAGAATGTCCGCCCTGAGCCGGACTCTGGAAGCTGGGAAGCATGGCGACATGACTCCTAGGTGAGTACAAATGCCTGTGCACATGCATGCATGTCACACACAAATACACAAACCCAACTAATCACAACCATTTTCACCTCCCCAGGGGACAGTGCCTACCCTCTGGGCAACCACATGACGCCGCCAATCCAGAACCCCACCACACCACCCCAGGTAAGATACAACGCTGCCCATATTGCAACCAGGGGCATAGTGGAGCGCACATTCGGAATGCTCAAGTCACGCTTCCGCTCCCTTGACCGCTCTGGCGGCCAGCTACTATATGCACCCCCAGTAGTGTGCAGGATCATTGTGGCAGCATGTGTCCTGCACAATGTTGCAACATGGAGGGACGTACCGATGGACATGGTGGTGCCCCCACATCCCCAACCACATGCACAGGCGCTGCCCATTGGAGGGGAAAGGGCACGTGGCGAGGCAGCCCGGACCCAGCTTGTGGCCACATTTATCACCTAAAGTCACACCCCTGCGGAGTGCACACAGGCCTGGCAGATACCAGGTTACAATCGATGATGACAAAGAGACAGTCAACTGTCACAACCTTACCACCCTCAGAATGTTGCCACGGAAGTGCTACATTGTGTGCATCCCTAGCTACTTAAACATAACCAATCCTGTATGACCAAAAGGAACACATGCAAGGTGTGTATCACACCACCCCCTGCAAAACAGGCCATGACAATCACTGGTATGTCATCCAAACCCTCCCAACCCACATCACCCTTTTCTGCCACACAATTACATGGCATACAACAGCAAAAGCCCAACACATGACCAATTACATACAAAGTGACATGTGATAAATGGAAAGTGGCCCGAGACAATCACGCCTGACATGGAATCAGATGAAATGACTGACCAACAACCTCCCACACATACCAAGTCATACACAAATGCTTGCCACCACTGGTAGCATCAACAAAAGACTCAATGCCTGTTCACATGCACATTGGCCAAGCCAAATTCGCTACTCCCTAACACGTGTGCTGTGTGTGTCTCCTGCAACACACTGCACAGCACACAGCAAAGTGAGCAGCCATTGTGTTGGGGATACACCTTGAGTATCACATAAAAAGGATAAACAAAAAAAAATAACCTATTGACGCATGCATATGATCCACAAATGGTAATTGATCATGCGCTGCAGGGACACAGCGTCCCAGAGAAGGCAATCTGTGTGCACCTGTGGGCATGGAAGGCTGGTTGTACGTGTGGTGCAGCATTGTGTAACTGTGTGTGTTAGTAGAGACATGCACTTAATATATGCATGTGAAATCAATTGACCCTCAGTGTCCTGTACACATCACATGCGAACATTGCCCATGTGTACACCCCAGCATGTCAAACCACAACAATCCCCTGACACCTGATAAGTAAACACAACACAGGAACAGCCATTGACCAGCAGAACACATCATGTACATAGTACCCCACAGTGACAATGTCAGAGAGTGCCCAAACACTGTAGCCCAAGCTTACTGTCCAACAACAAAAGGCCCTCCCTCATTTACACAGCACCATGACCTTCAGAACAACAGTGTCTGGGGTATGTCGCCTTCTTCCTTCTAGTCTACCTGGCTACAGGATCCCCCTACCCCTTGGTCTCCATGTTCCACCTTGTGTGTAAATAGGGTCCAGCCCCCTCAGAGGCCACCTTGACTCCTAAAAATACCAAATCGCAGAGAACTCCAAGGAGCCAAACCCCCAAACCAGGGAAAAAGCCTGTAGCCACCAAAAAACCCTGGATGAGTCTCCAGTAGATGACTTGAAGTTGCAGAAAATGTCAAAGCACATGTCTAAGCAGAATGATAGCACAACCAAGGTAGCACAGTTCAACAATGGTTCTACAGGATGGGTACCATTTTCAGTACACAATATTCAATGAGGATGCAACAACTGATGGGTAGTGTCACAGCTCCAGTCTACAGGAGCATGAGTGGCACGAACCAACCACCCCCTCCGTGGTCTGGGCGCCTGCAAGGTAAAACTTACACAGGCCTCTGAGACCCTGGCGGGGAAAGAGGGTCAGGGATCCGTTGTTTGGATAGGTATTGGTATTCAGGATAACCGGAAAGAGGGGCAGGAGAGGGGAGTTGGATTGGCAAGGAAAAGTAAGCAAAATACAAAATACAACTATTGACAATAACATATACTCAATCAGAGAAACCATGTTCTTCATGCACATTGTACAAAATGAGTCAAATGCAAGGCAAAGAGAGACCTATCTCTGGGGTGAGTGCTGGCCTCCTGCATGCGCACTCTCAGGTCCGGTAACAGGAGCAGTTCAATGCTGCAAAGAGAGCGTGAGTTACTAACGTCTGTGTGTTTTCAACACACACACAACAGCATTCATGCCTCAAACTAAGTGACTTCTCCACAAACAAACACTCTTGTCTGCTGCTTTGTTCGTATACGTTAGCTTGCCCCCGTGACTCTTAATGCAGTAAGGCAGGCGTGTGTGGACGCAGGGTAAATGGAAGACCAATGTGTCAAGAATCACACATGATAGAATGGTCCCTGGGTGAGCTGCAAGACGTGTTTGGCGAGGTGTGACTTCAGTACAAGTCGTGTTCTGCCAGCCGCAAATTACAATAGGTAGTGCACGTGGCAATTTGCATATGCAAATGATATGCACAGCACACAAGGCTGTGCGTCACTGGGTGCCCCTGTGCGCTGTATACGTTTCTGGCTAGGAACGCTACTGCAGTAACAACTCAGCTCATATGGAGCAGGGTGGACTCAAGGATATGGGTGACGCCCCCTGCGTGTGCCCCTGTCAACTTGTAAAGCTACTTGGCATTTGTACCTCAACGCGTCTTAGCTGTACTGTGCGCTTCGTCCCCAATGCCTGGCCAAGCTCCCCAGCACTGGAGCTACTTAGCATGCATGTGCAAGGGGCCTGGAGGAAGTTCGGCTGGGGTGTGGCCCCTTGTGCTGCTCACCTTGCCTGGAGCTTCTGGAAACACATCTGCTTCTGTTGGACGTCTGACCACAAGCCCTGTGCTTCTGCTTGCGCACACATGGGCACGTGTGCACCACCCAACGTGGCCAGACTTCTGTAGTTCTTGGCCCCGTGTCTGCTGGGAAAGGTAGTCTGGGTGCTCATTTTCCTGAAGAAAGGGCATAAAAGCTATTAACAAGGCTGGATAGCTCCCTGTGTGTGTGCCTTCATGCTGGTTGTCACTGGGCCATGTTTGAGACGTACATCCAACCTCCTCCCACCATCAGTGTGACTTTGACTGCCAAAGGGTGCAGGCTACTGTCTACAACATGAAGTGCATCAAGCACATATACAGGCAAGAAAAGAACACACAACACAATCAACATCAATAAATGGACATATCAAATATGTAGTCAGCAAAATTGATTGCAGACATGCCATGGCAAAAAACTACATTATCCCCACTTGGGTTGTCAACACAAGTAGTACAGCAGCAGACAGGCCACAGATATGATGAAAGTCCAATGCCCTTGTGTAAATGTTTGTAACACCGAACCATCCTTGCAAGCCCATGGATACGGGAAGCAGGAGTGGCATATGTGAGTCATATCATATCATATCATATCAGGACCCCAAGCTGCAAACACATACACGAGACAAGTTTGAAGGGCCCAGCTGGAACAGAAAGTGGATGCTTTCAAAAGCCACAAAGCACCACACCGTCACATGAATGCACAATAGACAAGCAATTTTAAACTATATTAACTAATTAAACTAACTAAAGAACACCATTTTAACTAATTAAACTAACTATACAAATAAAAATAAACATATTAACTAATTAAACTAACTATAAAAATAAAAAATGGCCCCATACGATGCGGGGGGCACCCAGGAGGGGAGAGGGACAGGATGCACCTCAACACCCACATGCGATGATGTTGAGATAAAGAAAAAACCCTGCACAGCCCAACCTGTGTGGGAGATAAGTCGTCATCCTCCTCACCCTCTGGCTGAAAAGGTAGACGTGGCACAGTACCCTGACCACGCCTATGTGCAGCTTGCCCCTCGTTGGCAGCAAGTCTGCGGGACGGGTGAGACTGGTTCTGTGCGGCGATGACACATAGGTCAGCATGCAGAACTTCGTGTGATACCCGTGCTTCCTCTTGCAAGGTAGCACGTGTAACACAGAGTTCTTCCTGCATGGCCTGGCTGGACAACTGGTACACCTCCCGGCAAGCACGTAGCTCAGCCGAGATGATATTCTCTAGCTGCTCCAACCTCTCCTCTGACCGCTGCCTCTGGGACATCAAGAGCACACCCAGAGTAGATCTGAGGGATTCATAGTCAACCCTCATGGCCTCCATGTGTGCCTCTGCGTGAGCAGCAATTCCTTGACGCAAAGACACCATTTCAGCTGGCGTGCCCTGTCTGAGGCCGCCATGTCCAGCCTGAGTGAGCCGGCCGTGGACTGTGCCGCCCGCTGCTGGAGATCCACCTGCCTAGCAGGGGGGAGCATGGATTGGGCCACACGTTCCATGCTCTCAGCGATGTTATCAATTGCTGCCCCCTGGTGTTCAGAATTGGCAACCATGGCTTGCTCCCTCTCAGTATACCCCAGTGGTGCGTGGCTACCGCGTTGCTGGGCTTGACACCCGCGGGGCCCAAGGAGCCGCCATCCTTGTTTGGTTGGCACCGCCCGTGGCTGCAGGACTACATTCCTCCGTTGACGTGATGCCCCAGGCACATCAGCAACAGGTGTGGAGCGTGACCCTGCGTCCCGATCCACCACAGGCGGAGGTCCCACCACCGTCTGGCCCCTCAGATCAGGTGTCGCAGACAGAGGAGCGTCCACATCAGAATCACTCACCGGTGACGAATGGACCCGACGCACATCCAACTTGACATTGTCTTCAGAGTGATCATCCGGGCTAGACTCATTGCCAGCCCTAGACACGATGGTCTGTAACACAAGTGGGTTCTCGTGGTCTACCACCCCACAACCCCCACTTGTGCTGGGCTGCTGGTGTGATAGCAACCCTGTGCCTGGCATGACAACACCATCCTCTGGCTCCATTTTGTCATCATCTGAAAAGCGGAAAAAAAAGATGAGTACACATCACAGAAGCACATAACCCACACACACACATAGATATCACATTGACAGCCAACACATGAAGCAGACATGTCACACACAAATGAGAACCTGGCATGCATCCAGTGGCCTTGATATGCAAACACATCCCAAAAGCAAAAATAGATGTGTCTAAATAGCAAAGTCTACACAAGTACAAAATGTAGTATATGAACTCCATCAGACACCATCTCTGTCAGGCACATGTCACAGGCAGAAAAGGCAGAGCAAATTGACCACTGCTGCAAGTGAATCCAAACACACAATGAAACACGTAATATGCATGTAGACATGCATCACTAAAGCATCATCAGCAATACAGCTCCATACATCTGCAGCACGGCCCGTACCGGTTGGCATGGGCCATGTAGATGTAGTGAATGTCCCAAGCAAAGCAAGGGCCTGCAACCAGGCATGAGGTACCATAACACCCAGTACGGTCCAAGCTGCAGGACATGAGGCCTACACAACACCCCTCAGGGCCTTATTGAGCACATTGGGCTATGAATGTGCCCTATTCCATCATTCCTTGTGTAAAATCTCCACGGCCACGCCCCACCATATTAGCTAAGAGGGCCTGGGCGTACACATACTGCACAACAGTGCACCTTCAGGATCATGCCAGTTCAACATAACATGCGCAATGCAGAAATCTCACCAGCATTAACGTCAATCAACTACATATTAGTCAGTCAACAAAAAAGCTGCAGAAGACACATGTGTAAATCAACACTTTCAGGAACACATAAGTGAGTAGTGGCAATGTTGCGCTAGACAACGTTGAAGCTGCTTGCATATGTACATGTGAAAGCGTTCAAAAACACCACTTTTCCCATACACCTGTATTGTGAACATGAACACCATCCGATACAGCAAAGCAAGCAGCTACAACGCTGCTTGCTTTGATGTATGTGAAAGTGTACACATACACACGTGAAGGCAGCTACACAGTCATTACAACCCAATTGGCAGGCTAAATTCAATCTGCGCCCTATGCCAGTTAGTATAGGCCGCAGATTGACCAATCAACTTTGCTAAACAACCACTAGGGAGTTCCAATACTGAGTACCTATGTCACAGGATGCACCTGTGCCCGTGGCATTCATGACAGAGAAGGGATGAAAATCTGACCATACATGCCAGGTGACATTGACATTGCAGCAGTGAGTAGGCATGTAGAACGGTGTAACACGGCTCAGAAGTGGGTTGATGCAGTGCAGAACATGTGTACGTTACCCACTATCTACATGAACTAGTACACTATATGTCTATCAATAAACAGGAAGGCAGTGTAAGAGCAAGTTCAGGCATCACGGGCAATGTGCATGCAATGGGTTGCATGCCTACAAGCAAACCCTTCCCCCCACAAGTGAAAATGCAGGGAGCCATTGCATGCAAGCGAAAGGGTGACCAGAGACCTGTGTATTGGCAGACAATGTTGACTAGCGTCAATTGCATCATCTGAGTCAACTGACAACACAGCAGATGATAATGGGACAGTAAGCAGGACACGATGAACCCTCAGTGGTACACCCATGTGTGCAGAAGCCACTACACCAGTTGTACAGAGTCAGGGGGCCTGAAACAGGGGGAGGTCTGTGCCCCACACAGACTGTGACACCCTTAACATGTGTGTGATGCAGGATTGAGCCAGAGTGGGCATGGAATGGATGATCAAATGCCATGAAATGTAGGTCATCCTGGACACGTACTATAATGATCATTCAGTCAAGGACACATAGGGGCATGCATGGAATGCACATGGAGCATGAATGGGCACTCATGTCCCTGCGGAGCATCTGCCATCTGCACAGTCCAAGTGAGACACCCTGCATCTGGGGGAAGTGTGCATGCATGTACACAGGAGCCTTGAACAGGCCATTTCAGTACGCCAACATGATGCACACCAGTGCCATGGTGAAATTGGGGCACAAGGGGGGTGGAGGGGTAAGGGAGCATGCCTACGCGGTGTACCCCCTTGCAGGCAGAAGACAGATGCACATCAGTCATGCAATGACATAGTCCCAGTGCTGAGAGGAAAGACACCCCAGGCTACATGCAGAAGGGCCAGTGAGTTGGAACATGGACCGGAGGGGCAGCCGGGTGACTAGCATGTGAGTAGGGTGCAAGTGTGGTTATGAGGACAGTCCCCGTCTGCTCTACATGTCCAGCATCCTGCACAGCAGGCACGCATCAGTGAAGCATTGCATGACTTGCACATGGGAACCATGTACACATGACATGTAGTGGCAGTCAAGCACAACACATTACACAAGCAAACCACACATGGCCTCGACAAACACGCGACAACACTTACTGGACGGGGCATCAAAGTCCAGCATCTCTCCCACTCCTTCAACCAATCCTGCCAGTATGAACCCCGCAACGACTGACTTGTGCAAAGTGAGGTCTTCCTCCTGAGCTGGTGACCCACCGCCAGTCAACCCAGTCATGACATAGAGGCACGCTTCGCCTTAGCACTGCGTCGGAGGTCATCCCAACGCTTTTTGCACTCTTGAGCTGTGCGCACCTCATGTCTTAATGCACTCACACAATCTGCAACTTGCTTCCAGTGGGACAGCCGATGGGCAGCCGTAGTGTGACAATTCGGCCACACTAGCATATCAACGTTGTGGCCCTGCACGTAGTGCACAAAGAAGTCCAGTTCCTGCATGCAGAAAGGCTTCTTCCTCGACGTGCTGGAGGCCGGAGCTGTGTCTGGGGTCCCAGCCTCTACTGCAGGTGCAACCTTCCTCCTCTTGGACATTGGTCCGGACACTGACTGGCAAATGCCGCCCTGATCAGTATGGGCAGTGGTGCTGGTGGATTGAACCAAGGGAGTGGCAGGTGGAACAAGGACGGAAGCCCTGACTTGCGTCGGTGGCTGCTGGGTGCCCCTGACTTGACCCTGCGCAGCAACATTTGCTGTGCTAAGGTCACTGACGGGGACTGTCCTGGATGGTAGACTCACAGCCGGGGTGGTATTGGCTGCATCTGCCACTGCACTTGCCAACACCCCGCTGCTCGGGGCAGCAGATGACAATACTGCCCCAGGGACATGTGCCTCGGTCAGGGCAGCCCTGCGTGCACTTACCCTGTGCCTCCTGAACTCTTGGAAATCATCCAGGGACTCTTCTGGTGCCAACGCAGCATGTACTGGCCCCCCCTGAGCCTGGGTGGTGGTGTCCACAGCTGCACCTGCAGCTACCACTACCCTTGGGCCAGTGGCAGTCGATGAAACGGACTGCTGGGTCATATGGGTGCCAGTGCTAGATGCAAGAGCTGCATCTCCCATAACCACAGGGGGTGGTGGCATGACTGCACCAACATGTAGCACAACATTGTGCCAAACTGGCGCACCCCTGCCTCTTCCCCTTTGCGGCCACCCTGGACATCCTGGAGTCCCCCTACTCCCTGGTCATCCCAGCCACGTCCCTGACCATACCCACCACATGGAGTACGTCCAGCAGAGGCACCCCTCACCTTTCGTGGCCTCCCAGCCATGGCACAGATGGAGTAGTGCCACCACAGATGGAGTAGTGCCAATGGGAGGTGTACACGACAATTGTCCTGGGCAATTTGGGCAAAAGGGGTGGGATACAAGATGTTAACAGCACCCCTGTGCACCTGCAAGGCTGTATATGACCCCGGTGATGAAGTGATGGGTCATGCAACGCTCAGGCACCCCAAAACTGCAGTAAAACTGTGCACGCAACCCCCGGTAGCCCACGTGTGTAGAATTGACCTCCCGCAGTACGCGGTGGCACCCAGGGTTCGGAAAACGCATACGCGTGGGACACGCAGGCTACTATGACCTCGAAAACGGGTATGCGATACACAGGGGCACCCGCAGTGGGAAAAATAGCATGCGTGACTCACCGTCAGACTAGCCTGATAATGAAAAACATGCATAGCCAATACCCCCGCCAAAAGAAGAGATACGTCCGTGATCCGTTGTGAAGTTGTGATGGCACGTGAAACAACACGAATTAGCAACACACACGTCGGTCTCCGCGAAAGGCACGGACAGCGAACTGCTGGCCCCGCTCACCTTTAACCCGTGTTGAGGGATACGCCCGCGCGCGTCACTTCACTTACGCGCTTAGGCCCTTTCCTCGAATTACACACATTAACACACGGATGTGTTGTTTTTTCACGTGCTGATTCACTATGCACCCGTCATGAGGGAAATGCCCATGCACGTTACATCACAGACGCGCTTACGCGCTAAGGGCCTTTCCTCGAATTACACACTGACGTGCTATTTTTTCACGTGCCAATACACTCTGTATCAAGCTGGCCATGCGACAACACACGGAAGACCACGCTCCTGCCTAGAAGGCCATTTTCCTGCCCCCCAGAACCCCGAGCATGCTCCCACCTGCCGTCTGCTGCTGCCTGCCGCCTGCTGGCCACATACCCTGGTATTTGGTGCCTGCATGTCAGCCATCTGCAGGGGTCCAGTTGCTATGACCACCCCTGCTGGAACAGAAGACTCCTGACTGGAGTTCCATCGCTCCACAGCCCAGCACCAGGACCCAGTTGCCCACCCACACCTGCCTCGGGGGTTGCCATGTCGAGGCAAACACCATCGGAGACCACTGGCAACCCAAAGCCAGAGAGGTAGAGGGCTAACAGCTTCAGTGCCGCAGACGTTGGCATCCTGGTGGAGCAAGTCCTAGTGCATTATGATGCCCTCTTCGGAAGACGACGCACCGACAATGAAGGACAGAAGAGGATCTGGAAGGACATTGTGGCTGCCATCACCGTGGAGGGAGTGGCAGCCCGCGACATGGCACATATCCAGAAGCGCTGGGAGGACTTCAGGTTCAGGACCCTCTGCAAGGCCCAGTGCCTCTTGGAGGCAGCGCATGCAGAGGGGTGCCGGGTCCGCCTTACCAACATCCAGATGAGGGTCCTGGAATGCATACGCCCAGCGCTCCACCTCCAGGTCCTTGAGAGGCAGACCCGACTGGAGTCGAGCGGTAAGTGTTCATGTGTACTGATTGAACGCAGTGCATGTTGAGGTGTGCCAGGAGTGTGCAGGTTGGACATATCTCTTGAAAGGGCCATGTATGGATGTGTATGTGCAGGGACATGAGCCTGCCGCATGTGAGTGCACTTGCCACCAGCTGGCCATTTATTTATTTTCTTATTTATTCCACTTTTCCCAAGTGCTGCACTTTCCCCTCTACCTTCCCCTGCGCACTTTTCCTTTTTCCCGCCTTCGCATGCACTTGCGCAATCTGAATGACACTTGGCCTAGTAGGATCGTTGTCTGTCCTCCCTTTGTTCCCCCCCTTGAAACACTTGTGTATAGGCGAGTTATAAATGCCATATCATATCATATCATGTGTGAGGCACATCAATGGTGTATGTGTTGAAAAACATGATGCACTAATGCATGTGGGGATGCACACATGTTAGCATTTCTCTGGATGTACTGTGGCATGGTTGGGGTGTGACACATGGATGCTGGATCCACCTTCATGTACGTGCACGGCATACATGTGCGTGTGTGTGTTTGACATGTGTGTGAATGTGACACGCCATGGATGCATGTGACACCAACATGTAGGAAGCTGATTGGCAGATGTGACATGGTTGCCGATGATTTCACTGTGACAGGTGGTGGAGATGTACAGATGCATGTATGGTGGCGTGTGTGCATGTGTTCCGCACTCCCATGTTGCATGTGATGTCAGGCTAACCTTCAGATGCTCATGCTGTTGTATGTGTATGGATGGTGCTTCCTGCAGCAACATTCCTGTTAATTTACGCGTGTGGGTTCAAATGATATGTGTGTTGGGGAGTGTGATGCCATCAGTGAAGTTTGACACTGCCACTCATGTGCAACTGTCATGTGTGTATCAGACCATTGGACAGTGCCCTGATGCCTGTGTTCTGTCTCTCGCTGTCTACAGCGGCAACTGACGAAGAGGGCGGAGACGGTGCTGTGGAGCACAGCGGCAGGGATCCCACCGCCAGCCGGAGACGCAAGGCCCAGCTCCCCTCCCGGGTTGTCATCTCTTCGGGGAGTGAGGAGTCTGGTGCCGCGTCCGCGTCCGCAGCTGCCGAGGGTAGGTCCAAGAGGCAGAGGTTGGAGGTGGACTCCTCGGCAGCAGACGGGTCAGCTGAGACCCCACAGGGGCCTATGGAGGAGGATGGCACAGAGTCATCCAGGTTGGTGGGGGGTTCGGTTGAGGAGGAGGCCATGGAAGGCCCACACATGGGGCCTGGAGGGGGGCATTCCACTGGTGCTAGTGGTGCAGTCCAGGGGCAGGGACAGGAGGCAGCACAGGCTGCCTTGGAGGTGCCTGTGTGTAATCCTGTCCCCGATCCTGTGAATGCATCATCCTGCACCAGCAGGGATGCTTCGTCTAGACCCGTTTTCAGGGAGGGGATGCGCAAACAACAACTGGCCTTCCTCTCCCTGCGGACGTGGCTATGATATGATATGATATGATATGGCATTTGTAACGCGTCTATACACAAGTGTTTCAAGGCGTGAAAATCCCGGACCGGGTTGAGCCTGTCCTAGCTGTGGTCGCGTTGTGTCAACGTGGTATTTGGGATGACGTGCAGGGTTCTCGTGAGGACAATGCACATGATTCCCAATACCTCATTGACCGCGTCGGCCTACTAGGAAAGGTCACCCAAGCTGGGTTCCTCCGTCTGCTGGATCTTCTAGCTACCCCCTCCTCAACTGAACCCCCTATGCGCTAGTCGTCCTCCGTGCCATCTTCCAGCCCAAGTATCACCTGGACACCCTGTGGAGCTGACCCTGAACCAGCGGCCAGGCTGGTGGAGGAAACATCCCTGCCACAGATGGGAGTCGGAGGTCCAGCAGGGGTGGCCACCCCCACAACTGGACCCCAGCAAGAGGAGGACATGCAGGCATCCACCAGCAGGGCACATGCACGGCAGCAGCAGGCTCAGGGTGGGAGGCATCATGGCTCGGGGACATCTACATCAGAGGGGCAGGCATCGGCCGGAGAGCAGGAGGACACTACATTGGGAGTGTCTTCCATGTGGCAGTGGTTGGGCCGGCAAATAGATGCGGAGTGCGGGCGGAGGAGGTATGGCTCACTATGGTCAGGGCAGAGAACTCCATGCGCAGGGCTTTGAGGTGGGCTGAGTGCCTCGAGGCCACTCGCAGGGAGTTGGAGGCCACCATGGCTGCATTTCTGTGAGACCTCGAGGCAGGGAAGAGGCCCGCCTCCGGGACATCGACGTGGAGTTCGATGATGCCCTGGCCCGGAACATCAAAGAGTGCGCCGTAGGACATGCCCGCCGCCTTTGTACATAGTTCTTTAGTGTTAGGTTTCCTTTGTTTTGTTTTTTATTTTGGAGTTCATGGACTTTGCTCCTCTTTATGTACATATTTTTTTTGTAGGAGTTCTGGTAGGTTTCCTTTGGTTTGGGCATCATGAACCCTTTGGACTTGCAGTGTATATAGTTCCCAACTTGTACATACTTTGGTTATTTTAACATCCCATGTATCAATGGTTTTTCCTGGATTTTTTCATTTACTTTATTTGGACATTGGAAATGGACCACTTCCCTTTTTTCCTCTTGTGGATTTTTGTTTTATATTGGATTTTTCTTTTTTTATGATTTCATTGTCTCTTAATGTACACGTTTTAATTTATAATATGTTTTTTCAATACGATTTTAAATACATTTCATTATTCTTCATTATTGGTGTGGTGTACTCTCATTGGTTTTGTGCATGTCTCTATGAGCATTGACTCAGTCATGTGTTGCCACTGTGTGGCTCTGTTGTACATTTATGCATGGCCATGGTGGTTCTTTTGAGACTCTCATGGCATGGGTAATTTGGGAGTGGGTGCAGTGGATGGTTGCGTACTTGTACTGGGGGGCAAGGGGGAATAGGGTTGGCATTAGGGACATGGGTCAGTTTTGTTAGGACATGTTGTTTGGTGGGACATGTGTTGGGGCCTGCTGGCAGGTGTCCGTCAATGGTGGTTGGGTGCGGGTGCAGGGGGACATGAGTCGGGGCCTGCTGGCAGGTGCCCGTCACTGCTGGGTGGGTGGTTGGGGAACATGAGTCGGGGCCTGCTGGCAGGTGCCCGTCAATGGTGGGTGGGTGGGGGTACAGGGGAACATGAGTCAGGGCCTGCTGGCAGGTGCTCGTCACTGCTGGGTGAGTGGGGGTGCAGGGAGACATGAGTTAGGGCCTGCTGGCAGGTGCCTGTCAAAGGTGGGTGGGTGTAGAGGGGGACATGAGTCAGGGCCTGCTGGCATGTGCCCATCAATGGTGGGGGGAGACATGTGTTGGGGTTCACAAGTGCATGGTGCCATGTGGGCTGCCTGTGGGGCATGGTCATGGGTGTAGGGTAGTCCCCTGTGGTGTGGGCTGCCTGCAGGGCATGGGGAGGGGGGTAAGGGCACACCTGAGGGCCCACACTGCCAATGCACGTGTAAAAGGCCACGCGCACCCCTCGGAATACACGTACCCCGCTTGCATCAGGTAAAATGCGTGTAGAAATCCACGTGCACCCCTCGGAATGCACGTACAAATCCCCGCACCATTGATGGGCACCTGCCAGCAGGCCCCGACTCATGTCCCCCTGCACTGCCCCCCACCCACCAGTGACGGGCACGTGCCAGCAGGCCTCGACTCATGTCCCCCTGTGCCCCCACCCACCTTTGAAGGGCACCTGCCAGCAGGCCCCGACT
Source organism: Ambystoma mexicanum (assembly GCF_040938575.1). Lineage (NCBI taxonomy): Eukaryota > Metazoa > Chordata > Amphibia > Caudata > Ambystomatidae > Ambystoma > Ambystoma mexicanum. Next base: position 580,805,116 of record NC_090941.1, on the reverse strand, counting down.
CATTTCCCCCAACCACCCAGCAGTGATGGGCACTTGCCAGCAGGCCCCGACTCATGTCCCCCCTACCACCCACCCACCCAGCAGTGATGGGCACCTGCCAGCAGGCCCCGACTCATGTCCCCCAACCAACCACCCACCCACCTTTCCCGGCCACCTGCCAGCAGGCCCCGACTCATGTCCTCCTGCACCCCCACCTTTCCCGGCCACCTGCCAGCAGGCCCCAACTCAGGTCCCCCTGCGCCCCCGCCCACCCACCTTTGACAGGCACCTGCCAGCAGGCCCGACACATGGCCCACCAAACAACATGTCCTGACAAAACAGACCCATGTCCCTAATGCCAACCCTATTCCCCATTGCCCCCCAGTACAAGCATGCAACCATCCACAGAACCCACTCCCAAATTACCCATGCCATGGCAGTCTTAAATGGACCACCATGCCCATGCAGGAATGCACAACGGAGCCACACAGTGGCAACACATGACTGAGGCAATGTTCATTGAGACATGCACAAAACCACTGATAGAACACAACACCAATCTTGAAGTTAGCTAAAATGTATTACAACATTATGAACTGACATTGAAGAAATGAAACTTGAAAATCAATGTCCAATGAGAGAAATTTAAAAAAGAATATGTTGATCCAATGAAGAAAAAATAAAATATGTCAGGTTGGATGAAAAAGTGGTCCATTGCCAATGTCTATTAGAAAAACATAATCCAAATTTTAAAAAAAAAACATTGATCCATGGGAACATTTAAAAAATAAGTATGTACAAGTCTGTAACTATATACAATGGAAGTCCAAATGGTCCATGATCCACACACAAAAGGAAATCTACGAAAATGTCCTATGAAGAATAAACTATATACACGAAGTGCAGCAATGTCCATGAACTCCAAAATAAAAGTAAAACCAAAGGAAACCTAACACTAATGAACTATGTACAATGGCGGCGGGCAAGGCGAACTGCTCACTCGATGTTTGGGGCCAGGGCATCATTGAACTCCACATCGATGTCCCGGAGGCGGGCCTCTTCGCTGGTCTCGAGGTCTCGCAGGGATGCAGTCATGGCCTGTTCCAACTCCCTGCGAGTTGCCTCGAGGCACTCAGCCCACCTCAATGCCCTGCGCATGGAGTTGTCCGCCCTGACCATAGTGAGCCGTGCCTCCTCTGCCCGCTGCCGCTCCGCATCTATCCGCTGGCCCAACCGCTGCCACACAGAAGACACTCCCAATCCAGGGTCCTCCTGCCCTCCGGCCGATGCCTGCCCCTCTGATGTTGATGGCCCCAAGCCATGATGCCTCCCACGCTGAGCTAGCCGCTGCCTCAGACGCAACTGCCTCTGCCAGCACAACGGCATCCGGGATGATGGATTCCACCGGCGCTGTTGTGCACGTGCCCTGCCTGATGATGCTGGCACATCCTCCATCCGCTGGGGTCCAGTTGGTGGGGTGTCCACCCCTGCTGGACCTCTGACTCCCGACTGTGACAGGGATGGGATCTCCAACAAGCTGGCTGAGTTTGTTGGGGCAGATCCACAGGGGGCCCTGGTGGCATCTGGGCCAGAATACGGCACAGAGAACGACTGGCGTATGGTGTGCACAGAGGAGGAGAGGGCTGCAAGTGTGGCCGACACATGGAGGAAACCCCCGACCATGGACCCTCCCAACTGGGCCACGTTGGCACACAGCTCTTCATGATGACTTGCTTGGTCCCACCGGGAACCACGCACGTCATCACGCATGTCACGTGTGCACAATGCGACACCAATCAGGACGGACTCCATCCGATCACGGGTCCCCTTGTCCACAGGTAGAGGAGTGCCAGATGACATGGACCTCGCCCCTACCTTCGGACGTTCCTGGGACGGGGCATCCCTGCTGGTGCATGGTGATGCAGTCACAGTGTCAGGGACAGAGACATGCACAAGCAACTCTGCGGTAACCTGTGCTGTCTCCTGCCCCTGCCCCTGGCCTGCACCACTTGCACCAGTGCTACCACCTCCACCAGGCCCCATGTGCGGCTCTGTAGCAGCCCCCTCCTCCTCTATGTCCACCACCAACCTGGATGGCTCTGCACCGTCTTCCGCCATTGCAGGCCCCTGTGGGGGCTCATCTGCCCCTTCCGCTGCAGCCGTAGTGGCAGATGCGGCACCAGTCCCCTTGCTCCCGGATGATGGTATTTCCTGGGAGGGTGACTGGGCCTTGCGTCGCCGGCCGGTGGAGGCATCCCTGCCGCTTTCCTCCACAGCGCTGTCCCCACCCTCTTCTTCACTCGCCGCTGTGTAAAGGGAGACATTGAACACAAGCATCAGGGTACTGAACTATAGTCCCGTAGACACAAAGCAATGGCACATGAGTGGCACTGTCAAACGTCACTTCCATCATGTTGCTCCACAACACATGGGTCAGGGCAGGCAACACACATGCATGAACAGGCATGGCACATGCAACATACATAGGCATCCATGTCCAAGGCACCGTGGTTGCATTCAATGGTGGGCTGATTCTCACATGCACCATCGGACATGCTGGTCACATGCACAAGCGTCACTGGAAGGTCATGCATTTGGCCTGGTATACCCCCGGACACAGTGGATACAGGGATGATTAGGCTGTATCAGTGAATCAACACTTCATCACGGACATGTGTCATGCATCCATGGCGCACACACTACTTAAACACACAGACATGTGCATCATGCATGTCCATGACAACAGCACACATCTCTCACACTCCAAACATGTCAAATTACAGACACAGGCATGCATAAATGTATGCGTTCCGCATGCTGCTCCGCATGATGCATTGTTACACATGCACCATCCATGTGGGTCATGCCTGACTGGACTCACATGCGGCACCATCATGTCCCTGCACACACACATCCAAACATGACCCATTTCACACATGCATAAGAACAGGTTGTAGAACCTATAGGCACACCTATGTAGAATAGAAGTGAGGAAAAGTAGATGATTAGATAAGGGTATAGGATTTAAAGGGGAGATTTGAGGTGCAGGGGGAGAAAAACTCAACCTTGGCAACTAGGTTGGAAACAACAAGACAAAAAGTGGTTGTTCCCAAAGGTTTTGGGTACTCCATCCCCTGCACACTATCGATCTCCTGTTGTCACAGAAGATCGATAGTGTGCAGGGGACGGGAGTTCCCAAAACTTTTGGGAACAACCACTTTTTGGCCATTTCACACATGCAGCCAAGTAGCTAACTACCAGCACACTGCAACAGGCCCTTTTTTAAACATAAGTGCATGGCCACTTACCACTCGACTCCAGACGGGCCTGCATCCTGAGGATCTGGTGGTGAAGCACTGGGCAAATGCGCTCCAGGACCCTCATCTGCTGGTTGGTAAGCTGGCTCCAGCGCCCCACTGCATCCTCTGCTTCCAAGAGGCGCCGGGCCTTCTTGAGGGTCCTGGACTTTTAGTCCTCCCAGCGCTTCTGGACGTGTTTGATGTCACGGGGTGCCACCCCCTCTGCATTGATGGCACCCACTATGTCCTTCCAGATCCTCTTCCGTCCTGCGTTGTCGGCCCGCGATGGTGTGAAGAGGGTCACATAATGCCCAAGAACTTGCTCCACCAGGATACCAACTTAATTTTCACTGAAGCTGGTAGCCCTCTGCCTCTCTGGCTGGGGGTTGCCACTGGTGCCAGAAGGTGTTGTGTCGGACATGGCAACCCCCGAGGCAGGTGTGGGTGTGCAACTGGGTCCTGGGGCTGGGCTGTGGAGTGATGGTACTTCAGTCAGGAGTCTTCTGTTCCAGCAGGGGTGCAGATGGCAGATGTACAGGCACCAAATGGCAGGGCACGGTGGCAGCAGGCAGGCAGGCAGCAGCAGATGGATCGTGGGAGGCTGCTCGGGGATCTGGGGGGCAGTAATTCGGCCTTCTGGGCAGGAGCGTGGTCTTCTGTGTGTTGTCGCGTGGCCAGCTTGATACGGAGTGATTTGGCACTTGAAAAAACAGCACGTCAGCGTGTAATTCGAGGAAAGTCCCTTTGCGCGTAAGCGCATCTGTGACGTAACACGCGCAGGCTTTTCCCTCGCCACGGGTTGAAGGTCCCACGTGGCTTTCCATCGCTATGTACATGCTCTTCGTGGGATGCGGTATGTGAATTCCGAGGGTGCGTGTGGACTTTTCCACGCGTTTTGGCTGGCGCGAGCAAGCTATGTGTATTCTGAGGGGTGTGCGGGGAGTTTTCCACATGTTTTCGATAGCGCAAGAGGGGTACGTGTATTCCGAGGGGTGCGCCTGGACTTTTCCATGCATTTTGGCTGGCGCGAGGAAGGTACGTGTATTCCAAGGTGGGCGCGGGGAGTTTTCCACGCGTTTTCGATAGCGCGAAAGCGGTACGTGTATTCCGAGGTGTGCGCGTGGAGTTTTACATGCATTTTCGTGCTTCGGGGGCTGCATGCTGGTCCCCTGGCCTTTGCGCCATGTAGGAGAATTGTGCAATGTTTTTGGCGCACAGGACGGGATTGGGGGCGTTACTGGCGCTGCTGCAGGGTCGCTGCACCACTCTGCACCACGGCTGGTTATGGATGTTGAAATCCATGAATACGCTGTGCGCTGAAATGGGTTTTGGCACACGCGGCTGGTGCAGACTGCTGCACACGCACACTGTGCGCCAGCCGCGTGCTCCACTTGTGCGCCGATTTCTATGAATTACCCCCTGAATCTCCACAACCATTTTGTACATATGCAGAAAGACAAACATGTTGATGGTCCAGGGCCGAAGTTACTCACCATGTTGGTCACAGGGGTGGACTGGGCTACAGGGAACTCTGGAGATTTCTCTGTAAGCCTCTGCATCATGGGCCTTTTATTTGCACATTTTCCATGGAAAAGGGTTTAAGCTTGCTCAAAATCTGCAATATGGGGCCACTGTCAAAATTATTTCCACTGCCTCTTTTGGTTCCCAGTCCACCCCGGTTGGTCGTGGGTAAAAATACATTATGTTTGAGGCAATATTTTAACCGCATGTTTTGCTGCAAAACGGCAAATGGGCTTCGGGGTAAGGTATATGGAAAGTGGGGTGGTGGTAGGTGAGGCGCTTGCGAGGGGATCCGCATTTTGCAATTAAAAAAAGAACCGGGCCAAAGCCCCTGTAGCAGCGCTCCACTCCCCTGGTTACAGAGAAGGCTCAGGTGTAGGCCAGCAAGGGGTATGACAGGAAGGGATAGAGACCTCATTTGCTCTTTACATAGGAGTAGCTATGTCTTCTGCAGTGACTTCTTTGTCTAATGCCAAGGGTAATATCATTGAAAAGGCCCTGGACAGGTGTAGGATTCCATCCTATGCATATAGTGCAGTCACTAGGGTGGGTAGGGCTGTACTCACAAAGTGGGGTATCTCCTCTTCCTAAAAAAAGCCACCACTAAGAAGCACCTGCACCAGAGGGGAGAAAGCAGTGCATTTTCCAAGACAGGGACAGTAGCTGACTTGGACCCATCACCTGTGGATAATTGGGAGGAATCCCGAACACCTCTTTTCCCGGGGATGGTATAGAATATGATGAGGAAGAACAGTATTACTTTATGATTAAGAGGAGGTCTACGAGGTGGTAGATCACGAGGAACCAGAGGCCTCAGGACTTCAGCACTGTAGGGGGATCCCATGTTTGACGCATCAGCAAAATCTCACTGCTTTTCTACGGAGTGAGGCCACCTGGAGAAGGTGGCTGTCTATACAGTTGGGTTCGTGAGATATAAATTGAGACTCCTCATTGTGCCACAAAATGAGGACAGAATGCCCCCATTATAAACAACCCTTACCCCCCCCCCCTCTATTTATGGAAAGATATAGCAAGGATATTTCTAGCAGGGTAGACAATGACAGAGCCACTTGTCAGGACAGGTTGCTTAGTGTTTCTGGGCTTTTAGTTATATTCTCACCAGGGGAATGGTCGCTCCACCAATCAGGTGGCTGGAAACGTGGCTGAGAATTGCCAGTGCACCGCCCTTGTTTTACCAGCAACCATTGCCTCTTCCCCAGGTACCACCATCTTCTTTACAGTGTCCCGAGCAGTGCACTTCAGTCCTTCTACCAGCTGTCCTCTATGCTCCCTCGCCTCCAAATCACCCCAGTCTACCCAGGCCCCTCTGCCCAATTTACCTGCAGGCTCTGATCGGGTCCCCGTCTTCCTCAACCACCACAATGGAAAAAGAAAAGGGACTTGGACACTGTTCTATTTTCTCTGGTGTTGGCCATCTTGTTTTTTTATTTGCACAGGAGATTGCGCTCTCGTAATACGCGTAGAGTCAGTCTCCTATGTAAATAAAAAAACTATTTGCACACGGGATGGAGCCCCAGGATGAGAATAGCTATCACGCCTCTGTCGGGGAAGCCTAACAGGGCTGGTAACAGCCACGCCACCGCGTCGAGGGCCTTGCTTTTCTGGGGCCTGCCTAGGCTCAGGCTGGCAAGCCCTTGCCGGCCCTGGGATGCCCCCTGATGTGGGTAGATAACACAATATTGGATTTAGCAGAGGAAGCTAAGTCATTTGGAAGCAATTAGAGCATCAGTATGTTTTTAGTTGCGAACAACGGGCCCGGTGTGTTTTGGGGGATGCTAACTCCTATATGTGTCATGAACATTGGAAGGGAGTCATCACTCTGGCCCACACTTATTTGAGGACTCATTTATGAAGGACTTCAGCTAGTACATTACTACCTTCACATCAACTTATAAGACAAAGATGTTTCTCAAGAACATTTGATTAACGGTAACCTGTGTGTATTACTGCACATGACCAAACCATACATGTTTCACTGAGGTTTATATATATTTTTCTAAATATCACCAAATCAATCTGTAATATTTAGAGCTCTGTTTATGCTCCATGTCTACTAAGGTTCCCTGTCTGTCAACACGTGTTTTTGACCAATAGTGCTTTTCAAGACATACAAGACTTTTTCTTTGTATACAAGACAATAAATATTACAAAGCAATGAAATCACTAAAAAGTTTGTTTTCTTGATTACATAATAGATTACACAATGCATCTTATGGTCAAAATCTTTGTTGGTCCGTGAGCATAACTGCACATAGAGCATCTCCCACATTTCCTAAACCCTAATGATATGATATGATATGGCATTTATAACGCGCCTATACACAGGTGTTTCAAGGCGCGACGAGGCAGGGAGGGGAGGAACAAGGCTAGACAGACAACGATCCTACTAGGCCAGGTGTCATTCAGATCGTGCAAGTGCAGGGGTGGGGGAGGGGGAAAAGTGCAAGGGGAAGTGACATAATGGTTTCTCTTGTAACCAGGTTCTGGGTGGTTCATTGGTAATTTCCGGTAGTAGTGAAGGACTCCATTTTTATTTAGAACCTTCCTCAAGTTGAGGAAGGTTCTAAATAAAAATTGGCAGCTACTGAAATTGGATCCTCATCTTTCAAACTACATTGGTGACAGACCTAGGATGACTTTTTTCGAAAAGCAAAAACAATTAAGATGATTTTGAGTCCTTCACTACTACCGGACATTACCAATGAACCACCCAGAACCTGGTTACAAGAGAAACCATTAGGGTTTAGGAAATGTGGGAGATGCTCTGTGTGCAGTTATGCTCACGAAACAACAAAGAATTTCAAGGATGTAAGGGGAACACGAATGGAGATAAAGGACAACATTAACTGCCGTTCAAAATATTCAGTCTATGCAGTAATATGTGTATGTAATCTAATATCTATTGGAAGTACAATCAGAGAAGTAAGAACACGTATTCGGGGCATTTTACATCAGTGGGGAGTCAGGATCCAACTTTGCCATTGGCCCAACACTGGCAATCCGAACATCAGTTGGAGGACAAAAAGAATTTGAGATTTATTGGTTTACAAAAAGTGAAATTGGATAGAAGAGGAGGAAACTGGGAGCGGAAACTGTGGCAGACGGAAGCAAGAATAATTTGTAAATTCAGAACTATTGAATATGGTTTAAACCAGGACAATGAGATGGTTCATTTTCTTTGATGTTTGTCTTCACACAAACTGAATGTTGTTATATATTTCAGAATAATGCATATGTAATAGTATCTAATGTTTGGGAATGGGAAAGGGGGCTAGTTATGTTAAAATGCATGCATGTAGATGTATACTGAAATATGTAATAATATACAGGAGGAGCCACCAAGGAAGAAGACAGGAGGAATTTCCAAAGAAATGTAATCAGTAAGTGGGATTTTCCAAACAATAGAAGTGATCAAACCTGCAATTTTCTATTCTATGGTGAAATCATTTTCTGAAGTGTTTTAACATCCACAAACGTATTAGATAATTTAGTTAAAGACAATTGTTATCAATCCACAATGAAACCTGTATGGACTAGGGTATTGTATATCAGGAACAAGGACCACTAAAAGGTGCGCAACATCTGGTACTTCATATGCTAAACCCATTATATAATTTTGCCGTTCAAACTTTCCATCCCTAATTTGACCATATAAACGCCAACAATGGGTCTAATTTAGTTCACAATACCAGATCGGATGAATCAGTAAATACATAAATTATGCGGGTTTCAGGAGACATTAGTTAAGTGAAGCAATTGGGGAGATTCATATTGTAAAGCATCGCTTTAAGATGGCCGCCGCCAATATGGTAGAGGAGACAGCGATAAGGGACAAGAAGGTTGCCGTGGCAACAGATATACAATGCTGTGCGCGTGGCCAGCTTTTGCAGTAGACTGGTGCCGACACGAGGGACTGTGACACAACGCAGAAACAGGCCAGAGACTTAGATTTTAGGAACTTATACTTGTAGGGGGCCTAGGCATAGAAGGTCTTTTGGGCTCCTGCCAGGCTAAAAGACCTCCACAAAGTGGCTGATTGGTCTAATGAACGCGCTTACCAGATGTTCTACTGTAAAACTATTTTACGCATCACATCTTCAATTGTGGCACTGCTTTGAAATTGGATCCCCGCATGCCATGACGTAGAATTTTAATTAAGCCTAATAATGTTACGACATTGAGTTGAAATTATATTGAGTACACAGGTGAGTATTACCCCTCCCACCTCACCCTCCCTTTATTTTTTGTCAGAGGCAAGCACCCCAGACAACAGTTTGCGGAATGCAGGGGTTTTGCTGAATTTTCAGCTTGGGCATTGTGGTTGTTGAACGTCTTGCTGTTTTTGGCGGTTTTGCTGGAGATGATGGGGGGATTATCCGGTGTCGGCAGTCGAAAAGAGGATATGTAGAGGAAGGCAGACCTTATTTATAAGGAATTAGTGAGAGATGATTAGTGGTTAAACTGGGGCACTGAATAGGGGAGATTTATTGGGTGGCATCTTCTAGATGTTTTTTGGTTTTTCTTACTATCAAATTCAATAAATAAGAGTTGTGCGCATGCTACTCGCCTCCATGCACATGAATAGAATCCTGGCGCCCTGTCAGAACATTACAAGGAATATTTGAAATGTGTATCTTCCTCTGCTAAAACCATACCCAAGATAAACTCAACCTGTCTTTATTCATACTACATCCAGACCCCTTAATTGCAGAGTAAGGGTTAATAACAAGCAAAGCATTACTCAATTTGGCTCTGAAATTTATGTTTCTGTTTAGTCATCATTTTCGTACAGAATAATTTCTGATATTGGTCCAAGTAGGGACATGATTATACTGTGTGTGAAATAAATCATCATTTCCTGAAATTACCAAATCAGAATATGTAATCGGCAACCTGAATCGCCACGGCCAAAAGATTGAATTAGTAAACATCAGATGGTTAGTGTGGACTGCACGATTCTGCATCCTAATTAGAATGACAAGTAGGCAAGTGTGTCACTTCCTGTGTGTACCAATAAAGCATGACATTATTTTGGTTTCACTCGCAGCAGGCAATAACATACGAGAGAATTTGCCAAAGTAAGTGGAATGACAGTTTGTGTAAGAAAGAGGACGTTGAGTGCAAACTTATTTCAAAATAATACACGCCCATACAAAGTTCACGTTGCAGAAATACAATGTTGAGAATCCAGGGACAAGCACTAGAAATCTGTGATTGAAATATATAAAGGATACAGGAAACAAGTTATAATAACCAGAAAACAGGCATCATTTGTACATTTGAAAAAAAATACGGAATTGTCTGTGGAAAAACGGTACACAACTTTTAACAAATAGAAAGATTTCATGCATAAAAAAATGGGTTGGATATTGAAATTTAAAAACCAGGCTAACATTTTGATGCTGGGTTGGGTGGAATTTCTGCCGGCAGAGCGAAATCGTCAGATGACGCCCAAAATGCCATCCATTCAATCCACTCCCTTGGGTGGGGGTTGGACTGTCATGTTTTCAACTTTTGTGTTCTGACTCTATAAGATTATCTAATATCTTGAATTCATTGGACATCAACTGCAACAATTATATAGCTCGTACCATTTAGTTTCAAATTACAGAAGGGCTAGACGTGCCCAATTAAGATGTGTTCAACTACATAGTCTACTTATTTAAAATCATCTCCAGAGTTAACCATGTATTCATCAGGTGTAATGTACCCTTAGTAACTTTCTCATTAGGTTATTTATAAGTTCTTGTGGTGCTCTTACGATCGAATTATTATTTTAATTCATACTGACTGTATCATGGATTTGTTTTGGCTCATTCTTGCATTGACGCTGAAAGGTTAGCCTTTTTTCTTCCACCCTATACCTTCTTTTAATCCTTTTTTTTAGGACTTGTTGACCCATGTGCATGGAGCGTTCCCTGATTATGAAAGCTAGCGCTATATGTACCCTTTAAAAACAGTTCATATGTTTTACTTACCAGTAATACATGCTTAAGTTTTCTAAAGCACTTGTACACCAGGAGGGCTCATGACACCGACACTGAAATGCAGAATTAAGGGAATCTCGACTGTGAAGAGCCAAGTCGTCAAGCACGTCTTAAAGGGACAGTGAGGGGAAAAAGGAATTCCAGAGCCTAGGCACCTGCACCGAAAACGCAGACCACCTTTACTTTTATTGTGAAAAGATGGTATATGCAAAAGTGTGGCACTATGTTCATATTTCTAGTTGGAGTTTTATAGTGTGCACAATAACCCATCGGCATCTCGGCGCTATTTGTGCAAACAATACAAATTTGCTTTTATTAATGAAACAGAATTGCTTCCTAAGAGGTAGCACAAATGTTCTAAAAACAAAGCATTCTGAATGACTGTGCAGTGAAAGGACTACAATCAATAATGTTTTACTTTCTTTCTAAAAGTTGAGATGTTTTATTCCAGCAGAGTGATGCAATGGCAGTCTTAGTATATCTGCCTGCACAGAGAAGGATCTTCTGCCAACTCGTACTTAAACAATATGCCCCGACAGGGGGGGCATTACCACTTCAGGTAATGCCCCAGGGCCCATAGTTACAGTCCCGAGCGAAGCATGCTGTCTTCCAGTCACTTAGAACTACTTCCATTTTCACTGCAGGATTGAGCAGAACTTTGATAAAACCAGAATAAATAGGAAATAATTATTTTACCATGTTAGGTGATATTATATCCAATGGCGTAGCAGAGGGCAGTTTTCAGGAGGAGGGGTATATCCTTCTCAGTTAGTTGCTGAAAACTGCTCAGTTGTGCAATTTGAAGTATCAACAGTATTTAATTCATATCAAACAGTTCCTAGGTCATAGTGTTCTGGTTGGAAAGTACAGGTGCAGTTTACCTCTCACAGGGGGAGGGTCTATGGCACAGGAGGCACTGTGATTGATGTATAGAGCCTTAAACACAACATACTTCTGCTCCGGCAGGCAATGAAGTAGGAGGATGTGGGAGTTCCATGTAATAATGTCGCCACAAAAATATCGCCATGCAAAAATATCGCTGAAAAATGGTCGTTTTTTGTGGCGACATTATTGCATGGAACATGCGGGAAGTGTGCCACGACATTTTCCCGGCGATATTATTTACGGCGACCATATATGTGGCGATATTATTACCTGATACCGATGTGGGGTACTTAGTCATGTCTGCAAGCACCATTATGCCGAAGAGATGCAGCATTCTGAACTGCTGATTGTCTAATCATGAAAACAGGGCTATCCAAATAGAGGGACTTGCCATTGCCATTGTCCAACCAGAATGAAAGGGTTGCTATAACCACCTTGATTTTATATTGGAGGTCGAAAGGAATGGCAAGACAAGTAGCATGAATAGGTGGAAAAACAAGAATTAATCATGGTACTGACCTGGGATGTTATGTTATGTTATGTTATGTTATATTATGTTATGTTATGTTATGTTGATGGAAGGACATGTGATTGTCTGTTGCACGGAGAGCAAAGGGGAGAGAGTTCCAGGCCCTTGCAGCAGCTACCGAAAAGGACCGTCCACCAACACAAGAGTAACGTATGCAGGGGACTTGAATAATTAATGAAGATTGAGAGCGGAGTGCTATCGAAGGAATGTAAGGGCAAAACTTGGACTAAAGAAATTCAACGCCCACCTTATTAAAAGCTTTGTGTACAATAGACAAAGATTTAAACAGCACATGTTTCTCAAGAGGTAGCCAATGTAGCTGACGTAAGATTGGACTCATATGAGCACCATAAGGAGTGAACCAGTGTACCCAACACTAGGCCCTTTAAGACGAGGCAGCAATACTTTGAGAAAGATGGAGATGCAGAATATACTCAAACATCAATAATCAGACTGACTGAGTTGGCAAAGTAAGTCTGTTTTAATATCAATTGGCTAAAACAGGGAGTACAGCGAGCATCAACGAACACCCGCTCGATTTTCTCACTCAGCGAGTTTCATACAAGACCCAGGTAATGAATCAAAAACTTGTCATCATTGATGTCAATCTATGTGGTAAACTAAAAAAACCTACTTGGGAAAGTCATTGGCATAAAGGGAACATGTAGGTATATGTTCCATACTTGCCTGGGAAAGTGATTGGGCCTCTAACATCAGGTGGGGCAACTAATCCCTCCTCTAGTGCAGTCACTACGAACATCATCAAATACACAACGTCCCATTGGTTATACAAACTATAGGGCTCTCTATTATGTGTCCCTCTACAATTGGTTGCCACCCTTTTACCCCTCTGTACCATTCCACACACGCTAGGAGCACGCAGGCTGGCACCCAGGTGCTGGTGGGCTGGTCATGACCATAGCTTTCCACCTAATTAGCCTGCCATCTATCATCACTCTTGCAGTCTACCAGTCAAATAGCCCTTTGAACATTGGCCTTGTAAATGTTCTCTGTGCCTATGAATAAAAGGGAGTATAGGCATACTTTGTCTCTTGGTTTCGATGCAGCTCGTCTCAGTATCTATTTTCATCGGACCACGTGACTGCAGACCATGTTTCAGAGCTTTTCTGTATTTGAAATACTATTAAATGATGAACCTCTGAGGTCTTTAATGTTCTTGCTCCTTACCTCAGACAGGAGTTTGTTCTTTTTACACGTGTTGTAGCTACTGCATGAACATCAAAGCCCACAGTGGCCTTGACTTCCTGGTCCTGGGCCAGCCAAGCCTTTCTCGAATTCACCTCCTTTATTAAGTTTTAGTTTCTAACTGTGACACACTGAAAAAGCCTTTCTTTCCACTGGGCCCAAGCTCTGCTAAAGCGCGTTGTGGAATCAGCAATAGTCCATACATTCCTATGCATATACTTTGTCGCATCGCCGCAATCCATTCACTATGTAGCTAGCCATTAAGAATACTTTGTCTACTTGCTTTACTGCATCTGTACAATTGTAAAATTACTTGACGTTTTCTTTAGTGTTTCTGTAGCATGAGCATCTTCATCTCAAGCCTGAAATGTTGCTCATCTCTAACACCTCCTCCTTAGATCTTATAGAATGTTTATGTTGTCTCGCCTCTGTATCTCTTCTGGGCGTGTCAGCCCTGCTTTGCATGACGTCACCAATCTTCTCTTTTGCTCAGTTTTCACACTTCTTCCAGGATTTCATTCAAATGGCCATTATATTGTCATGAGTGCATATATGGCCTTCTCAATGGGTATCTTACTTCCAAGATTCTTTTCAGTATTGGTATTTTCACTGGTAATGCTCTTGTTTCACACTCTGGCTCCCAACATATAGGCAGCATGGGGGCGGACCTTTGAATGGGGGTACTTGGCTCCACCTCTACAGGAGGATGAAGAACTGCTTGTGCAGCCATATTCAGCAAACGTTGGAATTTATGTGTTAGATTGGCTGGTTGAGCCAGATAGAGCGCATTACAGTAATCAATACTGCTCATCACCAGAGATGACACAACAGGGGCATGGAATTTAGAAGGAATAAAGGGAAGGACCTTATGAAGGGTCTTTTAATTTAAAATGACCAGTTGACAGATAGAGGCCACCTGATCAGACATTGAAAGCTAATTGGAAGATTTTGATGCCCAGACCTTTCACCTTAATGGCAGTTGACGGGAATGGGCCAAGACTGGGGGGCCTAAAATCTGGCATCTAGAAGGATGAAGGGTGAGTCGGACCTACCACCAGTACATCTGTCTTTTCACTGTTCAACTTAAGCCAGTTCTTGGTCATCCATCCACCCACAGCCTCCAGGCAGTCCCAAAGCCGAGCAGCCAATTCAATGCCAAGACAGATCCAGCCATAGAATGATCTGTGTATCATCGGTATAGGAATAGCATTGGAAGCCGTCGGAATGGATGAGACCAAGGAGTGGCTGGATATAAATGTGGAATCAGGTGGGTGACAAACAGAGTCTTGAGGTCAAGATCGAGAATAAAGGGGAGACCGAAAAATAGATTATGTGCGACCTGAAAGAAACAAAGAGAACCAGGTAAGTACCAGGACAGACAGACCTGCAGACGAGAGTCGGGTGACCAGGGTCGGGTGGTCCACGGTGTCAAAGTCAGCCAAAAGATCTAATAAAATAAGCACCCCCTACCGTGCCCTGGTCAAACAGGCATGCAAGGTTGTCCATTACTAAAACAAGAACTGATTTGGTGCCCCTGCCAGGGCAGAAACGAGACTGGAAAGGCTCAGAGGAAGATTCAAGTATAGAGCCAAAAAGAGGAGAGATCAAAGATTAGAGGAGTTTCATAGAAAAAGAGAGAAGTGAGATAGGACGTAAATTAGACAGAACCGCAGAATCAAGAGAGGGTTTTTTAAGAAGGGGCATAACAAGTGCGTGCTTCAGATTATTAGGGATGTGAGCAGACGAAAAGGAATCATTAATTGCGGCTGTGATCCAAGAAATAATATCCAGTTAAATATATTTAACAATAGAGTGAGGGAAGGGTTCAGGGGAGATGCAGATTTAAGCCTATTAATGGCAGATAAGATATCTTGAGAAGAGAAAGTTGGGAATGTAGACCGGGACCCATTAGGCCTAATGTCAGTACAAGTGGATTTAGGTGTAATATGAAGGAGGCAGGAACTTTTAATTGTGCTCCGAATGGTGGTAATCTTTTCATCAAAGAAAGTGGCTAGAGAGTCACACAGATCCTGTGAGGAGATAATACTGGAATGTAATTTGGCAAGTGAGGCTAGCGACTGAAACAATCTAAATAGAGTGTTAGGCTGGTTAATGGCACGCTCCACTTGCTCACTATAAACAGCGTGCTTAGCAGACAGAATGGCCTTCTGATAGGTAACTGTGGCAGAATAAAGAGAGCATGACCAGCCAGCTCATAGCTAGTTCTCCATTTCCTTACAGCTTGCCTACGCAGGAGCCTGAGAGATTTTAAATCATCATTAAACAAGGTTCTGAAGGACGATTTTTGATATACAGCGTTTAAGAGCAGCCATGGAATTGGCTGTATCAGTAAACACCTGAGAAAGAGTTATTAAAAGTACAAAGATCTGACTTGGTGCAATGGGTGGCAATATGGGCTACTAGGGCCTGACGGGGACAAAATAACAACTTCGTTTCCAAGTGGCCTGTCTAGGTGCCTATAAGGGAAAAGCCTCAATAAAGATTGAGAATGGGACTGCATAGTGGTCAGACCATATTACAGGAAGTGGCAGGGAAGCAGAGCCGGGCCACACAGGGGTAAAGATAAGATCAAGGGTGTTGCCCAGGTTATGAGTTGGGTGTGTGACCAATTGAGATAGGCTTAAATCCAGCATAGATGCCAGCAAAATGAGAAAACATGTGTTCACTAGGTTTATTGGCTGGAAGATTAAGATCACTGACAGCAAACAGATTGGAAAATGTCTGTTGAAGTGATCATGCCCAGGAAGGGGATAGATTAATAGGACATAGAGGGTAGTGGTTGCATATGCCAAAATGCAGACCAATAAGCTTTCAATTGTTAGATTGTGTATGGTTGGTATTGAAGAAGTTTTAAAAATTACTGCAATCCCCCCACCAGGGTAGGAAGATATGCGGTTGCAGCGTAAAATGCCATAATCAGGAGGCAGAGCCTGAATAACAGAGGGGTTAGAGTGGTCACAGAGCCAGGTTTAAGAGAGCCACAATATGTCAGGTTTGTGATCATCAATGAGATTGTAACAATCCCAGGCGTGCGCTATGAAGGAGTGGACATTAAGCAAGAAGCAACAGAGAGTGGCTAGCCCAAGGCCATCAGTCTGTGGTACACTAAGCAATGGCATATTAAGTCCTGGTGACCAGGGAGTGTCGATAGGAGCCAAACCTACCAGATCAAGGTGTGGTATACAGCCAGATGATATGGTTAAATTATCATCAGCCGGAGGAGGTCCCCATGGCCCGGCCAACGCACGGATGAGCACAGACGGGCTAGACTTATGCGCGACTTTGGTCAAATCAGAACGAAATAGACATCCATTTTGTAGACATATGGTATCGCACTAGCCAAGCCCCTCCCGCACACCAGAGTAGAAAGTGAATACAGACCTCCATGTGTGTCTGCAACGAGAAAGCCAGGCAGCTTCCAGCCAGTAAGGGCATGACACACTTTAGTTTTTGAACTGGTTATTACCATTGCAACATTTTTCTTATTTATTTAAAGTTTGTACAAGGAACAAAAATAATAAAACCAAACCAAAAGAATTAAAAGCAACTGAAAGAATGACCCCGTGAGAGCAGAGTCGGCTGTACCTGGTGGTTAGCCCAGGGAAAGTGATTCAAGTGCTTAAGAGCAGAAGATGCCAAACCCCTCCTGCACACCATAGTAGAAAGTGAAGATAGACCACAATGCGTATCTGCAACGGGGAAGCCAGGCACCTTCCAACCAATACGGGCATGTACAAGGAATCAAAATAATAAAAGAAAACCAAAAGAATTAAAAGCAACTGTAAGAATGATGCAGCGTCTAGTCACTGCCGTGCACAATGAGTGCTAAAAGGAAATCAATATAATAAACAAACAACGTGTGGCAAGTCTGCCGTACCTGGTGGGATAGATTAGCATCATGCTTAAAGCGCAGATCCTTAAAACATATAACTGCGAGAGGGGCAAGGGCTACCAGTATTGATCCAGACATTAAAGACCCAAAGAGCTTTGTTACCCCATGCCATGAAGTGGTTACATCACAGATGCGTTTCAACCAGCGTGAACACATCTACTTGTTGATGGCTACAAGATACAACTGTAAACAATCAGCAGAAAGCAGCTGGATCTCACCCAGACAAAGCATGATTTGGATATGATCCATCTCTGAATAAAGGCAAAGGCCAAACAAATGCAAAAGGGCAGCAAATGTATGGGTATAAATGTGAAGCAAAATCAAGATCAAGGAGGAGCCCATGGGTCCCCATACGTGAGGGGACAAAACAAAGAATAAAACGGGAGAAGGGCTACAGATTGTGTCTAGTACACGAAGAAAGAGGAGAACTAGTATAGAGCAGTAACAGGAGCTCCGGTGTCCATTAACTAAAACAGAAGTATTTTGCAAACAACAGTATCAAAAACAGCTAAGAGATCTAATAACATATATGCATAGATACTATCGCCATCTGCTAGCAGCTATGCTGACGGGAGCAGCTGTGTGTGCCCCCATCAGGACAAGAACCTGCCTGTTGAGGAACCAAAATATTTGAAGATTTAATTAAGTTTTGCAATGATGTTATAGCAAACTGCTCTGTTATTATGGCCCTAAAATTAAAGAGGCAGATGGGATTGACAGGGAACATGTGTTCAGTGATGACTTTCCTTAGCAAAGAAATTACTTTAACCAATCTAAAGGCACTCATCAAGATCTCTGTTCTAAGAGCGAGACCTGAACTATGGAAGTGAGAACTGAGAGAAAGTATGTTTGAAATTCTTTAACATGTCTTACTGGAGAGGAGAGCATTCTTTTAGAAAAACTAGCAAAAAGGCTTTTCTCTATTAGTCCTGTCAAGCATCCTCTCAATCCAGTTATTTCTTACAACACTAAAAGTAGTCCTGAAAGTCTGTTTATGTTGGTGCCTTCAGCTGATGTTCTGCTATTTCTCCACCCCACCAATCATCTTGAGAATGCCCTGCCAACAATGTCCTTTGCCTCAGTGACCATAAATCCAATCAAAGCATCTATATACATAAAACAAAGTCGTGTTTGTTTGTAGGTTTTTATATGGCATTGATCTTGGGGACTTGACTCCTCATGAACGCTGAGATCTGGTGTCATGAATTGTGCATGGAATATTCTTCATTTCATTGCTGAATTAATGCAACTGTTTCTAGCTCGTTAGGTCATCCTGTTCCAGAGATTATTAAGTTGTGTGGTGTTTTCGGCATTACGTTTTGTGGTGTCCCACGCACCATCTACAGGTAATTTGTAGAAAGTCCTCATCATTATGCTGTCTGTGCTAAACTGGTCTTGCATTTTTTTTAATTGTTTTTTTAGAAGAGCATTCGAGTGTGTTTATTTTCATTGATTTCTTTTGCAATAAACTTGATACATGTCAATTTCACTAATGAAATAAAAACCACATTTTTATTTACCTCTGATTTAAGTTCTCATATGATTATCATATGTGTAGGCTTACTCTGATTATTTGCAATGTTTGTTTAGCAGCAAAAATGGCCACCACTGCTAACAACAATGCAAATAATCAAAGTAAGCATACACATATGATATTCATGTGAGAATTTAAATCAGATATAAATTAACATTTTTTGTTTAATTAATTAGTGAAAGTAACATGTATCACGCTTTTCCTTTGTGGCAAACAACAATATTTGTTCATCTTTTTCGGTGGAATTTGAAAGAAATCTCAGAATGGACATCCCGGGCGAAGCCGGTCATAAGCTAGTTGATTAAAAAATACCCAGTTGAAGGAGTGGTCTCGAAGACATTGAAGCTGTATTGCATTACCGTGCTACAAAAAAAATGTATCTCTGAATCCTTCTATCCTTAGTAATTATTGTCCAGTGGTGGGCCTTTCATGGGTATGTAAGGTGTTGGAACACTTTCTGATTTTGCAGCTTTAACTGCATGTCGAAACTAACAACATGTTTCATATTAGGCTTTCACACTAGACATGGGAAAAAGACGACTCTTCTCACATTTTTGGATGATATCCTAGCCACAGTTGACACTGGCCATTCAACACCTCTAATTATGCTCAACATGTTGTGGCCTTTGTCACAATGGACCACTATAATTTATTGTCCGGATAAACTGAAGTCATCAGAGTCTCAAATCATGCACTGAAATGGGTGGATTCATTTGTAGCAGTCAGGTGCCAATTAGTGAAATTCGGGCCATTCCTTTCATCGCACTTAACTGCGGCATTCCTCATGTTTCCCCTTTCTCCACTACTGTTTAACATCTATGTATGGCTATTATTTGATATGTTCACAAAATATTGTTAAGTGTATATGACCATCGACAGCCAAAATGATCATTTCACTAATCTACTGAGTTGTCTCTTAGAAGTAAAAACCTGCTTAAAATCAGTTTCAGTTAAATTATGCTCTTGAGCCCAAAAAAGAAACACAGAAATGCAGTAGCGAGCTGTCGCTCACCTGCCTTCTGTAGACTTCCATTTTGCTATGTGCTAAAAATAAAAAATGTAGACTTTTTCTGGCAAGCAGATTTTGATCTGTACTCCTAGATCAGGGATAGCCTTCTAAAAACTATGCTTGCTCTAGAAATTCTGCCCTATATTGACAAGAATCATTTTCCATCCATATTGGGTGACTTCATCAATTCTAAACTCGATTATTGCAAGGCATTATATATAGGATTATATTTGGGTATTCCTGAATACCAAATGTCTTGGTTGCAAAAGGTTTAGAATGCCACTATCCGCCTTATCTTTAATCTGATAAGAACAGTTTCAATTACCTCTTTTCGGCATTCCCTTCATTGGCTCCCTATTGGGAGCAGGATTGTTTTCAAGGTGCTATGCCCAGTGTTCAAATGTATGCATAACCTTGCGACGAGTTATCTGGGAATTATCTGGGACTAGAGATTGACAGGTTTCAGGTCCTCTAATAAGGATCTCCTTATTTTGCCTAAATCAAAGTTTAAATCCTGCAGAGATCGCAGATTCTCAGTAGCAGGTCCACACCCTCTGTTATCTTTGCGTCAGATGAAAAAGTATGCCTTATCTCGTAAATCTTTGAAAACATTTCTGTTTTGTTAAGTTCTTGGTATCTGTAATTCACCTGGCCTTGTGCGCCTTGATGCAGTTTGGTGTGCATGTAGCGCGACATAAATCCCCCCAACGTTCTAAAATGATTACTATACATGTAGGTCCACATCTCAAGAGATGTAAGGGAATTCTTCAAATAGGTGTGAGGTCTGCAGTGCAAGGGGACAAGAGAACAAAGGAACGCGGTGCAGGTCACGCTGCTGAGTCTTAATTAAAGCACAAACATCACTGGTTGTATCAGTGAAAAAAGGTGCAGTTTGAATACAGAGTTGTTGAGCGGGAGAGATTTTGTTGGTTGATGGCTCCACAAAGGAAATGTATTAAAAGATAAAGAATATCTCTTTTTGTACATCAATGCATTTCGAGAAACAATTAGAAACATACCCCGTCAAAGCCTCAGGTACTGACAGAGAATCAGAGGTACCCGGTGCGTCCTTGGCACCAGTGAGCCCTCATGAGCTTGGCTGTGGCACGCCTTCGGGCCCCTCCTATTCATCCACTACACGTCTGGTGAAGAGTGAACCTAAAATAGTCTGCAAATGGGGCCTCTGGAACTACTAGTTTCATGATGTCTGCCAGAGAAATAAAGGAAATACTCTTTCCACACAACACTATCCCGCTCTTGACCTGCCATTAAAGCATGTGCTATAGCACTAAGTGGCAACAGTTTCCAAAGAACTTAAATACAATGTATATGATAGATTGACAGCTAGTAAGTTCAGTGCCACAATTCACTGAAAGTGCCCCAGAGGTAAGAACAGATTAATGGGGTGTCTTCTGCAGAGGGTTACATCTTCGTTAGCTGACGTACGGCTGGGATAGACTGCACCTAAAATAGTGTGGTAATTGGGCATCCGGGATGCCCAGTTCCATGATGGCTGCCAGAGAACTCAAATCAATTCTCCATCCACAACACTATCCCTGCTTGTGCCTGTCTTCCGAGCCGTACTGCAGCCCTACATCCGAACAGTTTCCAAAGATGTTCATAATATGCACAAAATAGTCCGCACCAATAAACTAAGCAGGGTCATTTAATAAAGGCTGCTCAGCGGTAATCCCAATTTATGGAGTGGCATGTGCGAATGGTAAAATTAAAAACATTGCTGTAAAAATAGTAATGTTTAGAGAACATTAAATTGTTGCATAATTCCAGATATAATTTAGCCCAGTAAACAATGATAGGATGCTGGTGGGAAATGCAGGGTGCCATGCAACTTAGTTTGTATGTGGCATATGTTTGGAAAAAGGGTTATGATGTTAAAGTATGGTCACGAAAAGGAATGTTGTCGGTAGGATAGATAGATCCCTGAACGTGCCCATTATAGAGACACAGATCAATGACACGCTGCATGGTCTGGAGCTATAACAATAGAAGAGATGACTTTCTTTGTTGCCTTATAATGCGGGATTGTGGAATCTACCTTCTAGTGACTGATCCTGAACTGTGTGTTAAAGTGTCCATGTACAAATATACGAGTTTTGCAGACACTTGTTTGAATGCAACTTGTCTAGTTATGGCCAGCACCAGGTGTTACCTCCATGGCTTCTGTCAGTAACCTCACTTCTCTCCGCAAGCGTATGATGGGTACAAGGCAAATTCGTGACAAACTAACAGGTAGTCTCTTCAGTCGAACTGCCCGATGTGTGCATTGATTTTAATGATCTTAGACACTGTAATAGAGATTTTGATAAAATGCATTAAAGACACATTTGGGCCAAAGCTTTTAGTGCATCGGTTTTAAATGTCAAAGCAACTAAGGAATGATAGATACATTTCAGCAAGTTGCCCCTACATCAGATAGAAGCCTCTTTCAACCACTGATTGTACATTGGGCAAATATTCTAAGTGGCTTGTTGGCTGATCCAAAAGATAGTTTTTAATTCAAACCTTAACTTATTCTGTCTTGGTCTTCACCCGAAATGCATTGCCGCGTTTTAATCATCGCTGCCATTTTCTTATTGTTGGGTCGGGCAACCCTAACCACTAATTTGCTCTTTATATTTATGGAGAGAATAATGTCTTTGAATATTTGTGTATTCGTTTCCTTGATTCCATTTCTTTCTGAACCTCAATTTACAGACAGCATACACATGTTCCTTAATGGATTGCTAATGTAAAGTCACATTTTTATGTGCTTTTTCTTTCCAGCCAGCCATCTGTTCACTCTGCATAGCTGTCTGATTTTTCGAAACAGCATTCTGTTCATGTACCTTATTGCAACACACATTGTTTATCTGAGCAGCACATCCTGACTGTTTATTTTAGCTAGACAACATCGCAGTTCTTTCATGTAAACCACTCTGTCAAATTGTCATTTGTAATCTCCCGTTTTCACTTTTTAACTCTATAATTTCAGCATAGGACATCATCCAAACCCTGTAATCACACCTCTTTTCTCTTCCGCTTCTCTGTCTGCTTTTTCCAGCAACCGACAATCTTCAAACCCATTTTTCAACACATTAAATTGCACAAAATATAATTCAATTTAATGTGTCTTTTTGTATATTAATTCTTCAGTGCGTTCCTCTACGAATCTCTTTCTCCCATTAACTCAAAGTCCTCATTTAAATCACTGCAGCCGTAAACGCAGCAATAGATTAGGCCACATTTCATTTCACAAGTGCTTCTGCAAACGCCCATACCTGTTATGGTTAACGTTCAGTCGCCTCAATTACACCACCATAAATGCATGTGTAACATGATCCTTCTCCGATGGCATTTTCTCTACATTTTTAATCATTGTAATTTCCAACATCTGAACCCGCTACATTCACCAATGCAATACCACACTCTGAATGCTTCATTTGCCATGTAATCAAAAGTTGAAATCCCTGGCTCTTTCATGTTGGCATTCACCCACCTGGATAGAACAGGCTTCTTCTACTTTTTGGATGAGTTTGGGTAAATTCCCCCAATGTACTCTAGTTAATATTTTTTAAAAAAACTGGTGTTTAATATATATTTGAAATGATGAGACCACACAATTCAAACTATGAATGCATTTATTTATTTATTTTGTACAATTGTAGGAGCGCACCAAAACTCATAGGCATCTAGGCGCTAGTTGCAAAATAAGCGGGTACAAGGTAATGATTGAACAAGGTAAATGAGAATCACATCATAATAATATAATAATAATAATTTGGCATTTATATAGCGCTACGAACCTTCAGGTATCTGAAGGCTGCTTATTATTACCCACGGTGTGTGGTGCCCATTTTAGCGAGCTTGGAAGGATGAAAGGCGGAGTTTGGCCCTGCCGGGATTCAAACCTGCTGTTAGCAGGCTCTACACGGATGTCAAAGCAAGCGCTCACTCTACTCGCTGTGCCACTTGACCGGCTAGTTGAAGAGCAGAGTTTTGAGGTGTTTCCAGAAGACATGGTATGATGGTTTGTTTCGCAGGTAAGGTGGTAATTTGTCCCAGAGCGCTGGGGTACGGGCTAAGAAGCTGGGTCCACCTGCTCTTTGCGTTTTCTAGTGAGGAGTGAGGAGACAGTGTTTGTAGGCAGATTTGGTAGGTCTGGAAGAAGAAGGTTTTTTAATGGTGTCCGTGAGGTATTGGGGAGCCTCATTCGCAATGCATTTGTAGGTGATAGAGAGTGCTTTAGACTTAATTCTGTCCTTGACTGGGAGTCAGTGGGCTGATTTTCTGGCTTGCAATATGTGGGCACGTCTTTCAATGTCAAGTCCTGCATGCAGCACATTGTTTTGAAGGGTTTGGAGTTTGTGCAGAGACTTTTTTCTGAGGTTCCACACAGTAAGGCATTGCAATAATCCAGTTTGGATTCTATGAGGGCAAGTGCCAATTCAAGTCGGTTCTGGGAGGCTAGGAATAGTTTGCTAGCATTTATTAATTTGATGGCGTACCCTGAGGAGGCGGCAATATGGTTGACCTGGTGGTTCATGGTTAGGGAGGAGTCAAGGAAGTAGTTAGGAAGTCGCTGAGAGTTTTGACGGACGTTGCTACTGATATCTTGTGGCCATCAATCGTGAAGGTTTTGTAGTCCTAGTGTAATTTGGTATGGCGCGATGCTGGGCCAATGATGAGGAGCTCAGTTTTATCATTGTTAAGGCACAGGCTATGTGCTGCCATCCAGGACTGGATGGTTTCGTAGATGACGTTGATGCGACAGGTGTCTGTGCGGTAGTCTCCAGAGAGGGGTATGAGGATTTGTGTATCGTCCGCATAGTTAGCATATGAGACACCGAGAGCATATAGATGGTCGAAAAGGGGTTTGGTATACACATTATACAGTGTGGGCGATACACATTAGCCTTGGGGGATGCCACAGGATGTGGGTGTGCGGAGCACAGAGGATTCTCCTGCAAAGACATGGGTTGATCTGTTGGCCAGGGAGGAAACAATCCATTTGGTGGCCTCTGGTGAGAAGTGTGCAGCGGTGGATAGTGCTTGGCATAAGATATCGTGGTCAACAAGGTCGAAGGCCGCGAGAGGTCGAGCAGTAGGAGGAGCGAGAGGGATCCCTGGTCGATGGTTACATCTAGTTGGGTTTTGAGGTCTAAGAGGGCCGTGTCTGTGCCATGTTGGGGGTGGAAGCCTAATTGTCTGGAACCCAGGAAATCGTGCGTTTCTAGGAAGGATTGGATTTGTAAGTAGGCGACTTTTTCCATGATTTTGAGTAAGAAGGGGACTGTGGTGATCGGGCGGTGGTTAGTGAGGGTGGCTGTGTCAAGGGAGGGATTTTCTAGCAGCGGGCAGACCCAGGATTTTTTGAGTGCACTCTGGACGGTGCAGGAGGCAAAGGAGGTGTTGATAATGATGTCAATGAGTGAGATTAGTGGACCTGCACATTCCTCGACAAGAGAAGCCGGGCAGGTATCACCCTTACAACGGTAAGGGTGATGGTGGCTATGTTGTTTGTGTCAACCGGTTGGAAGTGGAAAGGCGGGATGCTGACCGAGTCTGTGATATAAACATGACATTCACACTTATTCCCATATACATGCAATCATCTCTTATACATGATGTTATTTAATGTTGGTAAATGTAAGTTTACAACAGAAAAATACAGATTTGTTCACACATAACATGTAGCTCAGAATGTTTTAGTTCCAGCTTTGTCCAATTCATACGTGTGTGATAAATGCCAAACAGGAGCAACACAACTTAAGTATGTCTTTGGGCCTCATTATGAGCTTGGTGGTAATACGGTGGAAAACCTGCTGTTACCGGCAAAACTCGCTTACCTTTACCATCACTTGGTCCCATAGGTTTAGCACAGCATTACAAGTGGTGCTAGGGCGGTGTTAATTCCCAGTTTTGGAGTCCATGGGGATTTCGGCAGAATTACCACGAGCAGTAATTCTGCCATGGTAATTCCACCAAAATTTGATGCTCAGGCAAATCGTCAAACCTATAGTTTGGCAGTGTCATAAAAGAGGCGGTATTTCCATTTTCTCTAAAAAAGTGGCAGTAACGGAAATACCACCCATTTTCACCCACACTGAATTCGTAATGAGTATCTTTGCCTATCATACAACCTTTTTAGCAACATTGCATGACAGTCCAATTGCCATAATGTGTATTGGCTCTATGGAATGCTGGCTGAAACCCGTGATGTTTGGAGATAGCATATAGTTTAATCTGAAGAGTGTAAGGTTTTTAAATCTTTTGTGTGATCTCCTGCCCTAAATAATTTGTATTGGCGGAGGGCACTCGAGAACCCACGGAATATGGCAGATCTCTATTCAACCTCAATCTGCAGTTCTGTCCCATAAGGGGGAATTCACAGGCATAATGATGAGCGGGAGCCTGTAAATGGAGACCCTCAGAAATGAACGTGTGAGCAATTGAGTGGCTGAAAATGGTGATCAGAGGATGCCTTGGCAGCCCTTATCAGACAAGGAGCTTTTTGCCCAGCATGGTCAGACTAGGCCACAAAATAGGCACAACCACCAATAAAAAAGGGGCCAACAATCGCAAATAGCAGTACTTCATAATGGAGTTAAATACACAGGGCAAAACTACCATCTGCACAGTTCAGTAACTCATCAAACTAGCCGTTGAATCCCAAAAAACGTTCTCATACTATCCCGCTTGGCATTGCCCTATTGGCCAACAGGCCAGCCTGAGGCCAAACAGCAGATCTGACCAATCAAGGGGCGCTGCACATGAAGACAAGGGTAGCCCTGGCAGCACCACTGTGGTCAGTGATGCAGAGAAAGGGGATCAGGGAGCAGATGATCCAGCTGCAGGGGAGAAGAAAACCATGGAGGGCGAGGCTCTATGCAGTAGCTGCGCACTGTGCTCTTGCAGCGTGTTTGAAAACGTCGTCACCGCCTGACACCCAGTACCAGGAGTGGGAGGTTGAACACTGCAGCATGCTTGTGGGTCGGGTGAATCTCACTCACAGCATTGATAGTGGTGTTCCCGCTGTCTGTCTCATGGAACACCCAGTGGACCCCTGACCTTCAGCATCAAGGCAAGAAGAGGAGGGTGGATGCTAGAGCAGGATGGGGGAGGCAGGTGAGCCACCTGGGTAGCAATGTCAGTGGTGCTTAATCACATGAGATGAAGAGGATGGCCATGGCATAGAGTTGATCTCCAGGTGCTTAGGTATCAAAGAGAACTGTTCTAGGGAACATGCTTCAAGTCGAGGCCTGACTGAAGCACTCAGTGACTGGGGAGATGCCTGAGGTACTTGCGTACAGTACATCTGTAGTTTGGGGAGAGTCAACCCTCCCACTAAGTGCTATTGATCACTATCAAGAATGCATACGAAGAGGAGGCCCCTAGGAACTAGAGAGAGTCCATAGAGATACCTGTCCCAGCTCAGTAGACTCATCCTGGAATGTACTCATCATACTCAGCTGTTGAAATTGTTGCCCATGTCAGCTAGGAATAAGCAGAGCAAAGGCATTGAACTATATTTTGGTAAGCGACCTTCTCAAGTGACACTTAAGCCCCACATGATATCTGGCAATTGTGATCAGAGCAGCGCGACAACTGCAGGGACACAGTCACTTATGACAAAAAGAGAACCTTCCCTCATGCGAGAGTGGACTGTTCACAGAAATTGATAAGGACACTCAAGAGAATTGTCTGACTCTAAGAAGTAGCTGAGATGTGAAGTGGATGCCATCATAAAAGATGGGGAAGACGGGGTGACATGGTGACGCTGTGGGGAGGATAGTGTGGGAAATCACAGCCGAAAATGACAAGAGGTCAAGAGGACTCCGTAGATAATAAAACTCATGGTTTTAGTTCACAAAGGATTACTCTGCCCTATATACACAACTGTGAAAGATTCAGAAGTCAGAAGAGCAAACAAAGTCTTCTTGCTTTGAAAGGTTCTTCCGAAACAATGTCTCCAGATCTCGCCCCAGTATCAATCACAGTCTTAGACACAAATATTGCTCTGATGAGCAATGTCCTAGTCACTGGTTGGCCCCTCATGAAGGGCACAGTTAAGGCAT
Organism: Ambystoma mexicanum; assembly: GCF_040938575.1. Taxonomy (NCBI): domain Eukaryota; kingdom Metazoa; phylum Chordata; class Amphibia; order Caudata; family Ambystomatidae; genus Ambystoma; species Ambystoma mexicanum. The sequence goes on along the minus strand of NC_090941.1, from coordinate 580,777,158 downwards.
CATTGCTCAGGGGTTGTAGTTCTTCATGTTGGATCTCCTGCATGTGTTGCATTATGTTCCAGAGCATCTCCCAGAGGTGAGGTAAGCCAAGAAGTTCTCTAGACCGCTGGTCAGGTTCTGGATAGCCTCCCTGTCTGAGCGGCATGACCCTACTGCCACCCAATCCCCACTTATTTTGCTTCTTGCTGACTCAACGCTCTCCCTTGTCGACAAGCCTTTCACTGGACTGTGGTACTGGCCCTCAGTCTGGCTGTTACTTAACTTTCTCAATGTTCTGCTGCATGCTCGTTCCTCCTCCCACTGCTCTCATACAACAGATCAGCAGCTGTTGTCTTTCTCTGACCATCATTGTTCCTGCACTTCAGAATGACTTCCCAACTCCCTCCTCTCCTACTTTGCACTCCTTCTCAACTCCCCAAATGTTCACCTTCTGATAATTTATCTCCCTTCCAGTCTCTGTCTCTGTCTTTCTGTCTGTCCCTTTACTCACCTCCTCCAACCTCTTAGGCCCTCTATCCTTCTTCTTGATGTTCACCTCCTCCAACCTCTCCTGCTTCTCTACCTCCACCTGTTGCTTCAACTCCTTCTGTGTCACCACCTCCTTTCCACCGCTCACTGATCTACTACTCCAAATGGCCACACTATCTGCTTCTCTGCCAGAGTTTTTATGGATTAAGTTACTTACCGGTAACTTTTGTTCTCCAGCATGGATCTGGCATGGATGCACATGCTCATGAATATTCCCTGTCGTCAGGCTGGAAATACTCAGTAAAAGAAAAAACTGTTTCACTTTCTGGCCGTGTCTGGAAGGCTCTTGGTACAATGTTGAGAAACCTTTGGAAGACCTGCTCGACTTTCCCCTGGAGGAGCAAAATGAAGAGCAGTGCTGCTGGAGAGTGTCCAGGGAATGGGACGTCTCCGTATCTGCTTTGATGTCCTGGAGGGACTCGTCGACGACCTTCCCACACAGATTCTCTCAGTCGAAGGGCATGTCCAGCATCTTCGCTTGGAGCTCCTGATGGAAATTTCTGGCTTTCATCCAACCTTGGCAACGAAGGCAGACACCGTTTCCCATTTGTCGGAACCCCGTTTCAGCGACGTCCAATGCCATTGTGATGGTGTGATACAACGCCAATTCCCCTTCCTGGAAGAGAGCGATTGCCTCCATCTATTGGAGAGGAACTTCAGAATCGGTCACAGCTTGTACCTGGCCAGGATCGCCAGTGCATTAGCAGCCTTGATAGTGGACGCCACGGTGTAAATCACTTTCTTTCCCATGGTGTCCATCCTTTTCCCCTTGCTGTCCAGAGTGACCAAAGACGGTTTGGCTGACCGTTTCCTCATGGCTACCGATACCACAGAATCCGACTATGGCTACGACCTCAGGCACTTTGGTGCGCAGTCCGACACCCTATACTTCTTCTCCAGCCTATCCCATGATCGTCTTCCTCTTCGCCTCGCGCCTCTGGTACAAGAAGCCCTCCTTCTTGGTTTCCTCTGGCACCAGCTGGAATAGCTTGGAGGCTCTGGAGATCATGGAGTGGAATGATCCCACCTCATCTGGTTGGGACACCCAATGAGGAGCATCAAAATGTGGAGATTCACTGTCCGCTACGATGATTTCCTAGTCATTATTCGTCATTGTGGCCGTATCCGTCCCCATACTCGTGTCTGGGTCCGCTGGGGGAGAAGGGACCCAACGTGGTGGCGGAGGTTGATATGGGAGTGTCGGATGACGCTTCCTCTTTTTTGCTGAAGGCTGATCGAGGGCCTGTGGGACCACAGGTACCGGAGCCGGAAGCATCCTCATCTGGATCTCGGACACCAAGGTGTGTAGAGTCAACAGAATATCCAAGGAAATGTCCCTCTGCTAAGAAGGCAGAACAGGAAAACTAGGGCCTGCTCCATCGTCATCGCTGTGGTCCTCCTCTTCAACGTCCTTGTGGACCGAATGTAGAGACTCCTGGGCTTTGTCGTCCGTGGATGAGACCTCCATGGTTTGGGCAATGACCTGGGAGGGCTGTTTTGGGGCCTCCTCGCCACCACTCTTTCCCCCCCCCCGAGGGTCTTTAACCGGGGCATGAGCCGGTTTCGCCCCTTCTAGCATGCCTGCAGACATCGCCAAAGTCACTGCGATGGTGTCGCGCCTTGGGGGTAGGGCTACCTTCTGAGCCTTGGGGGCTACCCTCACAGGATCAGCGCCCTTAGCTGTTGTGGCAGCAGCAGTCGTCGACAGAGTCGCCAATGAGGTCTTAGTCTGTGCCGGTTGGGCCTGCTTAGGCTGTTCGGCCTTCTTCTCCTCCGTCCACGGCTTCTCTGATTTCTCACATAGTTTAGCCAGGGTAGATGACTTCCTCTTCGAAGAAGAGCTCGATTGTCGGCTGGCAATGGAGGCAGAAGGTGATGTTGATCATGCCCTATCCCCATTGGGACCCGCTTCTACAGAAAACCCGATGCACTTGGACTTGCTACTCTTGGTCTTATCGTGGGCCCTCACGAATGAGGCACCCTCAAAGGACTTAGAAGACCGCTCTTCGGACCGGCTGGTCCTGGGTGAGGCATGACCCTGCTCGGAGCACGGGTCGAAGGCTTTGGCATTAAGCCAATGCCGCCAGCCTACTACGCCTGTCCTTCGTTGTCTTCTAGGAGAAACTGAGGCATATCTCACAATTTACCTCCTTGTGGTCCGGGTGCGGGCAGAAGAGGCTTTGTAGGTACTTGTCTTCCACAAACACGTTCTGTAGCCCATCATGGTCAGAGGGCGCCAAGTAGGCCCAAAGGCATTGTAGAATCTTCGACGATCTCTGTCCTTGTGGGGCGCAAAACTTCACCGCTGTCGGCAGATGAAGAAAAAACACACATGCTTCTTAGAAACAAAAATAGAAATATATCTGTCATTAACACGAAAAAACAAGAGCAAACTCAAGGACTCCTAAAACTGAAGCGTGCAGTAGAAATCTGAAGATGGCTGCCAGAGGTGGGGCTTAGGGAGAGGACAGTCATTGGATGGGGGCAGTATGACACAGAGGACAGTGATTGGTTTAGAGGAGAAATACAGTTTTTAAGTGAAACTTGTTTTACTTTTTACTTTTACTGAGGATGCCCAGCCTGACGACAGGGAATATTCATGAGCATTTGAATCCATGCAGACCCCATGCTGGAGAACAGGGTTTGTTCCGTCCCATTGTGTCAGGCTTCTTCCTATGAATTACACTTGTGTATGATAACTACTCAGTGTTTGATATTGATTGATCCATAAGGATTGGAGGCATTCAGGTGCTTTTCATGATTCCCGGATTAACTAATGGGGAACACCAGGGTTAGCTTAAGTAAACTGGTCTTCCCTGGAGTCAAAATACCACAACAAACACAGAGACGAGTTACTCTTAACTCCTTCATTTTGTCAGAGTATGCACTCGCAAGAGAGCACGTTTACCTCTAAGAGATTAGCAATTGAATAATCTCATTGAACATCATTTTTCATTGCACATTTGTTTATTATTAAAGTCTACTGCAGAAATATTTAACTTACAAAATTTCATATAAAAAATATTCATTTTTTCTCATCAGTTTCCACCAACAATGATATACGTGTGACTGATAATTAAAAATTCATTACAACTAAACCCAAAACAACACCTCATACATATAACTAGTACACACGGCTCAAACGGCTGAATTAACACTAAACCTACACAGTGTAAAACAAGACTACATACCAAAGACAATTAGAAAAAACAAAGTTTTTAAACACTGTAAACACTGAGTTAATACCACATTAAATTAGAAAACACATTGATTAGACCTACTTATTCATCAATACGAAAAAATACCCAACATGTTTCTTTCCCATACAAGGCAATAGATTCAATATATTCACTGGAAATTCTTCAGAGGATGATAACAAATCTAGGGTAGCTGTGTCACAAGTATTATTGTTTCCTTTTAATACATGACTTAATAGAAAATCACTCTTCTTGCTGTGGATCTCTGCAGAGGAAGGAGAAGGGGAGAATGAACAAGCGCAACAATTTGCTGGTGGTGCTCCAACTAATTACCCCTTAACACCGAAAATATTAATAATTCGATGTAGGGTAACGTAACTCTATCACTTACCCGAGTTAGTATTTCAACTCGGTGGATAGAGCAAAGGCGGTGTTAGCCGCTATCCAATTCTTGACCTGAGAGGGCATAAGACAGTGTATAAACCAGATGTTACGTAGTGTGCTGAATTAAGTTCCAACAGGCAGTAATATTGCTGTAATCAGTACACAATATAGGTTAACATGGCTACTGTTCGGTGTCAGAGAACACAAGGTGAGTCGTTTTGTTAGAATACTTGTAGTCCAAAACTCACTTAGAGTGGGTTTATGGTCTGGAGTGTGAATGGAATCTTCATCCACTCCTTAGTCAGAAACGTAGTTTCTCATATTTAATTCACGAGATGCATACAAGCACCAGTTGGCCTAGAAAAGATGATACATTGCACTGCCATTTAACTGAATGTTAGTCGGAGGTGTCTATCAGATCTTATAATGTGCTGCATAGTAAACTATCCATTGTGGATAACGTAACTAGCTGCTTAAAGATGCTAGGTTCTGCGGGAGGCTATATTGTGTGTTTGGAAGTAAACATAGTGTTACTCAAACAGTCGGACAAATGCTGCCTTGCAAACACTATACTGCAACTTTACAGATTAACGTATTTATCTAACTGTTTCCTGAAGATGATCTCAACGGAACCAAGCAACTTTATGCAGCGTATGGAGATAATATTACTCACGTTCTACAAGCAGTGCTGTTCTGAGTGCCTGTTCGTGGACAATATAAGCAAAGGTGATGTTATGTTATATTAGCAAACATAGTACGTGGTGCATAGCCCTTTGGGATATTGCAGCGGAACAATCAGTGTCCCCTTGTGTAACAAAAACACAGAGAACAAGTATTAGCACCCTCTTTAGTGGGTTAAACAGCGTATAGCTATCTTTAGGTCTCAAAACGAATCGCACCATTACTAACCGGCTCCTTGAACGTTTCTGCGTTCCTCCCGATCGCCTGTGTAATCGCAACTGCTCTAGTCTGGCCTTCATGATCCTCGTCATCTGGTGTTGCCTAGTCGTCTCGCTATAATCTCCATGATTCTCATGGCCATGGCTATGGAGTCACAGACTTACGGGTAATGTAGTTTTTGTAGGAAACACTGTTTACTCATCTGTTGCACAATAGTTAAACCTACACAGTTTTAATGTGATCAATGCTATGAACATTTACGGAAAAGACTGCAAAACTAAAGCCGTGTATGACACAGAATTCCGTAGTAAGAAATGTAATTCTAGTCACCTTCTTTGTTTACAACCGTCCTTGTAATGGACTTGATCCCACAGGTGCTTCAAGTCTTTCTATTGTATCCATGATCTACGTGGTCATGGTTGCGATGCCACTTGTTACAGATGATGAAGTTAGATGGGTGCTATGTGTACATGTCAAAAAGTCTTGGATACCGAAATGACACTTATCTGGTGTTAGCAACTTTTCAAACGTTTAAAGGAGGGATAAAAAATGAGGGAGCCACAGTATATTTAGTATTTCTGACAGATAGCGGGCTCATTTTTTCATGAATGCTTGTATGGCATCTGCAGTGGATCCAAATCACAGGTCAAGATCACACCCATATTCCAATCTAATGTGTCATTAAGACCTTGTTTAATGATTCCCCTGGCTCTGAGCCGCTACACATACCAAGCTTTGAATAGGCTGGTCTGCATTCTGAGACTCCTCCATTCCATGCATTCATGTCGGAACATTTTCTTCAAGTGAAGAGAGGGGCGTCAGCGGGATCGGCAACTCTCCTCTAATCTGCGGATGACTTGCTGTACCTACACAGGTGATGTTTTGCTGGGGACTAAATTTGGTACACTTTGTCTTCCTATTATTCGTATGTGAACACTGTGGGTTTGCATAATTTACAACCCTTGCATCTTGGTCAGAATTCCTATATGGCCTGTTGTTCAGTCAACAAACACTCCGCCGACTTCTGCCTCCTTCTTGAAGACATTGACCCTGACATTCTCGCTCTTACCAAAACGTGGTTCAATGCCAGCTCAGTCACTGCTTTTGACTCCCTTCTCCCTGATGGCTACAAGATCCTTTCCAAGCCCCAGCCTAACCGTGCTGGCGGTAGGGTTGCCTTAATTTTCCCTAACTGGGTTCCTGCCTCCATAATTCCCATTCAGTCTTACTCCTCATTTGAGAGCCTGGTCTGCAAGTTGGTCATCTCTCCCTCCTCCTCTCTGACCATTGCCACTAACTACAGGCCCCTTGGCAGTACCACCCTGTTCCTTTCTGAATGGGCTGACTTCTGCTCCTCTTTCCTCACTAACACCTCCAAATTCCTTCTCTTGGGTGACTTCAACATCCATTTTGACTCCTCTATCGCTGCATCTACCCTCTTCATTGACCTCTGCACCTCGCTCGCCCTCTCCATTCTCCTGTCTGGTCCAACCCACTCGGGAGGACACACTCTTGATGCCCTCATCCACTCTCGTCTCTCTCTCTCTCTCTCTCTCTCTCTCTCTCTTGCCCCCTCTGATCACACCTAACTCCTGGTTAGACCACTCTCTCCTCTCTTCTTACCTGGGTCCCCTCAGCCCTCTGACTGCACCTCCTCCAGCCCTGCCAACCTCGTTCACCCTATTTGTCCAGCTAACTACCACCCTATTTCTATCACCCCCTTCCTTGGGCAACTCCTGGAGAAGTTGGCCTTCCCCCCAACTTCCCTCACACATTGAACTTGTTGGCGGACTTCACGACCACCAATCTGGATTCCGATAATCCAGAGCATGGAAACTGCTCTTCTGAAAACCTGTGAAGAACTGCTTGCATCTCTGGATTCTAACTCTCCAGCTGTCCTCATTCTACTTGATCTCTCATCTGCCTTTGACACAGTCAACCACTCCATCCTCATAAAACAGCTCCATGATGCCCTGGGTGTCTGGGAGCGGGCACTGGACTGGCTGACCACCTTCCTCACTGACCGTCCGTCCAAGGTTATTCTGAGCACCTTCTCCTCACCTACCTCTCCACCAGTGGTGTCCCCCAGGGCTCCAACCTCTCCCCCTGGCTCTTTAACACTTACCTTGCTCCGCTGGCATGCACCATTTCTTCCTTCTCCCTCAGCTTCCAGTGCCACGCAAATGACACTCAACTCTTCTTCAAACTTCCTGCTGACCATCCTGCTTCTTCCATCATCCCAGACTGCTCATCTGCAGTCCCAGGGACCGCATCTCACCTGCCCTAAAAACGCTTCACTGGCTACCGGTTGCTGCATGGATTAAATTAAAATCCCTCTGCATCGTCCACAAGGCTGTCTGGGGCCGGGCCCCACGCTATCTGCCACTTGCCATCACTAAATATTCTCCCTCTCGAGCTCTACGTTCCTCTGGTTCCAACTATCTGTGTGTGAAGCGTTTCTTGCTTCAGCAGGCTCTGTCTTGTGGAACAGCCTCCCCCTTCCTCTTCATCTTGAGCTGGACCTCCTCAAATTCCGCAAGCTCCTTAAGACTTTTCTTTTCACTTCCTCCTTCCCTTCTTCCATCCTCTGCTAACCTCACAGTTGCTAGGATTGGTGACCAGGGATCTTATGTGTCCTCTGGGCCCTGGCCCATGACACCCAATCACCTCAGCTTCTGCCTACACACAAAACTTGCCTCTGCACCCACCGGCCTACCCCACTGTAGGTCTGCACTTAACCACTTATTGCAGCTCAACGCTCCCTGGCACTTACTATCCTTGACACTTACATCTGCTGCTCACCAACGAGCATGGATATTCCAGCACTTACCCCCACTCCCTCCCACACTCTTCCCTCTCTGCACTTTCACGTTCTGAATACTTACAAGGCCTAGTAGGTTTGTCTTTAATCCTCCAGTATATATATTGTTTCAATCCCTTGTCCGCTGCTTGGTTCCATGTGGGCGCTTTTAAACACAATTTACTTGTTGTATAAGCGCCTAACAAATGCACAATAAATAAAATAAATAAATAAATAGCAGAAGTGGCTCCAATGTGGCAGTACCATGCCTCAGTCTGCCATTGCTTTGTGGCCCCCACATCACCTAGCGGGTTGCAGGTTGACCATAAATACACCTTGAAGATCAGGCAGGGGACATTGTCAAATAACATAAAGTAGAGACTGGAGAAGCTGGCATATCAAACCAAATTACATGTATCCAAAGCTGAAGAATTCAAAAATAGAATAGAATATATTGATTCACGATCTGGATGCTGAAGGAGCTGACAGTGTGTGACTTGAGACCAACACAAAAGGGTTTCAGAACAATATTGGAGACAACCTGATGAACACATTGCAACTAGAAAGAGTATATTTAATTGGACTGGAAAGCTACCAACAAAGGTCAAAGACATTTTTGTGAAATTCCATGAGTTCCATAGTGAAAGTGTTACAGCCAGCCAAATAGATCAATAATGTCACATTTTATGGCCACCCATAAAGGCTATTTGAGAATCTTTCTCCACTGACTCTTGCAAAATTGCAGTGGATAAAATATGCTAGGAACAGCAGAGCATTGGATATCATTGGACCTAACTATCTTTTATCTTTTTCTCCTAGTAGGGAAAAGAGATGATCTCATTGTGCAGAGAGAAACAGCCATGGTATTAAAGGTTAAAGGGACCGGAGAACAACCACAGAGTGCAGAGTTGCCCTTGAACCTGAGGGTTGGTCATTAGGAGGAAGGGCACATGGAAGGTTAGGTTAGGTTCAAATTTATCAGAACCACCGTGATGTGTGTTGAAGACACTGGAACTCCTGATATGACATATGGGTCAACACTTAGTGTATATCTCTGTGATGAAAGGAGGGTGGATGCTCTTGTGCAGTTTGCTGATGCGCTGGTATCCTTATTGCAGCTTTTTTGGCATGATGATTGATGATCTAGTGCTGGTATTGAGATGTTTCCAAGTCTTCTCTACTGGGAGCCTGCAATAGTAGTGTTGTGGAAGAATGGATCACCCTATTTCCTGGTTAGAAGCTGATTTTCTATGCTTTTGCCTTTATTCTCTCTCTCTGTTGATCATTATACATTATCAAAACCAGTCTGCTTTTCTTCTTTCATGTGTTTTAATTTGATTGTCACTTTCATCCCCTGATGCTAATTGAAACTCGTAAAAAAAGAGGATACTCAGATCATAGATGCCCCAATTCACCATCCACCCATATGGTCCGACAAGAGATGGGAATGAATTTGCTTTGACTGCAAGATGGAGCACAATCACGTCTGAATGGACACACTGCATGTGAAGCCTTCTAAAAGCTCACAGAAGAAATAACATATTCGTACTAGAGCAAGGAAGCAACTATTAATAACTAAAGAAGAACATATTGATTTGTTTTAACTTAGTCACTTGTAGCTGAACTCAAATGGACTCAAAGACAGGTCATTCAGCAAATCACAGCAAAGGTGGATATAAGCACATATGTGGCTTTGCAAGGTGGGTGGTCGCTTTTGAATTGAAAGCTATTTGAATTCCTTTAAATGCACACAATATACGGTCACACTCTGTTTCCCCAAATAATATTAGGGCAATTAAATTTGACAACTTTGAGAAGTGGTGTGGCCATGCAGGACGATTTTTAAAAGGTACTGCGACATGTTTTTTCACTCTGTCGGTCCCTGTTTGTACACTTTTTGTCTTATAGTATTCCTATTTGTAGAATATAATAACTAGGATCCTGCCAAAGAGAAACCGATGTTGCAGATGCATTTGGGACGCTGTTGCACAAACTGCAAGGCAGCAGCATCTTGAGAGCACTGCGTCTGCCGACTGATTGATCCTTTTTTTTACAGTATTGTATTGTGTTTGTTTATTTGTATTGCGCACCCTGCCCAAGGGCATCAGGGCGCATGTTTGGAAAGGAAGTTACAGATACATTTTACAAAGATAGTTACATGTTACATTTTAAAGACATATTTACATAAAGAATAAGAACATGGAGCAGAGCATATTGCACAGACTGGCAAAGAGGTCAAAGATACAGTATATACAGTGAGTAGCCTGGTTGCGGATGACTGCTGCATAGGTTACAAGGCGGAGGCCAGTGCATCCTGTTCGTGAAGCCACCGTTTAGTTCTGTTTTTGAAGTATTGGATGGCTGGCACATTCCTAAAATCATTAGGTAGGGAGTTCCACAGCTTAGCAGCCAGGACTCGGAAGCTCGAGCCCCTAGCTGTCTGAAGCTTGAAACTAGGGATGGTTAGTGTGTGCGCCTGTGCCAGTCTCAGAGGTCTGGAAGCTGTATGTTGTGTGAAGCGCGTGGATATGTAAGCAGGTGCAGCATTATTTTGTGCCTTGTGTGTTAGAACAAGTGTAGATTGCGCCTGGTAGAGGAGATGTGTGAGCCCCTGGGGATGTTAAGAGCAGCCCTGATGGCATTGTTTTGGGAGACCTGAAGCTTATCAAGGTTTCTTTGACTAGTCCCTAAGTAAAGGGCGTTACAATTGTCAATTTTGGACATGATGAGGGTTCTGGCTAGGATCAGGCAGTTGTCCGTTGTCAGGAAGGGGCGACATGCTTTGATAAGTTTACATGTGTACGATGATGCTGAGACTACTGAGTTGGTTTGTCTATTGAGAGAGAGACTGGAGTCAAGGTAAATTCCAAGTGTTTTCGTGACGTTGGTGACTTTAATAACATTTCCGTCGATAACGAAGGAGATGTATTTGGGGTCAAGTTTCATGAGTTAAGGCGGAGAACCTAGGATGAGTAACTCAGTTTTCTCGTTGTTAAGGCAGAGCCCGTGGTGTGCCATCCAGGCCTGGATGACCGAGTAGACTGAGTTGAATGCGTTGACATCGGTTACATAGTCACCAGTGATAGGGATGAGTATCTGGGTGTCGTCTGCATAATTTGTGTATGAGACACCCAGATAGTCAAGAATATCAAAGATCGGTTTAGTAAACACGTTGTATAACGTTGGCGATACGCAAGAGCCTTGTGGGACTCCGCAAGGGACATGTGCTGGGTCGGCCGCGGCTAAGGAAGAGAAGACCCTCATGGATCTATTTGCCAGGAAGGAGCTGATCCAGGAAGTAGTTGCGTCAGAGAAGTGAGCGGCTATCTTAAGGTGATGGCAGAGGATTTGGTGATCGACCAAATCGAATGCAGCAGAGAGGTCGAGGAGGAGCAGGAGCGCTTGTTTGCCCTTGTCTTTCAAGTCCTCTATTTGGTTTTTCAAGTCAATCAATTCTGTCTGCGTACTGTGTCTTGGGCGGAAGCCAGATTGTCTAAGCCCTAATAAGTTGTTAGTATCCAGGTAATCCTGGATTTGGAGATAGGCTGCACAATCCAGAATTTTGAGCAGGTACGGCACCGTGGTGATGGGCCTGTAGTTAGTGGGATTGCTAGGGTCGGGATTGCCCAGTCGGTGAAACATGGAAGATTTACCCAGCTCTACCCTCAGTGCAGTGCCAGGAACCCGGCAAATATTAACCAGGGGCATTAGGGGGCTGTGAAGAGGTGACAGGATGTGGGGGCTGGTGTGGCAGGGAATGGCGGTTGCCTCAATGTGGAGAGTAAGACAGGGAGAGGCCGTCCCCCAGATGAACGCGAGGACTGCTCAAAGTGCTCAGGCCCCAAAGCAGTCTACCCAGGGACCGAGCGACCTGTGCGGGATCCCTGGGCCACTAAGTGAGGCACTGAGGAGGTGTACCAGGGACCCGGGAGGGTCGGCCCTGATAGACACAACGTGTCAGAAGGTCTACGGGCGCATGGTCAGAAGCCTAGTGCCAGCCGAGAGCAAGTGCAGAGGAGGCGTGCCGGGGAGCTCCGAGGACTGGCGCACTGGTGTCTCTCAGTGCCAGTGAGCCATACACTGTCGCGCCCCAGGAGTCGTTACTGGGACAAGTAGGCAGAGGCCATCGAGGTGAGCGGAAGCTGGTGGTGGGGCGTCTCAGGTGGACCGCAACAACGTGTGGTGACCCATCTGGAGAGTCACATTAAGCTGGCCATGGCAAGCAGGGCCTGGGGAGAAAGCCTGGAGAGAAATTGGCCTGCAGGAGTACCCTTTAGGTGGGGAGGTTGGCCCAGGCAGGAATCTCCACCTTGCTCAGTGGCACCTGATTGCTATATATGTGCAACAAACACAGAGCCAGGATGGAGAATAATAAATCGCTAGAAAGAGGTATACAGCAACATCCTCTGGCACCCTGGAAGGCAGGTCTTGCAGGGTGCCACGGTCCCAAGGTGTGGCCCAGCAGTTTTTGTGTGAGGGCCCATGGAGCTGAAAAAGTATGGTAAACCCCAAAAAGCAGGCGAAGATGGAATTTACTAAATCAGGTCACTCCCAACCACCAACCCCTGACTAGTCCATGGGAGCGACAGGTGTGGACATCATGTTGAACCAGAAACTGATTACGCTGAAAGACAGCACAGACACCTTAGGCAAGAAGATCGATACTCTACCGTGTACGGTGGATATATCAGCGGTACAGATCGAAATGTTATGTGGTCGTATGTCTGGAGCAGAACAGTGGATTGGTGAGGGGGAGGATGAGATTGCAAAGCTGCAGACTGAAGTGGCACAACTACAGCGAAGGTCAAAAAGGTGGTGGCTAAGAACAATGTCTTGGAAGGTAGAGCTTGGTGCAATAATGTGTGCATTGTAGGAGTGCCGGAATTGACGGCTATTGATAACATGGAGACCTTTGTCGAGCGGCTGCTTATGGAAATCTTGGATAAGCCTGCAGTTTCACCCCTTTTCATGGTCAAAAGGGCACATCGATCGTTGGCCCCCCAGGCCACCGCCGGGTGCCCCAGAGCGTGCATATTCAGGTACCGGGACAGGGATGTCTTGCTGAAAACAGCCAGTGAGAAAGGTGAATTGAAGTACGGGTCAGCAACCATAAAGATCTTCCTGGATTTCAGTCCTCAACTTCAAGATCAGCAAAAAACATTCCAAGAAGCCAAGAACATATTCCACAGGAAGGGGGTGAGCTATACTATGCAGTACCCAGCGAAACAGTCATATGCGATGGGAAAGCAATCATTTTTCACAGATTGTACAGCAGAGGGGAGTTTGCGAAAGACAACGCCGGGACATCCCGATCGCAACAATCTCCATCCTGCTGGTAGTGTATATTGAGAGATAAAACAGCCATCTCCTCTCCATTGTAGTGGTAGATGATGCAGAATTGGGGGGGATGTAGGGAAGGCATGGTATCACAAGTATGATACGGACACAACGAATACAATTTGTAAAACCTTTATTGAAAATGTTGGGGTTGGAGAAACTCCCATTTTGCCCTATAACTAAGATGGGAGTAGTCTCGACCATCAAACGATAAACAAAACAGTCCTAGTGGAGTGTGTCAAATCAAAATGGCCCATGCTAACAAAAACCTAATGCCTGTCCGATTGCTTATACAAAAAAAGTGTAAAAAGGAGAAATGTATGCAATGGAAAAATCAGTGTTCAAAAGAATAAAGGCAGTTGAACCAGCTCTCCTCCTCACGTTAAACCTCACGGAATAAGGCTGTCTTGTGTGCAAGATGACACACTCTGGCTCGGTTTCTAACACTCTAAGCAGTTCCAGACCATGGATTGAGGCACGCCTGTCCTTCCACATTAAAGTTTCTTTCTTGACTTTCAAAATTGTATTTCAACGTAAAGTTCACAAAGGTCCCCCTCTGCCGGGCTCAGACCTTACAGCACACAGTTCACAAAGGTCCCCCTCTGTCAAGCTCAGACCTCTCACGTCACAGTTCAACACAAACTTACAAGGGGCTCCCTTCCCAAAGCTTATTGTTCATCGGGTCTCCCTCAATCGGACTCTGACCCCTTTTTCGGATATCGAACACTTTTGAATGTGCGTGGCTCTCTTTCCAGACCACTGCAAGACCACTTAGACTCAAAGTTTACGTTTACTGTCACTTAATGAACTTTTGCTGTTTGTTCACTTTTTAACTTCAAACAATGTACCTTTCACAGAGACTTTTGAATGTGCTACCTCCTTTCGATGGACCACTCTGTTACTTAGTATTGCTGATCTCACAGCTGCCTTTTACTTTAAAGTTAATTCACAGGTCGCCCTTTCTTCACGTCTCATCCACACATGTGCTGCATTAACTTGTGCTATAATGTTGCTACTTCATTCGCTTTAACACACACCCGTCTCCCAGGTCGTTTGCCAACTCACCGGCTGTTTGCGCTTCTTTCTTGTTTTGCTATTTCCAATTCACGAGTCAAGGTTAATACCAAAGGCCTGGCCTCGCCTCCCCAACTCTGCCATTCACCCGGGAGGTTCGCTGGCGGCCTTGAAACACAATGCAATCTTCACTTGAGGGATCTGTCCTTCACGTGTCTATTGTGGCCTGTCAGAGGCAACAACCTCCAGTAGGGAACCCTTGGAGTTTTCGGACCATGGCTCTCGTCCCTTGGTCTGTTGCTCTCCTCCAGTGGGTGTGCCTTGGTCCCGGAAGTTCTGCTCATACTCGTGTTCCGGCTTGTTCAGAGTGTGTCTTTTTGTGTTGACTTTTATTCGTGTGAAGAGAGCTAACTAGTATCAGGTTTATGCACTTAGTGTAAAGTGCCTGACTTTGCCTGAACCGATTAGCAGGACATTTCCAGTACGATGTGAGAGAGTTAGTCTGGTTACTCTCAGTCACCCTCTTCCTCGGACCAGTGTTTGTGTAAAAAGAGGGGGAGTTGAGACTTTTGGAAAATCCTACAAAATAGGATGGGGTAGATGAACAGAAAAGGGGGGAATACTGTGTCTCACCATAGGCTGTCTCACCCCACTCTGCGAAGACCCCTCACCCAGGTGATTCTCCTGGAATGGTCCACTACCAGGGTCTGGATCCAAAGGCAATGGCCGTGCCCTGGCCACCTGAGAGAGAGATCCCCAAGGACTAGCGGGGGAGACACCCTCTGGTTTCTCACAGGGGAGCAGATCAACATGTATAGTGACTGGGAAACAGATATATGGAGAGGCGGCAGTTTGCGCACGCTACTCCCCAGAGCAGTAACTGCAATTTTGGGGTGCTATTGAGTTCTCAGGTCTGTGGGGTGGGGGGTCAGTGAGCCGGTATGTTGCAGTTTCTGGCATGGGTTGGGGGGCTGGTTATGGAGTGGTTTCTTTGTTTATGCACAGTGTACACAGTTCTACAAAAGGAAGCAAGAGATAGGTGGTCATGCAGTTCCCTCAGAACCGAGTATAAGGTGCTGAGCTTGAAAAAGGGCAAAGCGTTGGGGGAGAAATATTAATGCAAGGGATATGGACTTTGCGAGGAGACATCAGGTGAGAATTCTGATGCTACAAGAGATACATCTGAACCCGTCGGGGGTATTCACCAGTATAGCGCATCGTTCTCCACACAATCGAGGGGGTGGTGACCTATATACACTCCTCCTTGGGTTTTAAATTACATGACCAGCTCACAGGCGCAGAGGGCACGTATCTCATACTAGTGGGGGAAATGCTGCGTCTCAAGGGAGTGCTGATAAATATATTTGCTCCAAATATAGTCACACTAGATTTTGTTCAGATATGCGTCAGTCATATACACAAGTACCACGATTGTGAGATAGTATGGGCCAGGGACTTTAATTTCTCGGTTACCCTTGATATGGACAGAGCTAAGAGAGCACAAGTAAAGCTCCCAAGGTCAGCTGAGACATAGGGAGAAATTGCACAATATCGTGGACTGGTGCATGCGAGGAGGTACCAGAATCCCCAGGTGAGGGAATAGACGTACTACTTGAGTGCATATGATACGGCCTCTAGGACAGATTACATAATGGCCTCATTGGATATAGCAAGATCTTTAGAGGATGTAAGGCTACTACTTAGAATCCTATCTGACCATTCACCTCTTTTAATTTTATTCAGTAGGGTGATGCCCAGTCCCAGGCTTCCTAGGTGGAGGTTTAAAAATCGTGCAGCGGAAGACCTAGTGCTTAGGGAAGACATTGTACAGGATTTTGAACAGTACTTCCAGCAGAACTCTGAAATGGTGCTGGACCCCGGCATGGTATGGGAGGCATTCAAGGTCTGCACCAGGGGTATCTGTATGTCTAGGGAAGGGGGTACTGGAGGCGCTGTGTAGGAGTCTAGGTACGCTGAAGGGAGAGATTAAGGATATGGAGGTGAGGCAGGCGGGACACAGGGACTTCTCAGATAATCAAAGGCTGCAAGAAGCAAGCAGGGAATATGCTGATTTAGCTGTTAGGGTAATTAAATATCTGGTTGGACCAGTGCAGCTGCTGCATATGGGGAGGGGGATCGCCCGAGTAGGACCCTCACATGGGCTATACAAAAGGAAAGAGAACGCATAAACATTACAGAAGTGGAAAGCAGGCTGGGGCTAGTCGTCAGGGACAATGAAAGTTTTGATGAGGTTTTCAAGGACTACTACCGCACTCTTTACACAACCCAGGCTACCGCTGACCATGCAGAGATATGTGAGTTTTTGGACCAGGGCAGCCTGGGTTGGATAGTGCCCCAGTGGAGGAAGAAATTAGAAAAGTGATACAATATCACCCGAATAATAAAGCCCCGGGCACGGCAGCCTGTCGGCAGAGTTAGATAAAGAGTATGTGGAGGAGTTAACTCCACATCTCCTGCAAATGTACGAGTCTACCTTCAGTGCGGGGAACCTCCCAGAATCCACGTGGGCAGCACTGGAGATGGTATTATTTAAACCTAATATAGACCCAGCGGAGTGTGCCTCATACAGACCGCTGTCCCTGGTGAACACGGATAATGAAATCTTAGCCCGACTATTGGCAAACAGGTTACAGCCACTCATGCCTTCGCTGGTCCTTCCAGATCAGGCTGGGTTTATCCCAGGCAGATATATTCTGAAAAATCTGAGGAGGATGTTTTCCCTTTTACATAATATTAACACATCAGTTTGCGCAGTGATCGCCTCTCTTGATGCAGAGAAGGCGTTTGATTCAGTGGAGTGTCCTTTCCAGTTCGAGGTACTCCGTAGGTCCGGACTGGGTAACTTCTATGTGCAGTGGGTGTGTTTGCTCTATTCCTCTATCAGGGCAAGGATATTAAACAAAACAAATGGCGCCAGGAGCTATATGCCCCTCTCGGGGGACAAGCCAGGGCTGTCCACTCTTCCCCTCCTCTTTGCGTTAGCCATAGAGCCCTTGGCATGCTATATTCTGGAAAATTACAGACAGAGGGATTAACATATATTCCCCGTTAAGTATTGTATCGCTCTATGCGTATTGCATGCTACTCTACATAAAAGACCCCAAGCAAAACTTATCAGCTATAATGAAGGATATACAGCGTTGTGGCACACTGTCGAGGTTGCAAATTAAGAATTCTCGTAAAGATGTTCACCCTGTGGACGTCACAAGCCAGGCGGGGATAGGGTGGCAAAAGTTACAGGTGAGCAAAGCCTATATTCACCAAGTACCTCTATATTTGGGGTATGTGGGATAGATGTGACATAAGAGAGGATATTCAAGGTACATTTTGAGGGTCTGGGAGTTTGCACCATGAGGGACTTATTTTGTGATGGGAGGATAACACTCGACCACCTTATGGAAACGGGGGCCATGTAAAGCAGTGACTACACTTCTGTATTACCGATTTAAGCATGTGATACAAACATACTGGCCGAGTTTACCGGGTGTACGTATTCCAGCTAGCATAGTGAAATTTATTAAAAACCACCCAGATATAAACACCTAGTCTCAACCCTTTACAGGATGGTTAAGGTGCTAAGGGTTGAAATGGAGGAAGAGGCAAGGAAGAAATGGGATGGGCTTCTTGGTACGGTAATAAGTGATCAACAGCGGAGGGTGGCATGCATACAGACCAGGAGGATATCTATGAACGGTTTTAGGTTTTTACACCAAATGTATTATATGCCAGTGTAGCTTCACAAATTCTATCCTGATAGGCCCATGGAATATGCAAGATGCCACAGCCCTCAGGAAGATTTTCTACATTTGGCATGGCAATGAAGGGGGCTGAACTAATTATGGGAGCAGGTCATTGAGGCCATGAACGAGATGTTTCCAGAATATGTCACGGAGGTTCCCCTGGCCTGGTTAATTGCAATCTTTGAAGGGGAGGGCAAACTCAGAAAACGGTTACTAGGCATGACATCAGTGGTGGCTCGGTCACTGATAGCCAGAGCATGGGGCAATTTGCCCTCCCCTTCAAAGTTAAACACTGGGCTAGGGTCCTTGGCGAATTGGGAAATGATGGAGTCGCAATATGCGTCACAGAAGTAGACGTAAGGATATGAGGGTCCCACTAAGGGCATATTTAGCTGAGCGTGAAGCAGAGGAAGTGCTGGGAAACACTGACACCCATGCCCCAGGGGAGGGAAGCTGGTAGGATCACAGTGTTAGATTTCTCAGGTATGCTCACACGAGGGCGATTCACAGTGACTCGTGCAACGGAATGATATGGGGTCACATAAGCCTATGTGCTATCGGGGGTGACATGCTGTGTGTATAAGCGTCTGACAACTGGTGGGGAGGGGTAGGTGAATGTTGTATGGGGAGTTCTGCACTGAATGTTAACAGGAGTCTAATGGGGGGATGAGGACTAAGTGAGGCAACATTGTGACAATGTGTTGTGTTGTCCTTTGAGCATGCTGAAAAAACAATAAGAGTTTGTTTTTAAAGATGTTGCAGATGCAGGAACCATTTCAGTCTTTGTTCTCGATGACACCATCTCAGAGATTTAACTGTTCCGAATGCAACATGACCAAGATATACGTCTATATAGAATAGCTTATTTACTTTTTCTCAGTTCTAAACTCTGGGTTTTTAATTATTTAGCAATTAGTGTTGGTTTAAGTACAATTTCTATTATTGACAACTGTTTTTTTTCACAAGCCAATAAATTTGAACCCAGAGAAATGAGGCATGAAAATCTTAACTAAGACAACTCCAAGAACAGTTTTTATTTACAGTTTTCTTTTCAATTACAAACATAAAATATCATATTTTTTTTGTAACAAAAATGAGTATTAAAATAAAAAAACAATACAGCATAAAACCACTATAATTGCTAAAGTAGGCCACGAGTTTTTCGTTTGGAACCTTTTCCCTATTCCTCATAAGAAACTCATGACATTCAAGAAAGTCAAACCAGCACTGAAATTCTGAACAGACAGAACCAAGTTATTGCCTCGTAGAAGCGAGATAGAGGTAACGGCTATATATTTTGCCAGGGACAATATTGCATCTCTGGAATAATGCTGAAAACACAAGCCCTATTCTGAATTAGCATAGTGAATATGTGAATACATGATTGGAAAGGAATATATATGTATACTGTATACAAAATACTGGTATGGTGGGTGCTTGGTCCATTGACTGATAAATGCCTTAAGAAGTAGTAACACTGATTTTTAAACAACAAAAATGTTAAAAGACAAGAAATGGATGTACATATTTGTTCTTTCTTATTCTGTGCCATATTTCTTGAGTGTGTGATAAGGTGTGCTTACTTTTAGGAGTGTACCGGCAAACGGAAACAGCAGAACATGATAACCATATAATTGTAAGGCAAGTTCATTATCATTGCAATGGCGGGGGGGGGGGATTCTCTTTATTTGTTCCCTTTTGTAAAGGGACTTTTTCCTGAAGAGCTCCATCTATGATGGGCTAGTTCGGCTGCTTCTTCCTGCGAAGATGGATTCAATTTGGTCGATCGTTGCCGGTTGACGGTTGTCAACACCCCCTTTTGAAAGTGTAGCAAAACAACCCCATTTCTTCTGATTCCCAGACAGACCTCGGGAAGGCAGGAGCTAAAGCGCTTTCATGAAGCCATTAGAAGCAGCTAAAGTCTCTCATAGTTCATTTGAAGTGGGTCACTTGCACCCTGCCCGCTCCTCCTTCAGTAGGGGTACTGCTTCTGCTTCTTTCCGGAGAAGCAGGCCAGCCAGGTACAGATGAGCATTGCTGCAGCTGCCCCTCCCCCGGTGCAGTAGTAGGCCCAGCCAATTTTGCAAGTACCTGAAAGAAACAGAATGCATTATTATACTTTTTTTCAAAAAAATCCTTTATTTTCCAAAGGCAATTTTGTGTACTTTGGTCTAAACTGCACATTGTTATTTGAAAAAATAATGTAAATAAAAAACGTATTAACAGTATGGCTCCATTAAACTGTTTTTGTTTACAATGTTCAGTAATCAGGACAACAGTGCATGACATATATTGCTTCCATCTTGCATGTGACAATCAGATAGAATGTGTTTTTATGAATCCAGAGTACATATGGTATCTGTGAAAAACGTACTGATGCATCATTTGTTGGAGCTCATTGTAGCTTTGAGCACCTGTAACATTTGGTCTTTCTTTTCTTTTTATTATTTTCTTATTCGAAGCGCATTGATTAGATTGTATATATTGTTCACCCATTAGTATAAGGAATTGTACCCACATGAAGGTTAACCAAACAGATATGTGAAAAACATTGGAATTACAGAACCCACTTACAGGCCCAATGGAAATTAACTCCATGGAAAGAGTGTAACGAAATGCAACTTGCACTTTGTAAGTCCAGATACGAAAACAAGTATTGAGCA
Organism: Ambystoma mexicanum; assembly: GCF_040938575.1. NCBI lineage: Eukaryota > Metazoa > Chordata > Amphibia > Caudata > Ambystomatidae > Ambystoma > Ambystoma mexicanum. The sequence continues at coordinate 580,756,574 of NC_090941.1, read as the reverse complement.
CCCTATAAGGAAGGCACTATGCACTTTAACATTCTAGATATGCAATCAAGCATTAATCACTTTCGGTAGTACCACGCGATATAAAGCATGGCACTATGCAAATTGCACTTTGACGGTCCATATACGCTACATAGCATTGAGCACCTTACAAGGAAGGCACTATGCCCTTTAACATATTAGATATGCAATAAAGCATAAAGTACTTTCAGTAGTACCATGTGATACACAGCGGAGCACTATGCAATTTGCACTTGATAGCCCAGATGTGGAACATAGCATTGAACATGTTATAAGGAAGGCACTATGCACTTTAACATTCCAGATATATTACTAAGTATTATGCATTCTTAACAGCACCACGCGATAGAAAGCGGAGCACTATGCAATTTTGATATGCTTGCTGGTACAAATTTGGAAGTGAGAATGAATAGAGCAATAAGGTAGAGGTAGAACAGATAATGAAAACCTGACTAGCACTTCATCCCTCATGAATAGTAGTGCAGATGTAGTACCCATCAATGAGTGGAACCCGAACTGCTAATCATGAAGTAGGTTGTAGGCTTCAGTGTATTCCATTAACTGAAGGGTGCATGCTTCTCCCATAATTGAGCGCTCTGAGGCCCATGGGCGATATGGTGCTATATAAAAATCACAATAGATAGATAGATAGATAGACAGATAGACAGATAGAAAGATAGATAGATAGATAATCTACCCAGGAAAGGAATATTGGTGATTGGGCGACAATTAGCTGGGTGTATGGGGACATCATTTGTTCTGTTCAGGATAGGTGGGATGCAAGACAGATTGAGGTTAGGGGAGGGAACTCGTGGATAAGGATCAGTGGACCAGTGATGAGAGTGCAGAAGCAAGGGCAGAGATGCTCTGTTTGATAGTTATAGCGGGACAAGATCTACTTAGACTAAAGAGTTCTTAATGTTTTGTCCTCTGAATGATGACAGGCTGGGACACAAGTTTGAATGCCAGGAAGGATGCATCACCCTTGGTTTCATGGGTGGCAGGGGAGGCAAATGTGGACAGGCTTGCTTGAAATGGAGCAGTCTGTGCCTTTTATCTTTTCACTGAAGAAGGATGACTGGTGGGTGACTATGTTGGGGCAGGAGAGGACGTGCACTGTAGGGAAGATCACGATTCCTTATAAATCCCTCTGCTGCAGAATTGTTGCCCTGGGATATGTGATAATGTGGAAAGGCAGAAAGGCTTTTTTCCTGTGTAGGAACATTGTATGATAGCTTTTCAGGTGGTGGAGTCAACATTTCGTATCCCATGGGTCCTTGGTTTGGTGATGTTCAAGAAGGCATTTTTTCCTTTCAAGCATTGCCAGTTCAGTTTCAAATCAAAGGTCTATCTGGACAAAGGCTTGCATTTTTTCTATTAGTACCCTGTGGGGGGGTTGTGGCAGCCGCACAGCTAATGAAGAGGCTCGGAACGGGGGATTCAGGTAAGTGCTCCGCTCCCCTTTCCCCTCCCCTCCACAGATTTCCCTCCCCCCCTCTCTCCATTTACCTGCTTTTTTTGCTCCGATCATGAGCACACGTGTTGGAAATACTTCTGTCTTCATTGTGCCGGCTCCCTATCTACGACAATCTGCCAAGGAAAGGAAGAAGGGACTACCTGTAGTCCCTTCTTCCTTTCCATGGTGCCAATTTTTTTGTTGACTTTTCTATTTTTTGAATGGCCGTCATGGAAAGGGAGAAGGGACTAAAGTTTCTCTTTCCGTGGCAGCCATTTTTTTGTTAACTTTTTAAAATTATTTTCAATGGCCGCCATGTAAAGGGAAAACGGATTTCTAACGGGCTGGGGTATTAATAGCAATAATCCCCTAGCCGGGCTATGCTCGGACCTGTAACTATGGGCCCAGGGGCATTACCTGACTCAGTAATGCCCCCCCCCCGGCTTGGGGATTATTGCTTAAATTGGAGCCGTTTGGCGATCCAGTGTTATTGACAGTTTATGACACAAAGAAGAGAAAAGGGTGTAATGGCGAGTGATGGGGCAGGTTCGGTCAGTTAAGGTGTCAGCAAAGCGTTATTGGGGTGTAGGGGTGTAGAAGTACGAGTCTGACACATGTTTGTTGGCAAATACTCTTATTTATATAAAAGTAAAAAAGAAAAGGAAAAACCTAAAACCTATCTTGCCCTATTTCTATGTGGGGTTGCCCTTGCCTCAACAAAAGTACTAAGGACTCTGTCAAGATGTCCCGTAAAGTAAAATGTCCAGCGTCCTGTATCCAAACCTATTTCCGTCCCTTACACTCTAGACTAAGGAAAAATTGGGTGTCTTCTTGATCCAGAAGGAGACTCCCCTCGTTCTGGATACAATTTCAAATGTTCCACTCTTGATGAAAGAAACACAATGAGTGGTTCTTTAACTTAAAAGTTCTTGGACTTAAATGCTCTTCCAAATGTGTATTAAAAAAACACAGTCCCCAAGTATCGGGGGAGAGTCTCTTCCCCTGTTCTGTCTCCAACTCACAAATGCCATGTCAAGTTTGGTTCACTATCCTGTCAGACTTGACTGTAGATCTTAAAGTTCCAGAAAATGTCTCTTCTTTTGGCAATGGGTCCTCAACACCTTGTTTTAGCTTTTTGTTCCTCTCTTTCTCTCTCGTGTGTTTCCCAGACCCCTCTGGGCTGTCTCATGATCTCCCTGACTTGTTCTGTAGCTTGTTTCTCTTTTGTGTGGCCCCCAGACCCCTTTATATTAAATCGGCATCTACCCGACTTGTTCTGGTCTGCCGGCCCTTGACTGTTTGCTTCTTCAGCCTTGTGTAGGTCTTTGACCCATGTGTATGGGTTTTGCAGGGTTTGCCAGACTTATTATGGGTCCCAGACCCTAGTATGCTGCTTTCGCGGGCCCTCTGCCATGCTTCACTCAATGTCCAAGTGAAAAGACCCGGTGTACTCTCCTGCCAGATACCATTCCACATAGGATATTTTATAAAGTTTATTCCCAGTTTTTACAGTTCTTTCGCTATCCCTTTCTGCTTCTCGGGATCTTGATATATGTCTCTTTAATCTATTTGGCCTCTTCTGTGTCCCACCAGCCTGTCCTACCCTTTCCCTACCTTTGGTAAATGTTGTTGCAGTCTCTGGTCTGTCCTGGGAGCAGGGCTTCCATACTGCTTTCGCGTTCAGCGTCTTGTCCTCAGCAGCTCCGCAGTGGCAGGCTCTCTCTCACATCCTCAGATGCGTGCCTTATCCTCGCTTTTCCTTCGTGGGTCAGGTTTCCTCTTTCCCCGTCACCGGACAGGTCCCTGCTCAATGAGGCTACTGGAGACGCTCACCACTCCTAAACAGTGTCTCCTTCGCTTCTCCTCAGGTCTCTCACCACGGAACCGGTGTGTGGTTCCTCGCTCATCTAGGCCTGGGTTGATAAGGTACACAGTCCTTCCTTGCTTTTTATCGACAGGGCTGCCTCTAATAGGCTGTAACGCATATGTTGGTTCCGCTGTGGACGCTTTCCTCCGTGCCTGATCTTCCTTGTGCCAGTGATTGTATGCACTCCTCCTGGGTAAGCGTCACTCGTCCTCGTCCCAGTATGATTTGTGTGAATGAAGTTCTCTACTCTACAGAGATACATAGAGGCGTGGGGGACCACAGAGGACTGAGTGGGGTGAGAGGAAAGAGGACAGAAATGAAGGGGGTGAATACCACATTCTCCCAAGGCGATTGTCACTGGACCCATGGAGGGCTTCCCTACCCATGAGATCCACCCGCCAAGTACCGCCCCCAAGGGAATTATCAAGTAGCAGCCTCACCTACCTGGTCTCATAGGAAGTGGCTCCCCCCATGGGAACATTAAGAATACCCTGGGATTCTTCACAGGGGTAACCCATTTCATAGGTCAAACTTGAATGAAGCCTAGACCATGCTAGGAGAAGGGTTTAAGCCCTTCCCAGGTTTAGAGAAAATGATTAGTAGAAGGTAGTAATAAGTCAAGGATAGTTGAGTTGTTCTGATAGTAAATAGTTGGTAAATGGGAACAGTAACCTCATGGGGGCAGGCAGGGGGTGCTCTATTTGGTCCAGGGACTACATCCTGTAAAGTCTGATGCCAGTGTGTGCTGCATCAGTTTGCCAGACATTCTAAGCTATGTAATCAGCGAGGGTAAGATCATTTTTTGGACTCTTGCTAGCAGGACAGTCGAGCCGGATGTTAAAGACTCGTGATAATGAGGAAATCCATGGAAGATTGAAGAGTGGGGATGCAGCCAGCCCATTTAGGGATGAATGAGGCCAAGTTAGGAGTTCTCTGTAAATCTTAAGTATGGTTGTGTGTGTTTTGGGACCTAGGATGCTCTTATAGGCAACATATTAGAAAGAAAGGTTATTAGACATAAAGATTAGCGTGCTGGAGATGTGGGCTGGGTAGATAAGGGCCACCCAGATTTATTTTATTGAAATATTCTCCGAATGTTATGGTTAGAGGGGAGCAGAGTATCAACAACTGCAGTAAAAATGTTACACAACCAGGTTGCTGATAAGCCCAAAAAGGGGATCTAAAAGTCATCGAGACGGTTGTGTATGTTGGCAGCATGGTGCATGGCGGAACAAGAGGTCAGAGTTCCTAGGGATAATAAAGGTCAAAGCTCAGGTAGTTTTGAAGTTTATGTGCAGTGGACATTATGGGCTAGGCCAGTGTCCAGTGGGTTGGGTGTCATCTTAACGACTACTCTCAAACCTGCATGGGAATCAATGGAAATGTGCCACCTTTTGTTCTCTACTGATGTCACTTTAGCCAAATGGTGAGATAATAGACTGTATAAGAGGCTTTCAGGCTTCTGGGCAGTAGAAAGAAATTAGAATATCAGTTATTGTAACCTTTGAAGAACTGTTTATGTAGGAGTCTTCAACGATTAGACTAAGGTCACAAAACAGGCAGGTGGGGAGAGAGAGAATAAAGACTTAATCGAAGGGGGAAGAGAGAGGGACACACGTTTAACTAGAGGGGTGTACTGTTGATATTATATCATATATATGGCAGGAAGAAATGAGGCCAGAAGTGGAATGACAAAGCAGTGAGTGAAACTCTGAAATTGGCACTGATGTGCACACGAGAGAGGGCGAAGAGGGACAGAGGAGGGACTGAGTGAACGGATAGAAGGTATATCCCAGAGTCAAAGAGAGAGGTAGAGGTTAACAAGCAGAAGACCCCTGGGGACAACAGAGTCAAGTAGTGACAGAAATACATGTAATTATGCCAATCAGGCATCCAGGGGGGTTGTGGTGATGGCTCTTTAATCACAGAGAAGTAGGGAAGAGGGGTAACCTAGGAAACTGGGAATCACTGGGTCAGTGATACGGCCAGTGGTAACAAGTTGAGGAGGAGAAAGCATGGGAGTAGTGAAAGGGAGAAGAAAGTCAGTCATCAGGCAGTAGGCATGCAGTAGAAGATAGTTATGATAGATGACAAACCTTTAGACTTTAGTAGTAGGAAGGTACTCACGTCAGTAGGATGTCAGGAGAAGGTAGACCAGATTCAGAGTACTGGCCATTTGGAGGTTATGGTGAGCTCAGTGACGAGGAACCATAAGCCACATCTACCTTCACCAACCCACCCTGGCAAGTCCACTGTGCTTCCAGTTCCTAAGTGCCCACAATCTGGCCAGGTGTCCTAAGGTGGCGAGGCAAGAGCTCCAGCACATGTTGAACTTGCCTCAAACCTCCCTTACCATGATGAATGCCTGGGTCAACAGCTGGAGAGGGTAAGAAACTCTCACAGGAGGATAACAGCGGACTCTCAACAGTGCAAAGGGCAAGAAACCCCAGCAGGTGGCAGCTAGAGAAAGCGGGTAAGGCCACAGACATTAATGCCAATGATACCAGTAATAGATGGGCCTCAGCCAGTTACATGGTCCTAGGATCAGCCAATCATCTTGTGACAGGTATCCCGGGGGGCAAGGGATGAAGAACAAGGGTTACTGAGCTCACCTTAAGCTTCCCTTGGCACCATGTTGAAAAGGGGTGTGGATGACTGTGCTAAGGGCTGGCTGGAGAGGGTAAGCAACTTTTGCTTTGGGAGTCTCTTGTAGGTCCATTCCAATGAGGGATTACAGCGTCCTCCATGTTAGTGGAATCCAAACCTGTTTCCCCTTCCACGTGAAGGGTATTCCAAAAGAGACTGTTCGCTGGAATACAATACTTGCCTGTCTAGGTTTATCCATCACTCATCGAAATGCTTTCTGCTTCTGTAGAGTTAAGGCCTTTGTGGCAGGATTACTTCAACCTCTAACTGAATGTATTGCTTCCACTAATGCAGAAGGGTATCGAGTTTGAGATGCAGGACCCTTGCACTGCATTGGTGAACGCCATGACTGACACTGCCGATACCTTTGCTCCTATGAAATCATCCTTTAGTCGATTGAAACCCTCAGCCCCATGGTACTCTGGTACTCTTAAAGTTCTCAAAGAAGCCTGCCGTCATGCTGAACACAAATGGTGCATTGATTATTCTCCAGCTGCCGAACAGACATATAAATTAGCGTTGGTGGAGTACCAAGTTGCTATTAAAGTTGCCAAAGCCGATTGTTTTGCAGATCGCATCTTGTCAGCATCCTGCTCTACTCTGTAATTTTTCCAAGTGGCTAGGTAACTTTCGGTTCTTGTGTTGCAGCTGACTGATGCTCTGCACACACCAGCTAAATGTGACCTTATTGCCATTTTCTTCACCAAAAAGATTCATAAGATTCGGCTTTCCATTGGCACTGTCAGGCCTTGCCCTTTGAACTCGGGCTGGGTGGCCGAGTCTATTACAGGGAGCAATCAGGACAACCCTTTCAAGTTTGAAACAGCAACCAATGTCATGGTCCAGACTGCCTTAATGAAACTCAGGTCTGTTTCCCCTAAAGACCCGATTTCACTTTATGCCATCCAGACCCTTCCTGAGGAGACCATTGCCTTATTCACAGCTGCATTACATCACTCTTTTGTAACCGGGATGATGCCTAAACCTTTACAACATGCACTTGTTCCTCCTCTTTTGAAAAACACTCACCTGGACTCTGCCTTGGCCGAAAACTATCGACCCATCTTGCTTCTCCCAGTTCTTATGAAGTTAATGGGAGGCCATTGTTACCTGTAATTTTCCAAATTTCTTGAGTCCAACTGTAATCGTCAACCGTTTCAGTCTGGTTTCTGTTCCTGTATGTGTACAGAGTGTGTGATGATCCCTATTCTTGATGACATCACCTTACTTCAAGACCGCAGAGAGGTTGGAGTTTTGATTCTCGTTGACCTCACAGTGGCCTTTAACATGATTGATCAATAAATCCTGCTGTGTAGGCTGGAGAAGATTGGCATTGAGGGTTCTCCTAACGCTTATGGTTCTCATCTTTCTTGTCCGATCATTTTCAGAAAGTGCCGGTTCCTCCGTTTAAATCCTCACAATGGCTTTGCATGCAGTGTCCCACAAGGACCCCCTTTATCTCTCCTGCTGTTTAACTTGTACTTGCACCCCTGGCCAATCCTATTTTGGGTCATGGGGTGCGCTTTTACAGTTCTGCTGATGACACAGGTTTTGTTTCGATTAAATGCTCCCGGGATGGATCCTCCTTCTAAATTGAGGAATTGCTTATCCTCCATTGGAGAATGGAGGGCCTTGAACTGGCTTAAATTAAACAGTGATAAATCAGAGGTCCTAGTAGTGGGTTCTCCCTCCGTTGGGGCCTCATGGAGCACCATCTACTGGCCTGCGTCTCTGGGGCCCTGTCAATAGCCAGTACAGGCGGTAAAAAGCCTAGGCGTCAAGCTCCTTGTCAGTGGCTCCAGAGAGTCCTAAATGTCATCTCTGGATCTGCTTCACCAGCTTCATTGGCTGCCAATCAGAAGTTGGATTCAGTTTAAAATATTATACCCAGGGGCGCTGTTGCGCGCGACTGAAGATGGCTGTCTGAGTGTGAAGCTCCACAGCCCAGCATTTTCGCACAGCCAAACCCTGTGCTTCCAGGGTGCACAATACTGAAGAACTGGGCCGCCCTTCCTGCGGATCGCATACACAACTGACCTGCGAAGTTCGGTCCCAGTTGTACATGCTGGGCTGTTGTTCTGGGAATAAGTTGGCGCAGTTAACCCGGCCCGTGCTTCCCGGCCTCCTCCTGCAGTGCTCTTATCATCTGGGCCTGGTGAACACTGTGCAGCCGTTGCCTGTGAGCTCCCGACCTCTACTCCACTGCTTCACGAGACACCCGCTGTGGGAGGCGTGCAGCCCCCACTATCTCCTCCTAAAGGCTGCCCCTGGACTGGCTTGCCCTGGACTGGCTTGCCTGCTGCTCTGGCTCCACTTGGTCCGTGCCTGTGTCAAGCCGTGCAGCTGCCTTGGCTGTAGCCTGCAGGCCATTGGCGGTTCTGTTCTTACGCCAGCCAAGTGGACTGGCAATCTCCTGCAGCAGTGCAATACGCCGCCATCTCCACTGTTCCAGGGCGCAGATTGCGCTGCACTGCTTGCATCTACCTGGGATCCTGACGCTGCGGTAAGCTGTGGCGGCGGCGGAACACTCTCCTCCCCATTGAAGGCCACACTGGGATGTAGTGCCCCACCCCATCAACGCCTACACCCTTGCCCCTTGGGTACTTTTTAAGACTTGGCTATCTGTTACTGTGTCCTTCAGCTGTGGCCCACAACATAGCGGGCCCTACACACTAAAGCCTCGGGACAATATCCTTATCCCTGCACCTCTGTGCTACTCCTGCATTCTGTAACACTGCTGCAGGGTTCACTGGACATTGGAGTGGGCGACGTTGGCAGTGTTCTGCAACCCTCTGTCTCCTCCTTATTGCCCCGCCACACATCCTCAGTTGTCCTGCAAGATCGAAACAACTAAGGGAGCAGGGTAGAAACAGAGTTCAATAAACATGTATGCCAAAGCTACGCCCAAGACTGTGGATGGGGCGGACGGCGCTGAAGGTGGCATGTTGGAGCCGGGAGAACCCAGTGAACTCCATTGCATGACGTAGTATATGCAGGAGGGATTTACTGGTATACACACTAAGTTAGACAACGTGAGCGGTACAATTAGCTCAATAAAATCCCAGAGGGAGAGAACCGATACCCACATTACGGAAGTGGAGACTAGAGTGGGAATGACCGAAGACGAGATCATGGCTCTTAGAGCAGATGCCACCTCGCTCTCGAAACAAGTTTTATCTATCAGCAGAAAGAATGATGCCCTGGAATCCCGAACACGAGACAATAACCTGCGAATAATAGGCGTACAATAATATTGATGGTTCAATGGAAGATTTTGTTGAACGTACCCCTATTTCCTTACTGGATGCCCCCAAACTATCACTGCAATTCACAATGGAGCGTGCCCATCGTGCACTCGCCTCCAAGCTAAGCCCAGGGCTCCTCCCTGCCCGATAATAGCCGCTGTGGTCAACTACCGGGACAGAGATACGCTGCTACGAGCTACAAGGGGTAAGGGGAATTACTGCTAGGCTCCAACAGGATTCACTCGTACACCGATTTTTTGATTGCGGTGCAGCAGGAACAGAACTCCTGCATGGCCAGAAAGAGGCTCTGTGATCTTAATGTGAAATACGCCATGTTATAGCCAGACAAATTAAGAATTGAACATGACAACAACGTGTACTTCTTCGCTATATCTGAGGAGGCCATGAAGTTCCTGGCTGACCATTTCCCTGGGTGAACCTTGACTGTATGGTTCTGTTGCCTAGAAGTCTGTGTCGACTGATTCTTGATGTGACACTGACAGTGAGCGGAATGTACCCGTGAGCTAACACTGTGGTTTTCATGACAAGACTGTTGCTGTTTCTCTACCTTGAATAGTGTTTCCTTTGGAAATATGCACCCGTAACTTGTTTTGAAGATGCAACGTTATGGCTGTGTTGATGCCCCGGCTGTAGTTGGTAGACAGCCCCCCATGCAAAGTTGCAAGCGATGTTGGGTTGTTGGGTGTGGGATGTTCATCGCTCTGATTGGGAGAGGGATGGGGTTGGGCAGTGGGAGATTTGGGGTAATTACACAAAATGTGCTTGACATGTGCCTTTTTGTTGACAGAATACAGCGCTGTTTGGCGTCGGTTCCATTGAAGTGCTCAATACCTGCCCGACGTGGGCTTAGGATCTATGCTATATATTGGCCCGATGGTGGTTGAGGCATTGCGATGCATGTACTGGAATGTGCGAGGACTGGGAATCTGATAAAAATACGCCGGATCCAGAGGTATATAGAGCAACACAAGCCACGTTTTCTGTTTCTGCAGGAAACACATGCGTTGGCAGTAGGCTGTGAGACGTTTGCTAAGAGCTGGGGAATGCATCAATATTTTATGTCATACTCTACTCAATGTAGGGGGGTCATGACCCTTATCCACAAGTCCATACAATATGTCCATAAAAAGGCGCACTTGGACTCGCTTAGATGATATGTGTTTTTACATGGTGTGCTTTTGGGTCCGAAAATAAGGTTACTGAAACTATATGGTCCAAATATCGATGATCCCGAGTTCTACTCTGAAGTAATAGACCTGTTGGTGCTATACTTTAATACAATGAAACTTTAATACAATAAAGGATACAGACCTTGACGGGTCTGGATGCAAGGCCCGGAAATTGACCAAAACTGCCCATGTGCTACTGAGAGGGTAGGACTTAACTAGGGATAGTAGACGCCTGGAGACTGCTCAATCCGACATCACAAATGTATTCCTTTTACTCCACGGTGCATGATTCCCACTCACGTATAGATATGTGGTTAGTGTCCAATGCCTTCATCAGTTAACTCAATGATGCTGATATATTGTCCATGACCTTCTCAGATCACTCCCCAACAACACTGACACTGGGGAATACACTGGGAGAGAAAGGGGTGTGGAGATTTAAAATCGCAGGCACTCCTGGAGCCTGTGTTTGAGGCTGAAATGGGGAGGTGTGTTGAGAAATACTTTAAGATAAATACGGGCTCAGTTGATAAACATGCAACTTTATGGGAAGCCTTTAAAGCTTATGTTCGTGGCATGGCCCTAGCTACCGAATCGGGGATACTCAAGGCGATACAATGGGACATTCACACCAGTGAAACTAATGTGCATCGGCTTGAACTGCAATACGCATCTGAGCCCAGCACCATCGCACTGTGGGATATTAAGATCAAACTCGACCGATTTCGGTCATACACGGGTAGGGAATTGAAATTCCTTGATAACTCGGGCTTGGCGAAGAAATGTGGTGAAGGGGAGTGCTGTGGCAGGCTGATGGCCAGGATGGTGCAGCAAGCGAGAGGCAACCACCATGTGCCATTTGTGAAGGACAAGTCAGGGACGCTGGTCCACACTACACCAGAGGTGAACCGTGTGTTGCGCTCCTTCTACGCTTTATGCCATTTGGATGTAGCATCCCTTCCTGATCTAGACACATACCTAGATGACCTACCGTTGTCTGTATTGTCTGACGAGGCTAGTGAGATTTTGGATCATCCATGTCCTCGGAGGAGATATCCCCTGCCATCCGGCAAGGCTCCTGGCCCTGATGACCTGACCATAGAGGTTTTTAACCATTTCAAATCCTGTCTGATTCCCCAACTGGCTGCCCTTGCGCTTCAGTACAGTGTTGCTGAAACCTGATAACCCGGCAGAGCAATGTGGTTCCTACCGCCCCCTTTACCATATAAATTCTGATATTAAAATATTGCAGAGGCACTAGCTCTCAGATTGTCCCCTTACATGGGATACATTATTCACCCTGATCAGTCTGGCGTTGTTCCCGGACGATGTACAGCACTCAACCTGAGGCGCATTTTCAATATCCTCGCTCAGATTGACCCAGGCACGCAGACAGTTGCTGCAGCACTTTATAATCAGAAGGCCTTCGACTCAGTGTCTTGGAAGTTTATGTGGGCGGTAATGGAAAAACTTTACTTTGGGCCTAGGTTCATATCATGGGTGCAGTTACTGTACACGTTACCCTCTGCCAGGGTCAGTGTGAATGGATTACTCTCAGCTCCCACTGACATATAGAGGAGGACCCGCCAGGGTTGTTTGCTTTTGCCCCTGCTGTTCGCCATCGTGATGGAGACCGTGATCCGACACAGGCACATGAGGAGAGGGATTAGACTCTTGGGCGGGCCATAGATTATCTGCTTGTGCGGGATCCGGGGCTGCATCTAGCATCAATCCTGCACGAAGTCCTCTCCTTCAGGTCTCTGTCCAGGCTTTGTGTCAAATGCGTCAAATCTGAGCCATTTGCACTTACTGATGTGACTGTCGTGCCACTAGATCTCATGGGATTCGCCTGGTCCCCCCTAGAAATTAAATACGTGGGGGGTGTTGTGACGCGATACCAGCTCCACTCTACGCCCGTAACTGTGGTGTATATTTACCTCAACTCATGGGCAAGCTTCGCATTTGGGCGAAACTCCCACTCCCTATAACAGGTCGAGTGGCGCTCCTCAAAATGATTATTCTCCCAAAATTGTTATACTACTTTCTAAATATACCACTATGGTCAGGAATCGTGTTTTTTGGTGCATTGAAAGTGGCCGATTAATAACTTTATGTGGCACGCATCTGCAGTTTGGCTAAAATGGGACACGCTGACCAGACCTTACATACAAGGGGGTCTTGCAGCCCCGGACTTTGAAAAATACTGGATTGCTTCCCAGGCACATCATGCAGCCTATTGGTTCGATGGGGATACTCACCATCCACATGTTAAAATTGAACGACATGCGCTCACTGGCACTGCGATGTGCGTTCACTGGCACTGCCACCGTTACGGAAAGACCCATGAGTCAGTGATCCCATTGCTGTGACAGCGTTGGGCTTGGGGCAAGATATGGAAAATACTAGATAACCCTCGTCCATTCCACAGGGATTTACCACTATGGAGCTTCTTCCCGTCATTTCCTAAAATAAGCAAAATCGCTGAGCGGCAATGAGTGATAGATGGGTACACAACTGCAACAGATGTTTACGACATGGGGTCCTTTATCACATTCCAAGATTTACCAGCGCCCTCTCAGAGGCAGTCCTTGTGATGGCTATAATATGCTGGGCTCTGCCACACTGCTAAAGAAGCCTGGACAGAGTTCCCTGTGCTGCCACCTGAACCGCTGTTAAGTGTTATCATGGAGGGAACTTCAGTTTACGGCAGAGTGGCTAGATTATATGATCTACTGCAGAGCCGCGCCAACAAACCCCTGGTAAGACGTTGCAAGACCTAGGCTAGAGATTTAGGTACAGACATTACTGATCAGATCTGGGAGGCCATGTGTCTGCAAATCTGTGCTGTGTCTTTTAACTCCAGATTTCATCTAATACAATTCAAAGTGTTACACAGATTCCATTACACTCCGGCTAGACTGAACCTCTTTTCACGCACTCACTCTGCTCTGTGGTGTAGATGTCACTTGGAGGGGGTGGGATACCTTCACATGCAATGGCACTGTCCAAAACTGATAGATTTCTGGGATGAGGTATGTGATCCTCTGTCTACGATATTCGACTGCACCATTGAACCGAACCTGTTGGACTCTTTATTTCATATGTTTGAGTCAATACAATGTGGTTTCCATAGATTGGCGAACCTCTGTATGTTACTGGCACTCCGATGTATATTGTTGTTGTGTTGAACCCTGCCAGCCCGTCTGTGACGCACTGACTGCGAGCTGTGACATGGGCCTCCGATCAAGAAGAGCAATGGTCCTCATTGCAACTGGCGAACTGCAAACCAACGGACATATGGTCTCCTCTCTTTATTTACTTGCGGTCGCTACAAGAGAACGAGCTTGACACTGAGAACCTGCCAGTCTGCTTGTGATTTTCCCCTCATCTACTCTCTCTGTGTTGCCACAGTTGGGTCTAAGTCGTCGCCTACTTTGTACTATGTCTCGACCACTGCAGCGATAATGTACACAACTGCAGGCGTAAAATTGTCACTCCCATCAATGCTGCGACTTTCTTCTTTTGTTGTAAAGTAAAGCACTTTATAAATAAAGGTTTAGAAAAATATATATATTATGCCTGGTACATCTATTCATAGTACTGGTGCAGAAAATCTCTGTTCCAAGCTGTCCTCCTCACAAGTTATGCTTAAAATCCTGAGTCATCCTAGGGCCCGAGCAGGTGGATGTTCCTTCTCAGTTTTGGCCTCTACCATTTGGAACTCCCTTCTGGCCCACATGTGTGATACTGTTGACCACTTTGTTTAGAACGAAACTGAAAACACATCTCTTGAGTGTTGACTTTCTGGGTGGCTCTCCGCCCCTTTATCACTGGTTATTAGCGCCTTGATCCCTTTGGGCCTTAGTCCGCACTCTTCATGTTTTTATAGAATACAATGCAATACAATACAATTCAAGCCCGCAATGTGAAAGATGAGCAATGATTGACCCTCATATGGGATATCACGTTAGCTGACTTTCCTTCATGTTATGCACATGGAATTTCATAATCGTGTCTCTGGGCATGGCGTGTGGTCCCGGGCAGGGTAAGCCAACTCTGTGAGCCAGGTCAAGGATCAGTTGGCCCCCGACAATATCTGGGAAAGTCGTTTTAAACTTTCGCAGAATCCATCCATTGAGGTCAGACCCATTTGTTCCCTCAATAAGGCCCCGGACTCTTAGGTTTTTCCAACTTTTGGGGTTTTCTAAGTCTTTAATAAATGGTGCCATCACCTGCAGAATTTGCCTCCCATGGTCTAGGTCTGCCTGAATACTACATAGGTACTGGATTAATCATCTCTCAATGTTTGAAATGAGGCCTAAATGCCCATGTCTTGCTTCATTTCTGAATCAGTATTGAAGGTCTGTGGTGGCTGTTTACATTTCTTGTTTGACTGCTTTTGCAAGTTCACCTTTTTACAGTGGAGAGGTAGTCCAGAAGATCCCTTGTCATTGACGGTGCAGATGCAGCCATACCTGAAGAGGAGAAAGGTAAGTGTCTTTCCTCTCAGGATTTACTCATCGACGTTCATGGATGTGAACTCAGCGAAACAGGTACACTTCTGTCTCCTTAGTGCTTCAATGAGGCACCACAATGGATATGATTGCATTTCATTAAAAGGCAGATCCTTCAAGTGAGGGCAGGGCAGCATTGCTAACTAGCCACCCCACCCAGCCTGAGTAGATCTTCCCAAAGAAGCCCAGGGCTTGATCACACCATTATGCCAGGAATGCTTGCCTTTTACCTGCGTTTCCTCAGCCTCTCATAGCAGATACCTGCCAAGTGTGAGTCATGCTCCTTCATGACACAGTAGGTCACAAGAACAGCTGGGCATATCATTCCAGAGCTACACACTATTTTACTGGAAGGGCTCTGATGAAATGTAAAACAGTAATCTAGGCACACCATTGGCTAGGGTGATATTTAAGACCCAGTGACTTACGGCAATCCGTGTCTGGTCACCACAGTTCTATTTGTAAAAATGCTAAACTTCAGGCTGGCACTGGGTGTTGCAGAGCACAGCTTCTATAGAAGGACCAGGAGGACGATAGGGATGATACGCCCCCCCCCCCCTTTTGTGATGTTGTGATGTTACCCGCATGGGAGTAGGTCTCATCACCAATGTAAATGAAAGTTGCTAGAGTGGGCCATGGTGACTATCCTTGGCATCCATATGGGTTGGAGGAAACAATGTATGTTCTGAGTAAAAGATAGCTCTCTGCTGCAGCATGTGTCGTGAGATGCCAGCACAGGACTTGCCCCTTTGTTGCCCATAACTACTAATCACACTCTGGATTAGCCCACCCAGGAGATCTGAGCATCCTTTCCTGATGCAACGTTGGCGGAAGAAGGGCTGTGAAGGCCCACTTCCGAGATGTTATGTTGATTAATTCCATGCATTGCTGCATTTTCTTATTGTTTCCAAGTACTCTCATGGTTCTGTAATGCAAAGTTGGTTGGCTATGGTGGAAAGAGGGACAAGATCAGGCTTTTGTGCTCAGCTGTTGATGTGTGCAGAACCAGGAGTAACCGGTGCCTGTGCGTGTGTGTGTTCTAGGTGGGATTTGTTTTGTACATTGGAGGCATGCTGTTTCCAGATAGGAGCCAGCCAGTGTTTGAATTGTCGGGTATTCGAGGATAATAGGGTTTTTTGTGGGTTGGGTTAAAATTAAATGCAGTTCATGTTTATTTGCAAGCTGGATTTTTCTGGCAGTCTGGGGCATGTATGGCCGGCATGTGGTGAGCGAGGGTGGATTGAAAATGAGATGGTTAGTAGGCTTTGGGTATCAAGTTTTGGATATCCTTTGGGTACAGTTCAGCCCTGCCATTTGTCTTTGTGTGACACCCACCTTTGTACAGGCATGGGGAGTGTGTTGCTTCAGAGAGGCATGCAATGGAGTTAGTCTTGCCTTGGTATGGGGAACAGAGTACTGGAGAGCTGGAGTAGTACTGATTGTTTGCAGAGACTGTAATTTACTCAGGCTGATGCATACTCAGGTTGATGCATTTTCTTTAGTATGCTGGGTATGACGTATTAGGGTGTCCAAGTCCTCTCAGTCCTGTGTTTCTATTGCCTTTGTGGAGGTGGGTTGGGCATTGTATGGAAAGGATGTGGCACCTAGGGCGGGATGATTGGAGTCTGGTTGTTGTGCGTCTGGATTCTATCCAGGAAAGTTGAATACCCAGGTTTTCTAGCTGTTTCTGAAAGGTCAGGCGGTCTTCTGTCATCCTGTTTTCCTTAGGGATCAAGTTCCGTAGTTTGGCAAGGACAGTGGAGAAGGCTGATACTCTGAATTTGGCTTTCACATAATGTCTTCGTTCTCTGCAGAGGTTAGTGTTTGATCTGAGTGCTGTTCTTGGCCGGTATTGAGTGATTTTAGTTTGGAGGAATTGGGCTCCTTGTCGGTATAGTGCTCTATGGGCGATACAGAGGGCAATGATATTGATTCTTTTTTTGACTGGTAACCAGGGCATGGCTGCACTACCGCTGGGGGGATGTTTTCTTTCCTGTTTAGTGTGAGGAGGACTCTTGCCACTGTGTTTTGGATACATTGTAGTTTAGTTTCCTGGTGAGGTAGTCAGTCATTCCTATGTACTGGCTGTTTATGTAATATATTCTTGATAATATCACTGAGAAAGATAGGGGTTCGGTGTTGGAAGATTAGGTATGGGGGGATGCCTCTTTCTTATTAAGTGTAGATGGTAGAAAGCTTTTTTATTTTAACTATTGCTACCACTATTGCTATTACTACCCTGTGGTTCCAGTGTGAGGTCACTGTCTATGAGCATTGCCACGTTTTGTATTACGGTTGTGATTTCCGGTTGTGTTCCCATTCCTTGGAGCCAGGTGAGTGATGTTGGTTGCGGTTTCGTGGGGTGATCACTATTTCACTTTAGGTTGGGTTTAGTTGTAGATTGTTATTATTAATAGTCCAGTGGTTTATATCATTGAGGCAGTTAATGAGAGCGTTGTCAGGGTCATTGTCGGCTGCCATCCTTAAAATTAGCTGAATGTCATCTGCGTACTTCTAGCAAGTGAGTCTGTGAGATTCAATGAGTTTCATAAGCAGGGCCGTGCAAATATTGAAGAGAAGTGGAGAGAGACTTGATCCTTGTGGTATGCCGTAGGTGGTGTTTTGTGTGTTTGAGGTGAATGACGGTAGATTGGTCCTTTCAGTTCTGTCAGTGAGGAATAACTTTAGCCATTGCAGTGCAGCATTTTGAATGCCAAAATCTTCCAGTCTTTTGATTAAGTTTGTGCGTCTGATCGAATGAAATGCTACTGATCTGCCCAGCAGTATGAGGCAGGATTGGATATTGTAGTCGGTGATCATCTTTAGGTCATCCCATATGGAGAGGAGTGCAGATTCAGTTCCTCTCATGGGTCTAACGCACACTTGCCATTGGTGCAGCAGTTTGTTGGATTCCACATGCTTGAGCAGTTCTTTACACACGTGGTTTTCCAACATTTTCTCGGGATAAAATATCAGGCCCAGCATTCTTCTCGCCCAGCGCCTGCACTGGTATTCATGCTGCCATGAAAGCGGCATGCCAGTGGCCCAAAGAAAAGTCCTCTGCATACCTTTTCCTCTTGCAGGTAGGATGGGTGAGGCACAGTGGCAAATACAAAAGCCTTTCACTGAAATTTCTGAAAAATCCCTCATATGGACCCTGTCTGCCTGCATTTTCATTGGCTTCCATCCATGGCGAGGGTTCAGATTTTAACCCTAACACTCCTATTCACGGGCTCCATTTTGATGTTTGCACTCATCTACCTGACCCTCTTTGCAGCTCCTTACCTCCACCTTTTGCTCCTGCTCCTGCTTCAGTGAGGGTGACAATATGACCTGGCTGTTAATCCCCATTTCTATCTGTTTCCTGTTAAAGCACTTCTGGATGAACTGTGAAATGTAAGCACCTTATGCTGGTCATCTAATCATCCAGGCATCCACAGCAAAGGGCAGAAGAGATAAGGGTAGGAGTTCATATATTTTTCTAGATCATTCTTTGCCCCCTGTCAGGTGCAGTTTGCCACACACATGACACAAACAAAGCACACAACATCCAATAACATAGCAATCAGACTCCAACACACTGTTCCACTGAGACCACTATTTGCATACAAATGTATCCTCCTCAACTGCCACTCTGCACCTGCAACACCCACATAATATTTGACTTCTTCATCACACACACCCATAACATGTTCTTCGCAGAGACACGGCTAAAACCAGACCAGAGAGTTATGACCCTCGACATGCACACCCCACACTATCACATCCAAACAGGGACCGCCCACACAAAGCAGGTGGTGACATGGCCATAATTTACAAAGATTCACTCCCAGTTAGCAACCCAACTCACCCACCATACACATCCTTTGAGGCCCTCTGAGGTTCTCCCCTTCATCACACCCACACCACTCATTCATCCACCTCCTTTGCCAGCCTCCAACAAACAATCCCAACTTCTCCACTGAAAATCCTGCTTTGCCATTAACAACCACAAATCCCCCAGGATCAACATCTACCTTGTCGATTTGAACCCATGTTGTTCCCAACCAGACAACAACCTTATACTGAACGGCAGTCTCACTCCACTCACCGCTATGACCTCACCCAACAAATAACCTACCTCAGATACACAGAGGTCTACACTGTGCCTTCCTGAGTTCATGCACAAATCACATTTCTTTGCAAAATTGAATCTGGCTATCCTGGTCTGAACACTTTGTGATGTTCTTCATACTAACTCTGCCACACATTCCCCATCTGCAACCATCTCGCCGCCACCAGCCAGACAAATCTAACACATTACAGACACAACCCTACCACCACTCATATCAAGCCCCTCATCCATACCCCTCCATACTAATCAACAATTACAATACCAACATCACTCAGACAATTAACAAAATAGCCTCTTCAATACAGAAAACCTCACAATAACCGCCACAAACCATGGTCGAACAATTGTTCCACTGACTCGCATGCTCCAAATAGTTATTTTCAAAGGACTCCACATCGTCTACCAAGCCAACAACCTCAAAGCCCCTTCCTACCATCACAACACCAGACAAGCAAACCAATGTCTTTAAAGCATTCCACTCACACTAAAAAGCACAAAAAAGCAAGCTTTTAATTAGTGGGCACCCCATAGCCTTGAATGCCCTACCACTCCACATCCGTACCACCCCCTCCATCATCACTTTCCAAAAAAGCCTCAAATGTACCCTTCGCCCCATGCCTAATCCATCAAGACCACCTCCACTGCCATCATACGTCCATCCTGATCTTCCTGTCCCGTCCTAAAAATACTTACATTCTTTTTCACCTACTCCCTTTTGAACTTTGTAATGGTGCTCTAAGACTCACTCGGTAGGGCCAGTGCCAGACAAAATTCAAGTTCCAGGAATTCAGCTCCCTGATGGAGCCAGAGCCATTAAACACACGAGGGCTGTAAGCGCCCAGAAACTAGATGGTCATTACAGGCACTGTCGGCCACGCCCACTACAAAGACTAGACTATTGTTTCTACCGTTTGTTAACTCAGAATGTATTTTACGCTCTACTTGATTATTACACTTCTGCTATTTCTCCTTCTTTGCAATTGTACTTTAATTCACATCTCTTTGGGAGATAGCTTTAATTTTCTTATCCACTTTTACTTTGAATCACTGGTGAAGATCAAATATATTTCCAGACACACGTTAAAAGGAAAGGACACGGGTCCAGCCCCTCTGTTGGTGGGAGATGTAGCTTCAAGTTAGAAAAGTAACTCATCCATTAAATGAAAACTGTGGGAAGTTAAGGAGAAATGGTGGTAATGACATGGTTAAAGATTCAGTTGCATTCAGGTCACTGTGGGAGAGATACAATGGACTGGCCTTGGGAACACACATATGAGACTGCCACTTTTTCCTTTCTAACCCTCTTATTCTTTCTTCCTTTTGAAACTAAGTGGCCTAATGTTCTAGGCTGTGGGCCTAGCAAGACCAGTAATTATATTTTAATAGGCAGTCGATTTATTAGTGACCTGCCCCTCTGGGTGCCAAGATCTCTCAAGAGACTTTGCAAGGACTAACCCATGACAGTCACTCCCTTGGGGGTCTTTATCAATGGGACAGAGCAATGCTTTCCATGATTTAGTTGAAAGCATAATGGAGAGGATGCCGCCATCCCTGTCAGGCCCAGGACACTCCATAAAGTGGAGGACCTGTGTAAATTGTTGTGCCTGTTCCCCTACCTGGAATCCAGAGGGTCTGTCTAGGAACTCCTCGCTCCAACTTGCTCTCTCCACCTCAGAGTATGTCTCTCACCCTCCAATCTCTTAAACAATATCCCTCATTTCCATGTGCCTCTCCTGAGCCAGGCCACAGCTCATGGAACTCTCAGGTCTGCACAGCCACCTTCATTTCTAAGGCACCCACCATACTCTCCCGGCTTTGGCCATGGAATGGGGCTCATCAGTCCTACTCAGGGCATAAAGCAGATGGAGAACACAGATTGCTTTGAGCCTGCAAGCTTTCAATTAGGGAGTCCTACAACCGATTGCTTGTTCTAGAACGTATACAGACAGGACTGGACTGGCCTGTATGGAACCCTGGAGATTTCCCGGTAGGCCTTTGCACCCTGGAACCTCTTTTGCTCGTTAACTTATTTTATTTCCAAATGTTCTCATAGGAAAAGGCTTGGGCTTGCTGAACATGTGTAATATGGGGCCATTTTGAAAATTGTTTACAGGGCCTCTTTTGGTTCCTAGTCCACCACTGTATGCAGACGGTACCTAGCATACGTAGTGACCTCCCAAAGGGTGGTTACATAGAGCCCATTGCAACAATAAGGTGCCTGTAGATACAACAAAACAAGAATAGCTCCTTCACGACAATGTACACTGGCATAACAAAAAATGTATTTAACTCTTTGGCTAGGGAGCAGATTGATAAATATATATCATTTAGAGGTGTTAGTAACCTGTACAGGATCAGAGAAAGTTGACTTCTGTTTTGATGAAATGCCCTTCTGCTAATCTTAGTTCTGGGTTCTTTAGAGGCATTTAAATCTAATGCTATGTGTTGGATGCAGTAAAGATGTGGTATGGATGGGGTTAAACAGTTTTTGTAAAGAATTGCAAGTGGAATCGAACAAGCACCAGCTGGTTTACTGCAAAGGAACTAGCAAGGTGAGACTAAAGCACGTTGACTCAATTTAACA
Source organism: Ambystoma mexicanum (assembly GCF_040938575.1). Taxonomy (NCBI): domain Eukaryota; kingdom Metazoa; phylum Chordata; class Amphibia; order Caudata; family Ambystomatidae; genus Ambystoma; species Ambystoma mexicanum. The sequence continues at coordinate 580,734,940 of NC_090941.1, read as the reverse complement.
ATGATTTAGACAGATTAATTATTTTGGAATATATTGCTTTCAACAGACGAGCAGTCGTGTTTATAAAGTTGGGTCACGCCCTTGTAGACTTGCAACCATCACTGGCCTTAAATGAGATTTATTTTTAGAATGTAGCACTGTATTTTATTGTGCAATCTCTTTTTTATAACTGCGGATTTTGTTTGAACAGTTTGGATGTGAAGGCTATTAATTATAATTATTGTCATTGTTTATGTTTTGTATTTGGATTGTTGTTTGTTATAAATGAAAGGGTAAAAGGTTTACGTAAAGCAAAAGGCAAGAGAAAAGTGTTTTTAAAAATCCTTTGCAGAATAATTAGCCCTGGCCTTGGATGTAGGGTGTCGGCGTTATTCTTCTCTGGCAAATCTTTCCTGCAGCCAGGGCGGTGCTAGATCTAGCAAGGTGAAACTCGGTGCCACCAGCGGGAATGCTAGATTGTTGCTACAGGCAGTAGAATATGCCCCGTGACAGGAAGTGATCAATTGCAGTCTACATAGAGGAGCAGAAATACTTGCCCTGGCCTGCAAATAGCCATTTGCTGTTGGTAAAGAAAGTCAGGGGTCTCCATTACTACCAGATGAGAGAGCAGTCTGTGTGCTCAGAATTTTGGGCGCTATTAGCGCTAGAGGAAAACAAAGCATTCGGCTATCAGCATGACAGTATGCAAAGGTTTATTTAAGTATACAAGCCCTTTATTAAATTATATAACTATATATACCATATGCAATAATAATTCAAACTAGGCGAAATCTATGAAATATAAACACACACGGAAACGTGGCGCATGCTATATATGGGCAAGAGAACCAGTGGAATGCCCTTATTTTATAATTGGCTAGGGCTTAAGTTAAAATGCACGCACCTAGCAGGAAAGCATTGCTTAATTTAAAAAGGTAACGCATCGAGTGGCCAAATGATTTGGTTGAGTTGATGTAAATTAGCACACATCTTTCAGCTCCCATTTTGAGCTGCCGGCATCCACACGGTCTCACTCAGCACAGGATAGGGTGTTACTTCAATGGGAACGTATCGCCTGCCATCCTCGGACGAAACTAGACAGGCAAATCTGTTCACACCCGCTCTCCTTGCGCCTTCCAGAGCGCATGCGCGTATCCTCCTTCTTACAACACTCACAGAAGCGAGCCTTACAGATAAAGGACAGACGGCTGACACTAAAAATAGGTTTGGGATGAACGAGGGAGTCTAATTTGTACAAGTCTTCAGAACTAAGTGCCTCGGGACCCGGTTTTCTTAACCGATGCAGATCAAAGTTTTCCCTAACCCCCTGGTTGATTGTGAATTCCTGTGTTTTTCCCCTATTTAATTTCTGCACAAAGACAATCAACCCTTCAACCAGCGTATCCAATTCATCTTAATACTCGATCCGACCGTTTCCCTAATCACCCCCGTCAAGCAGCATAATATATTCAATGAATAACCTCGGTAGCTGGAAAAGTCCAGCTTCTCAAAGAAGAAAAGCATATGACAAACTGAATCAGGCAAAAACTGAATGGACACAAAACTACTTTGACAGGACAGTCACTGCTGGTGGAGACTAGCTCGCCTGATAGAGCAGATGAGAAACTACTTGGACAGTCACTGAGAGGATGAGAAACTACTTGCACAGTCACTGCTGGTGGAGACTAGCCCGCCTGATAGAACAGATGAGAAACTACTTGGACAGTCACTGCTGGTGGAGACTAGCTCGCCTGATAGAGCAGATGAGAAACTACTTGGACAGTCACTGAGAGGATGAGAAACTACTTGCACAGTCACTGCTGGTGGAGACTAGCCCGCCTGATAGAACAGATGAGAAACTACTTGGACAGTCACTGCTGGTGGAGACTAGCTCGCCTGATAGAGCAGATGAGAAACTACTTGGACAGTCACTGCTGGTGGAGACTAGCTCGCCTGATAGAGCAGATGAGAAACTACTTGGACAGTCACTGCTGTTTGAGACTAGCTTGCCTGATAGAGCAGATGAGAAACTACTTGGACAGTCACTGCTGTTTGAGACTAGCTCGCCTGATAGAGCAGATGAGAAACTACTTGGACAGTCACTGAGAGGATGAGAAACTACTTGCACAGTCACTGCTGGTGGAGACTAGCCCGCCTGATAGAACAGATGAGAAACTACTTGGGCAGTCACTGCTGGTGGAGACTAGCCCGCTTGATAGAGCAGATGAGAAACTACTTGGACAGTCACTGCTGGTGGAGACTAGCCCGCCTGATAGAGCAGATGAGAAACTACTTGGACAGTCACTGTTGGTGGAGACTAGCCCGCTTAATAGAGCAGATGAGAAACTACTTGGACAGTCACTGCTGGTGGAGACTAGCCCGCCTGATAGAACAGATGAGAAACTACTTGGACAGTCACTGCTGGTGGAGACTAGCTCGCCTGATAGAGCAGATGAGAAACTACTTGGACAGTCACTGCTGTTTGAGACTAGCTCGCCTGATAGAGCAGATGAGAAACTACTTGGACAGTCACTGAGAGGATGAGAAACTACTTGCACAGTCACTGCTGGTGGAGACTAGCCCGCCTGATAGAACAGATGAGAAACTACTTGGACAGTCACTGCTGGTGGAGACTAGCCCGCCTGATAGAACAGATGAGAAACTACTTGGACAGTCACTGAGAGGATGAGAAACTACTTGCACAGTCACTGCTGGTGGAGACTAGCCCGCCTGATAGAACAGATGAGAAACTACTTGGACAGTCACTGCTGGTGGAGACTAGCCCGCCTGATAGAGCAGATGAGAAACTACTTGGACAGTCACTGCTGGTGGAGACTAGCCCGCTTGATAGAGCAGATGAGAAACTACTTGGACAGTCACTGCTGGTGGAGACTAGCCCGCCTGATAGAGCAGATGAGAAACTACTTGGACAGTCACTGCTGGTGGAGACTAGCCCGCCTGATAGAGCAGATGAGAAACTACTTGGACAGTCACTGCTGGTGGAGACTAGCCCGCCTGATAGAGCAGATGAGAAACTACTTGGACAGTCACTGCTGGTGGAGACTAGCCCGCCTGATAGAGCAGATGAGAAACTACTTGGACAGTCACTGCTGGTGGAGACTAGCCCGCCTGATAGAGCAGATGAGAAACTACTTGGACAGTCACTGCTGGTGGAGACTAGCTCGCCTGATAGAGCAGATGAGAAACTACTTGGACAGTCACTGCTGGTGGAGACTAGCCCGCCTGATAGAGCAGATGAGAAACTACTTGGACAGTCACTGCTGGTGGAAACTAGCCCGCCTGATAGAGCAGATGAGAAACTACTTGGACAGTCACTGCTGGTGGAGACTAGCCAGCCTGATAGAGCAGATGAGAAACTACTTGGACAGTCACTGCTGGTGGAGACTAGCCCGCCTGATAGAGCAGATGAGAAACTACTTGGACAGTCACTGCTGGTGGAGACTAGCCCGCCTGATAGAGCAGATGAGAAACTACTTGGACAGTCACTGCTGGTGGAGACTAGCTCGCCTGATAGAGCAGATGAGAAACTACTTGGACAGTCACTGCTGGTGGAGACTAGCTCGCCTGATAGAGCAGATGAGAAACTACTTGGACAGTCACTGCTGGTGGAGACTAGACCGCCTGATAGAGCAGATGTGAAACTACTTGGACAGTCACTGCTGGTGGAGACTAGCCCGCCTGATAGAGCAGATGAGAAACTACTTGGACAGTCACTGCTGGTGGAGACTAGCCCGCCTGATAGAGCAGATGAGAAACTACTTGGACAGTCACTGCTGGTGGAGACTAGCCCGCCTGATAGAGCAGATGAGAAACTACTTGGACAGTCACTGCTGGTGGAGACTAGCTCGCCTGATAGAACAGATGAGAAACTACTTGGACAGTCACTGCTGGTGGAGACTAGCTCGCCTGATAGAGCAAATGAGAAACTACTTGGACAGTCACTGCTGGTGGAGACTAGACCGCCTGATAGAGCAGATGTGAAACTACTTGGACAGTCACTGCTGGTGGAGACTAGCCCGCCTGATAGAGCAGATGAGAAACTACTTGGACAGTCACTGCTGGTGGAGAAAAGCCCGTCTGATAGAGCAGATGAGAAACTACTGGGACAGTCACTGCTGGTTGAGACTAGCCCGCCTGATAGAACAGATGAGAAACTACTTGGACAGTCACTGCTGGTTGAGACTAGCCCGCCTGATAGAACAGATGAGAAACTACTTGGACAGTCACTGCCGGTGGAGTCACTGCTGGTGGATAAAAGCCCGTCTGATAGAGCAGATGAGAAACTACTGGGACAGTCACTGCTGGTTGAGACTAGCCCGCCTGATAGAACAGATGAGAAACTACTTGGACAGTCACTGCTGGTTGAGACTAGCCCGCCTGATAGAACAGATGAGAAACTACTTGGACAGTCACTGCCGGTGGAGACTAGCCCGCCTGATAGAGCAGATGAGAAACTACTTGGACAGTCACTGCCGGTGGAGACTAGCCCGCCTGATGGAACAGATGAGAAACAACTTGGACAGTGACTGCCGTTTGAGACTAGCCCGCCTGTTGGAGCAGATGAGAAACTACTGGGACAGTCAATGCCGGTTGAGACTAGCCCGCCTGATAGAACAGATGAGAAACAACTTGGACAGTCACTGCCGGTTAAGACTAGCCTGCTTGATAGAGCAGATGAGAAACTACTTGGAAACTACTTGGACAGTCAATGCCAGTTAAGACTAGCCCACCTATTAGAACAGATGAGAAACTACTTGGACAGGCAATGCTGGTTGAGACTAGCCCGCCTGATACAACAGATGAGAAACTACCTGGACAGGCACTGCCGGTTCAGACTAGCCCGCCTGATAGAACGGATGAGAAACTACTTGGACAGACACTGCCGGTTGAGACTAGCCCGCCTGATAGAACAGATGAGAAACTACTTGGACAGTCATTGCTGTTTGAGACTAGCTCGCCTGATAGAGCAGATGAGAAACTACTTGGACAGTCACTGAGAGGATGAGAAACTACTTGCACAGTCACTGCTGGTGGAGACTAGCCCGCCTGATAGAACAGATGAGAAACTACTTCGACAGTCACTGCTGGTGGAGACTAGCCCGCCTGATAGAACAGATGAGAAACTACTTGGACAGTCACTGCTGGTGGAGACTAGCCCGCCTGATAGAGCAGATGAGAAACTACTTGGACAGTCACTGCTGGTGGAGACTAGCTCGCCTGATAGAACAGATGAGAAACTACTTGGACAGTCACTGCTGGTGGAGACTAGCCCGCCTGATAGAGCAGATGAGAAACTACTTGGACAGTCACTGCTGGTGGAGACTAGCCCGCCTGATAGAGCAGATGAGAAACTACTTGGACAGTCACTGCTGGTGGAGACTAGCTCGCCTGATAGAGCAGATGAGAAACTACTTGGACAGTCACTGCTGGTGGAGACTAGCTCGCCTGATAGAGCAGATGAGAAACTACTTGGACAGTCACTGCTGGTGGAGACTAGCCCGCCTGATAGAGCAGATGTGAAACTACTTGGACAGTAACTGCTGGTGGAGACTAGCCCACCTGATAGAGCAGATGAGAAACTACTTGGACAGTCACTGCTGGTGGAGAAAAGCCCGTCTGATAGAGCAGATGAGAAACTACTGGGACAGTCACTGCTGGTTGAGACTAGCCCGCCTGATAGAACAGATGAGAAACTACTTGGACAGTCACTGCTGGTTGAGACTAGCCCGCCTGATAGAACAGATGAGAAACTACTTGGACAGTCACTGCCGGTGGAGACTAGCCCGCCTGATAGAGCAGATGAGAAACTACTTGGACGGTCACTGCCGGTGGAGACAAGCCCGCCTTATAGAGCAGATGAGAAACTACTTGGACGGTCACTGCCAGTGGAGACTAGCCCGCCTGATGGAACAGATGAGAAACAACTTGGACAGTCACTGCCATTTGAGACTAGCCCGCCTGATGGAGCAGATGAGAAACTACTGGGACAGTCACTGCCGGTTGAGACTAGCCCGCCTGATAGAACAGATGAGAAACAACTTGGACAGTCACTGCCGGTTGAGATTAGCCCGCCTGATAGAACAGATGAGAAACTACTTGGACAGTCACTGCCGGTTAAGACTAGCCTGCTTGATAGAGCAGATGAGAAACTACTTGGAAACTACTTGGACAGTCATGCCAGTTAAGACTAGCCCACCTATTAGAACAGATGAGAAACTACTTGGACAGGCAATGCTGGTTGAGACTAGCCCGCCTGATACAACAGATGAGAAACTACCTGGACAGGCACTGCTGGTTGAGACTAGCCCACCTGATAGAACGGATGAGAAACTACTTGGACAGGCACTGCCGGTTCAGACTAGCCTGCCTGATAGAACGGATGAGAAACTACTTGGACAGACACTGCCGGTTGAGACTAGCCCGCCTGATAGAACAGATGAGAACTACTTGGACAGTCAATGCCGGTTGAGACTAGCCCACCTGATACAACAGAGGAGAAACTACTTGGACAGGCACTGCCGGTTGAGACTAACCCGCCTGATAGAACGGAAGAGAAACTACTTGGACAGGCACTACTGGGACAGTCACTGCTGGTTGAGATTAGCCCGCCTGATAGAGCAGATGAGAAACTACTGGGACAGTCACTGCTGGTTGAGACTAGCCCGCCTGATACAACAGATGAGAAACTACTTGGACAGTCACTGCCTGTTAAGACTAGCGCGCCTGATAGAACAGATGAGAAACTACTTGGACAGTCACTGCCGGTTGAGACTAACCCGCCTTATAGAACAGATGAGAAAGGCCAACTGGATGCTGACATTTCTAGGGTACAATCAGTCATATTTTGTGGGATAATTCCAATAAATTGTACCAGTAAGGATTGATTCTCCACTGATGCCAGGTAATGTTACACCAACGTCTGCCCCAATCGCTGGTACAAACAAAAGCAACAGTGCCACGGATTTGCTGTGCAATTAGTAATTTTGCACATGTCAATTGGTACAAATGTCAGTACCAAAATACCCAGCATTGGTGCCAACTTGTCCATCACACGTGCAGCTTACTAGTAGCTGATCTCTGTGTTATCAAAAGTCTGGTTACAATAAAGTCAGTCACAACAGCCATTTCAGCCTGGAAATTGTAGTGGCCTGGGTCTCAGGAAAAGCAGGAAGGAAGCAGGAACCGCACACGACCAGGGGAGTACAAAATGAATGTACTTTATTATGTTACATGTGTGAGTGGTAGGCAGGAGAACAGGGTATGTACATCCATCACTATACGCTCCCATCCTGAAGATCCCTGCCAGTGGCCACTCCCAGAATGTACAGACCCCTGTCCTCTATGTGCCATTGGGCCTTACACAAGTAGCATAGCATGCAGGATATTACACAAAGGCAGGTCTCTGGTCGGTAATAGGTTAATTACAGCTATCTCAATAGGTGCCACGTTCCAGTGATGTATTACAATACCAGCTGCCTGATAATTATTGAAACTAAATCAACCTTCTTGCTCAAGTGTGCCTTTTAGGAACTTGATTCCTAGCTCGTATGGTCTCCATAGAGGTCTGTCCGATCTGTAAAGTATTAGCTCAATGAAAATTGTAGCAGAAAATAGGCCACTCGCTCTTCCTCTTGAAGGTCACAGTCTTTTACTAAGACTACACTGATAATATATCCGTGGGTTAAGGGAGTACGGCTAACACCGTGATTGAAAAATGATACTAAAAAAAAAATCTAAAACAAGCCAGATTAATCATGCGCCGTGCACTTTAGAATTAAACACAACAAATGCAAGGAAAATATCCCAATGTATTTTAATACCAATATTAATTTCATTCGGATCTTTGATAATGTTCTTTAAAATACATTTGTATTCTCTTATAGAACCATGGTGAACTGGTTAATGTCCCTTTTGGACAAACGTTCCCATGATATACATTTTTCTTTCCATTATTCCTTTTCTAGGTTACTTGTTGGCGGAAAGCCATTTGTGGTACTTCCCTGGTCAACACAAAATGTTACTATTTCCTGAGAGGACCAGTCCTCAACGATTGCTGAACCCCCTGATAGAGCAACTAGTTAGCAACTACCAGGTCCCAAAGAAACAGAGTATTCAGTACTACATCACCTAAAATGCATCAGGCTTGGAAATCCAAAACTCAGAGCGGATTTCAGTGATTCAGAAAACGATATGCATAAGAAAGCACTAACGCATCTAGAGAGATTGAAGGAGAAACCTAGCGTATCCCAACCTCTGCCTCCCAGAAGCAGTACCTGTGAAGGAGAACAGTTTTCTCCCTCCCCTGCAGCGACAGCATTTTAGAAGAGAACTACTTCCTTCCTCCTCTCCATTTTGCACAGGTGGGGAACTTACTAGTGCTTTTCCTGTCTCTTGTGATAGCCCTTAAGCACCAGAAACCCACACAACAAACCTCTGTGCGGGGAGGCAGTCAGGAGGCAAGGCAGGGCAGAGCAGCAGGAAAACACCAGCTCATGGACATGAAACAAAATGAAAGCAATCCAAAATGGCTGCACTCCCCTGGCTGGTTTGGAAAAAAAAAGCCAGTTAACCAATCTAACGGCTTGCCTCAGGCAATGGGAGGATGACGAGGGCTTTCAAACTGAGGCTGCGATCAACAGACAATGGGCCTCATTACGAGTTTGGCAGTTGCCTCCAAGCCGGGCTCCATTACCGGGTTCCTTCAATGGGGACTTAGCGGGTCATTCCGGACCCGGTAACTCCTCCTTGCAGGAACCATTCCCCATTCCCATTTGAGCCCCCATAGGGTCAATGGGAATGGGGAGGGAGGTAACAACGGGCACATTACAAGTGTCCCGTTGTTACCTCCCTCTTCCCCTCGCGCACCCGGAAAAGACGTCTGGTTTAACCAGACGTCTGTTCCGGGTCCCACAAAGGGAACCTCGTAATCAGCCCTGACGGAATGAAGGGGGCCGGTCCCGTACCGGCCCCCTTCATTCCGTCAGCGCAAGCCTTATAATGAGGCCCAATGTCTCTGAGCTCGAAGCTGAGGAGAGGAGTTTGTTGGGATAGATGGAGAGCACCTGAAAAGGGAAACCACATGACCCCAGAAGAGGGGTGGGTTCCAGCGACAGGGAGAAGATCTCCTTTAAATCCAGAGGAGGGGTGTGCACCAGTGAGGGTGAGAAGAACCCCTTGAAACCCAGAAGATGCACATGCTCCAGTGAGGGTGAGAAGAGCCCACATACCCCAAGGAAAGGGGTGCACTCCTGTGAGGAAAGGTGAAGCCCTGGAACCTCAGAGGAGAGGTGTGGTCCAGGAAGGGGAAGATCAGGCCCTTAAAACCCAGAAGAGGGGTGCATTCCAGTGATGGTGAGAAGAGCCTCCTGAACCACAGAAGAGGGGTGTGCTCCTCTGAGTAACAGTGAGCCCTGTGAATCCAGAAGAGGGTGTGCTCCTGTAAGGGGGAGGAAAGTCCCTTGTGAGCAGAAGAAAAAGACCCCTGACCCAAGAGAATGCCTTTCTTTTTTTTAAATGTATTTTATTGGACATTTGTATGGCACCTATACACAGGTGTTTCCAGGCGCCACAAGATGGGGGTGGTGGGAAACATGGGAATCATAAAAGTACAACATCAAAGTAACGGTTATATTGGCCTTGTGGCAATCCTACCGTGCAAGTTCATGACAAGGTGATAAGTGCAAGGGGGTAGAGGGAGAAGTGCAGGAGTGGGGTACCCCCATGGGCGGGGGTGGGCAAGTGCTGGTCGGACCAAGGCAGAAAGTGCCAGGGGAAAGAGGGGATAGGGGAGGAAGAGTGCAGTGGACAGGGAGGACCAGTTGGGAAAGTCTGGGAAAGAGAGCCAGAGGGAAAGTGCTAGCAAAGGATGCTTGGGGGACTGGTAGCGGGGTGGTCTGGCCCCTGTATGACTCTGAAGGGACCTGGCCCCAGTCACAGTGGCAGATGGAGAGTTTAGCATGGGAGGGGGAGAGGGAAGGAAGAGGAAAAGAGGAAAGTCTTGAAAAGTTTCCAGAATTTAAGAAGATCTGGCTCAAGTCAGAGGGGGGGGTGGGGCGCCAGCCGATGAAAGGGATCTACCTCCCACTCTTTGCTTGGAGAAACGTTTGACCTGCAGAGAGTTGGAGCCAGAAGACAAAGACTCTGGCCGGGAGGTATTTTTATTTGTAGAGCGGTCCCGGGCCCCAGACAGCCTTGTGGATGATGCAAAGGGTCTTGAATTTGATCCTTATTAATGCCCCCAGCCACTTTTGTGGGTAGCTTGGCTTTAAAACGAGCAACACCCATAATGTTTGATTTATTTTAATTTTGGCAGAGGTCTCTTCCAAATATTCGACAAACCGTTTACCAACTGCGGCAATGGTCTTGTGGTGCAATGAATTTACGACTGCGACGACGGCATTTGTATGTGCACCGATTTTTCATCCAGCTATTCTTGCTGTGTCTGGCATTAAGCATTACACACTTGCCTCTAACATAGGACAAGCCTGCGCGTCACAAGTTGAAATCTTGACAAAGCAATTTCAGGCCCTTCATTCTTGTGATGTAGACAAGCTGAGTACCATTAAATTGGGTAATAATACCTACCAGCAATTATTACAGCGTTTAGAAGCAATGATGGGCTTATTGGGCGCTTAAGGCTACCGTTAGCATATGAGTACCAATATTGTCATTGGCATACATTCTCGCGGTAGGGTGGGCAAAAGACCAGTGCTTCCCTGAATCCACATTAGATCAATCCACAAATAAAGTGGCAAGGTGGCATCATGGGTGATAGTACAGTGTGGAGGAAATAACAGTGCTGCACTCTCAAACCCCTCTGCAGGGACAATCATGAGGCTGCAAGGAACAGGGTAATCCTGAGCAGGAGTGAGAGGACAGCAAGAGCACAGGAATAAGAGACTTGAGGAAGGAAGAGCAGAGCCAGGCCAGAGAAGCAAAGCAAATCAGGCAGAAGAAACTGAAGGCAGGCGGGGAAGGGAAAAAGGATAGGCACAGGCTTAGTGCCAGGGGTCATTGTGGGCTATGGCTCCAGTACAGTAGCATGCATGGAAGCACTGTGAATTGCTTTGGTAACAGGCCATCTACATGTCGTCGAAAGGAGAATGGAACCATGGCTTGCCCCGGAAGCGATGGGTTGACATGTTGGAATGGAAAACGGTCCAATTCATCATCTTGTTTCTCATTGCTCTCTGTGTAGCAGCTTTGTGAAGTCATGGTACAGGTCCAGCCACCTGTCCCAGACACATCCGCCATGCCTGCCTTTAGGGCCACACGCATGCAGGAAATCCCAATAGAGCTCTGCAACCACAATGCATGTATACCCATAAGACTACACCAAGAGAAGACGTTACGAGCCACCACGAAAGGAAAGCCTGGAGGCGCACTGTGCACGAAACATGCGTTGGAGGGAAGGTACATTTGCAGGGCTGATAGACCGGACTCATGACAATTGTGCGCTACCCAAACAAATCCCTGCATAGTCAATGTTTCCACTTAATTGCTGACTTGTAAAGACAAACCACTGCCCAAGTACTGTGTCGCTTCCTGCCCTCCCCACCCCGGAGCTTGAGCGCAAAGGCAATTTAGGCAATAGGGGTGGAGTTGAGTAGTTGAGATGGCAGCCCGGTCAGATGCCATTAATGTTAATGTTAATGTAAAGGATATTAATACCACGCACTATCACCACCGTAGTGGTCCCCTGGTGCTCTGGCGGATCTGGAAAAAAGGGGGATAGGTTAGGGCGTGTTAGTAGGACAACGCTTGGAGAAAGAGCAAGGGAGCAAGGGAGCTGTGATGTGCTGTTGGCAGCTTCAGTTCGGTTAACACTGAGAATTTTGGTGTGGTCTATCATGTGCTGTTGTGTAAGGCTCTGTGTGGTGTGTTTGTTGTTGCGGCTGCAGGCAGTGTATTGAGGTTTTTGTTGCGGTTGCATTTGCAGGCAGTGTACTGAGGCAAGCTTCTGGCACAGGAGCCAATTTTCGAAGTCTGGCAAGTGGTCCAATTTCCTCTCTCCAGAAATACTGACCAATCAACAGATTTTAGGACCGAGCAGAAGCAACATCTTTTGATGCCCTTCGTTATAGTTAAACATCCGGTTGAACAGCTGGAAATCACCTGCACAGTTAATTGGCCATGATCAGGGTGATGGAAAAGCCAAATGGGCAGCTTTACCCAGCAGTGTCAGGCAATCCCAGTAAATGGAGAAAGCAGTTGCAGAAACAAGATGGGGCTTCTGTTCTACCTGCTAAAATGAATGGCTGCACACAAAAGATTCTTTGTGCTGTATCCAATCTCGCCAGATTGTGGAGAGCCTTGGAATTAAGAAGTGGGGGGCGGGGGGTGAACAGCGTGGCAGTTTCATGCTCACTTTCGACGGCTCTAACATAGAAGACAAAACGGATGGTTGCCGGTAATTGGCCAATTTTCAAGAATGTACTATGTTACATGGATTATACACACACACACACTCTCTGGCATTTTGTGGGACTTCAAAAGCTTATGCTTTGTTGCATCACTGCGTAGTATTTTCAGTTGTCTAGGAAAAGATCAAACCTTGTGTGATTTTAACACTGGACTATCACGGCATCTAATTTTTCTTTGCAACTTTATAGAGAAGCGGGATGATGTAAGAAGTGTGTGTGTGTGTGTGTGTGTGTGTGGCTTGGGGGTGTAAGCAAAGCCCAGAGTTCACATTTCAGATCCAGCCAAAGGTGAAAGAGATAAGGCAGAAGAGGTGTACTGGAGGAGGTGGTGAAGTGTATGTGATGGCTGGGTAATATGTACAGCTAGTTATCCTGCTGCAGGACTGTGGGGAAAGACACCATGGGCCAGATGACAGAAACTTTGCAAACATACAAGTGACATTTTTTATGTTAATATCATTAGGGCAAAACTTGCCATGGTTCTATGTCATTTCATCGCCAGTGTTTTATTTGCAGAGTTTTTTGCAGCCGTTTTTTGGCCGAAAAAACTGAAATGTTGACTTTTTTATTTGGGGGGGTTCCCCCAATCCCTCCCTTTCCAATTATTTACTACCTATTCCCTAAACCTCTCTACCCCTTATATCCCTTAACCCACCCCCATCGGCCCATATTTTTGGATTCGTTTTTTCGGCCAAATATCGGTGGTAAAATACTCCACGAAATAAAACCTGGCGATGAATTAACGTCGTACCCTTGCCATAGTGCGAAAAGATTTGCTTTCACTGCATTTATGGAACAGGTCAACGCATGCCCTAGTGTTAATCCACTCTATATAACTATTAAAGTGTGCCTTTCAAAATCTTTAAAAGAAAGATGAAAGATGGCTTTACTGCTGTGCGGATGGATGTAGTTTGGAAGTACCAGGCTACTCTGTACGGGTCCTTTTCCAGATAGTCCGTGTCAAGGGCATGAAGGCATTTGTGATGGGTTCCTCGTGTGCCTGTGGCGCTGAGGGGCCTTGTCCAGAGCAATACTATGTGCGCATATATTAACCTTTCCATAGCTCGAATGAGTCATTTCACCATCATGGGGAGGTCATGCATACATGTTTCTTGGAGGGCAGACTTCACGTGCTTTCCCCTTTTCCCTCTCTCCGCCTGTATTGGCCTGCATTCTCCTTTTTACTTGACCAATCCTTGGCTAGGCCACCTCTAGCAGTTGGCTTGGCAGTCCCAGATTATATCCAGGTGGTTCGCAGGGGCCGCCTAGAGAGGCTGCTTGACATTTCTGGCCTCCACACTTGAAGACCTACCCAAGCAGCTATTGGGGCCATCACACAGCCATGCTGCCACTAATTCAAAGCCATGCAGAAACTAATGGCACTACCTTCAAAGGTACCAAGAGCTGCCATCACTGGAAAATGCTTTTTTGTATGAGAAATACTCATGTCTTATACTCCCTCATTCTCTTCTCATCCTCTCACTACCATTACAAATGCACCTCTACTTATACAATAATCTTCCCTGTCCCCCGCCACACTGTATTGGCATAGTGTGTTTATCCCAGGCATCCTTTTCCTATTCCCTTTTCTTTTCTTCTCCTTAGATACGCTCTTCTTGCCCCAGGTAGAGGTACGTTGTGTCAGTTTCTTGGACTGGGTGCCAGTACTGTGGTACCACTGCAGGGGTGACTGGGGTGGTGTGGGGGCTTAACAACATAACATAAGATGATCAGTCACTGTTTCATGCATTTCCCATCCCGTATTCCTCTTTGCCTATGTAAGGCGATCTTGCACTTTGCAAGAGGAGCAGCATAGAGCTATTTATTTCCTTTAAATTCCATCTTTAGTGCACAATAATCGAATTTGGCAAGCGAGCGCACATCACTCGCTTTCCCCTTCTCCTCCCGAGTTGAATTTCCAATATGTTCCCATCTACTGCACTCTGTGGGGCATGCTTTCTGAAGGTGCTTTTCATAAGGAAACGGCCATTGAATTCATTTTCGGAAAACACTTTGGAAAATGGCCGCCGACTCCTCGTGGGGTTGAATCAGTGAATTGTGGGCCTACTGCCTCTCCCTGATTGGGCAGCCCACACCTACTTCAGCCAACCACATGCGCTGGCAGGCTAAGCCGGCTCACACAACTAAGGCCCAGCAATAAGGCTTGTGTCTGAGCCTGGAAGCTCCCACTCCAGCACAGAAGGACCGGCTGCAGCATCACATGCACACAACATCATGCAATGTTCTTTGGAAGTTGCAGGAGCAGCAATCCTTATCTGCTGTGCAGGTAAGCCCTGGTGGGATTTTGTGAATCTGTTTGTGCACAATAATCGAATTTGACAAAGGAGCGTACATCACTCGCTTTTTTCCACCCCCAACCCAGAGTAGAATTTCCAGTATATTTCCATCTACTGCACTCCTTTGGGGCATGCTTTGGGAAGGTGCTTTTCCTTCACATAAGGGAATGGGCCATTGAATTCATTTTCTGAAAACAGTTTGGAAAATGGCCGCCGCCTCCTCGTGGGGTTGAATCAGTAAATTGTGAGCCTACTGTCTCTCCCTGGTTGGGCAGCCCACACCTACTTCAGACAACCACATGTGCAATCCGGCCGACACAACTAAGGCCCCGCAATAATGCTCCTGTCTGAGCCTGTTCAGGCAATGAAGGCTGCAGGCCCCCCCCCCTTTGTCCTCTCTACAAACTATGAAGCAGCCTCATGATGTGCAACCTGTCACCCAACAAACGTGGGCCCCTGCACCTCTACACTCTCTGCTGACCTACCAGTGAGTGATGGCTGAACCTTTTCACTGCCTCATCCCCTAACAACTCTGTACCAAACTGTGACTATCTATCTCTCGCTACCTTCCTGTCTCACCTAACCTACTTCTCCTCTGACTGAATTTTGTGTCCCATTTTGGGAAATTTGAATCTTGACGCGTGTTTTTTAACATCCTTGCACCCCATCTTGCACTGCATTATTGTGTGTCCCATTTTTTAAAATTCGAATCTAGGTGTGTGTTTTTTAACATCCTTGCACCCCATCTTGAATTGCATTTTCTGTCCCTCTTGTAACGACTAGGCTGCCTGGTGCATTCAAGCTAGGATTGTGTTGTGCAGCCTCTCCCCTTTCCTCAACTATCCTCTGCCGCCCTAATGGCACTCATCATCTCCCCTATCTTCTCTAACTGCTATACTATAAACTACATTGCCTCTCTCACAAAGCCTTGCAGGAAAAAGCACAAAAAAGACATCCTGACTTCCAACCCTGGCCTACCCATCGCAGACACCTATATCAGTACTACTTCCAGACAGGTCTTCACCGATATCCTCTTCTCTGTCCCCTACCAGATCTATGGATCTGCCTCTCATCTCTCTCCCCTTTCACATCCTCTCCCATTAATGGTGGCACCAAATGGGAACTCCTCTTGGCAGGCTTTGCATCAGCCAGGTGTATCACTAATGTCTATCATACTGGCACTAACTTGGTTCAGGGCCCTCAAGCCAACCTCCTACTCTTTGACCGACGCCTGCCGACCCATATCAACTTCCTTCCCACATCTGATACTTCCCCTTCCACTCTCTCTGCCTCCCCACCCCACCGGCTGACATCTGTCTCCTCCTTGAAGACATTGACCTTGACATCTTCTACTGATACATGGTGCAATGCAATGCCACCTTAGTCACTGTGTTTGACTCCCTTTGCCCTGATAGCTACAAGATCACCTCCAAGTCTCGCCCTAACCATACTGGCGTCACTCTGATTTGCCCTGAGTTGGTCCCTTCCTCCCTCATACCCACGCAGCCTTACTCTTCCTTTGAGAGCCTGGTTTGCAAGCTGGTCATCTCTTCCCCCGCCTCTCTGACCCTTGCTACTGTCTACAGGCCACCCGGCTCTACCCCCTTGTTCCTCTACGAATGGTCCGATTTCTGCTCATCTCTCTTCACATTTAACACTAAACTCCTTCTCATGAGGGATTTCAACATCCATTTGGACTCCTCTCTCACGTCATCCTCTCTTTTATGTGACCTTTGCACCTCACTTTCCTGCTGCATTCTACCTTCTGGTCCGACCCACTCGGCTGGACACACTCTTGATCCCCTTATCCACTCTTATCTTTTACTCTCTTCCCCACTGATCGGCCATTTCTCCTGGTCAGACCACTCTCTCCTCCCTTCTCTCTTCTCTCAAGGGCCCTCTTGCCCTCTGACCGCACCCCCCCCCAGCCCTACCTATCTCGTTCATGAACATCCGTACGATGACACAAGTGTCAGCTGCTGCCTTCCCATCCACCTTCATTCCCCCCACGCAGATGCTACCAATGACTCTGCTCTCAGCAACCTACACCTGGCCATTACAAACACTCTGGACACTTTGGTCTCCTCCAAACAGGTCTCCACCTGCTCCTCCAGAACCATTAAGGGCAATATTGGCTCTCTTGACCCTACACTGACATTCTACTTGATGCCTCCTCTCCTTTTGACATGGTCAACCCCTCCATCCTCATAAAATGGCTCTATGATACCTTGGGTATCTCGGAGCAGGCACTGGACTGGGTGGCCTCCTTCCTCAGTGACCGTCCATCCTAAGTCATTCTGGGCACTTTCTCCTCCCCTGCCACCTTCTCCACCTGTGGTGTCCCCCAGGGGCCCAACCTCTCTCCCAGGCTCTTTAACATCTACCTTGCTCCTCTAGCATACCTCATTTGCACCTTCTCCACCAACGTCCAGTGCTACACCGATGACACACAACACTTCTTCAAACTTCCCTCTGACCCTCTCCTTACTTCTTCCATTATTCTGGACTGTCTATCTGCAATCCAGTCCTGGTGCACTTCCAATGGTCTCTGCCTCAATCCCAGCAAGACTGTGATCCTTCCTATTGGGACTCCTGCTCCCTCTTTATTCCCCTCATTCTGGCTTTCCTCTTTGGGCTCTCCCCCATCGCCTTCATCCGAAGTCAGAAATCTCAGAGTCATTTTCGACCCATCTCTCTCCTTCCTCCCTCACATTCAGAACCTTGCCAAGAAGTCTTACTTTCAACTCTACCTTCTCAAAATAATTCTCCCTTTTCTCACTTTCCCCCAGAAGCTCAATGTCTCCAGAGCTCCAGTTCTCTCTAGGCTAGCTAACAGCAAAAGCATCTTGCTGAATCCACCCTCCTCCTTTCTACGACCCCTCGAGCTAATCCAGAATAGGGCAGTGAGACTTATCCTTGGCCTCAAACCCAGGGACCACATCTCTCCAGCCCTAAAAACTCTTCACTGGCTCCCAGTTGCTGCAAGGATTAAATACAAATCCATCTGCATCATCCATAAGGCTGTTTAGGACCGGGCACCACTATATACAACTTGCTCTTACTAAATACTCTCCCTCTAGATCTCTAAGTTCCTCTGGTTCCAACTCTGTGTGTCATGCGCTTCGCTAAACAGAGGGCTGGTGGACGATCTCTCTCCTCAGCTGGGTCCCTCCTATGGAAAAGCCTCCCCCTTCCTCTTCGTGTTGAGCCGGATCTCCTAAAACTCCAGAAGCTCCTCAAGCCTTCCCTTTTCACCTCCTGCTTTCCACATTCCGTCCTCTGCTAATCCCACAGTTGCTGAGATTGGTGACCAGGGCCCTTATGTTCCCTTCTGGGCCCTGGCCTCCCACATCCAATCACCTTTAGCCTCTGCCGTCTCCCAGCACTTGCCTTGGCATCCACTGGCCTATACCAGTTTGTGCCTGAACTTACTTATTGGCCTGCACTTACCTATTATTGGCCAAGGACCACTCCCTAGCACTTCCCCCACTGGCCACGTACATCTGCTGCTCACTCACAAGCACGGGCACCCCAGCACTTACCCCCAACTCCCTCTTCACCTCTCCTCTCTCTGCACTGCACATACCGAAAGCTCACAAGGCCTAGTAGGTCCATCATTATCCTCAGTGTTTTAATTGTTTTGTTTTTTTCAATGCCACGTTCCCTCCCTGTTGCCCTGTGGGTGCTTTGAAACACAATTTACTTGCTGTATAAGCACCTTACAAATGCACAATAAATAAATAAATATTACTGGTTGAGGACTAGGGTAATTTTATCTATGTGATTATATCAGGCCTGCACGCTTTAGTCACCCTATATGAAAGACCACAAGGAATTTGCATAGTACTTACATGTAAGGGTCAGTTTGTCATTTTCCCAGATTCATTTAAGGCTATCCACAACACCGTGGATACCAGGGACATCTATTTGGGTATTTCCTTATAAAGGGTTACTTAGTTGCATTTCTGTGATCTGTTGCGCATTTTCAGGGGTCTCATTCCCATCAGATCTCATGCAATTTGGCTTTGAATCCAAACCTATAAATTAAGATCACAATACAGAAGCACACATCATTCTCACTCTTATTTCCTAATGAGATCTTCTCTCACCAAATCCCTCTAGACAGTCGCTTTCAGTGTAATTGGCATCAGTCTTTGCCTAAAGGCTATCAGAAGCCTCCCCCATGCATCTCACGTTTGTCCTACCACAACCAGTAAGCTGTGAATTCGCCCTCCATACTTGAAGGGTTGCTTGAGCGCATCTCGAAGAAACCACAGAAAGACACTTCCCCTAAATCTTCCACTTGCCTATTAGTTACTAGTTGCTGCTATTGTGGGAAAGACTTGTTACCTTAAGACGTCTCATTCTCTCTTTTTCTAGATAAGCCGGATCCACTGGCTACCACTACACATGCACCCGTAGTGATTCAATCATTCTCCCTCTACCTTAACTTCTCATATCTACCCAATTTGCTTGTGTTGTGCAACCCTTTCCAATTCACGCCCCCCCCCCCCACTTGCCTTCCCCTTTTTCCTTTTCTTCCCCACAGACTACAATATAGTTTTATCCTGAGTACGGGTAGAAAATACTTTTTTATTCTCTGGTGCCGTAAAACCACTACGCTGGTATTGGCTCAGTATAAATGATTAAAAACATAAGATAAAATAACTAGGGTAAACTTAGTCCTGATGTAAAAATGCATTTGAAGAATAAGGTCTTTGCCCTAGAGCAAATCAACTCAACTAGGCTGTGTAGTACTTTGTAGAGTTAGATGTGTTTCTGGTCATTCTACTCAATCCGTCTCTATGTAACTCGAAAATGGTATCAAAATCCCTGCCCCAGATGACAATAGTGTCTAAATACACTTCAGAAGAATCTGTATTAGGAGCATAGATGTTAACACAAGTGATAATATATTGAGGAATAGTGCCGGAAACTTTTAGTGTGCAGCATCTTCATCTTTCACAATCACACAGATTGTGAAACATAATCACTTACGTAGCAAAGTGACCACTGCGCGTGAATGGGGGAAGGAGGAGAAATACCTATGACAGACCCATCGTGAGGTAAAAGTAGCATGTTTGGTTGGAGAAAGATGGTGGTAATGTGATTTCTCTCCAGATTTAAGAAGATCTTTCAAGCGTTAATGGGATGATTTAGTCCTCCCGCTTTCCAGAAGAAAGCGTGAAACATGGTATTCGTGGAATCTACAGGGGGATGCCTAGGCTACCCCCGCCAGCATCCCTCTGTGGCCATGCAAATAAAAGTGGGTAGATCAAGAGCTCATAACAACGCCCCCAGCCCCTGCACCACCATCAGCAAAGCAGAATCGGGTATAGTTGTCCCATTAAACAAACTAATACCCTTTTCCGACCTTCAAAACATGCAGCATTACCCTGATAACCTAACAGCAGAAGTTTGAAAGTGGTGGAACACACATGGCAAAGTCCACGGCCAGCCAAACAGTGTCCAGTCCCAAAATTGATCATATATTAACAAATAACATTACATTGAGTTCTGAAAGTGGAAGACCTATAATATCAATTAAGTGCCAAATCACAAGTTTGATGTTGCAATAGTAGATACTTTCTTCTGTATGTTACAAAAAGGATATCCCACAGGACCATGGTAACCATAAGAACATTATCCTTCTGCTCCTAATGGTTTAAATGAACAGCAATGCAATACAGTTATCTAAGAAGACTTACACCCACACAACTCAACATTAAAGGTGAATCGGTAGATGGGGACTGGCGTTTGCCCTATTCCCAGAACGCAGAGAGTGGCTACTACCATGTGAGGGTCCATAAGAGTCTCTAATTGCGACAACGCCCACCCCCGCCACAAGGTTGAAAGAAAGGTCACTGCCACCTCCAGTGAAGAGAAAAAGAGCATCTTGCCAGAATAAAGCAATGAACCTGAGAGGATATATCACAGTATACTCAATGTTGTGGGACCTTAATTTGCATTTAGCTTCCACAAAGGACTTCCTGGAGTAGTGCATTGCAGCAGTAAAGTCTGGAAATATTCAGGCTGTGTCCCCTGCTGCCCCGCGGCCTGCCTTTCTTCTCTTGTTAATCACGGAATTGGGTCGGTCACTAAAATGCAGCAATCCAGCAATGAGGGGTCGAGGTGGAGCACCAGACACAGGTTTAGAGGAGAGGTCTCTATGAGCACATTCTACCCCAAATATTGCAGGGAAGCCCGGTGCATCCAACAGTTCCTTCAATAACTGTTCTACACATAGTTCCTTAGGGGTTAGATGTCGATGACATGAGGGGGGAGAATCAGTGCAAATTAGAATCTGAGAGCAGAGCAACAACCCCCAAACGCAAAAGGAAGGCGTCCATGAAAAGCACAATTTCAAGTTAAAATGTCCAGCAAAATGCATTTGGGAACACAGAAATTAGATCGCATGAGAACCACCTTTGTACACATGTCCCAGCAGTTTAAACATGACACGGTGTAGGATAATATAACATAGAAGAGCAAGGCATGGCAAGCCGAGGAAAGCATACCATTTTCAAAGCAGGGCAGAGCATAGCAAATGTGGCATAGGGTAGCAAAGAGCAGCCAGGTAGCAAAACCATGGCATAGAACACAACACCAGAAAAATAATACTGTAACCCACAACAGCACCGTAAAAGGTAGCATGTCCAATAAGAGAGCAGTGGGTGCTACCAGACACACACACGCGGAGGGTCCCACCCTTTTGTCACTACCTTTTACGCCTCTTCTTCCTCTTCCTTCCCAGCTTTTTCACACCTTTTCTTGACATACTATCCATTCACCGCGAACAGAAGATAGCACAGGGGCAATGCGCTGGTCTTGGAAGCAAGACCATGCAGAGCAGCAGAGGTTCGAATCCCGGATCCGCGCTTATAAACCGAACTCAGATACAGTATAAATTGTGTTACAATAAAACGTAAATGTTTCGGTATGGTATCATGATCGCACTTGTTTTTATAGACTATTAGCTGGTGGGGTTGCATTAAACCTGTCAAAACACAAATTAATGAATGAATTTGCCCCAAGGCTTCTTCAAAGTCTAAGGCACTTTTCCAGAAAGGGAAACAATGGGGATATCAGCAGCAGATTGCGGGGAAATCCTTCACTAACCCTTTCAAAACCGAGGCTGGATTACATCCAAACTTGTGGAAAAACACATGAATTTGCAACGACACTACTCCCCCCTCCCCGCAGACCAGGCCTTTTTCAGGCAGCAATGAGAAATGCATTTTAGTTCTTTCAACAAACATATTTCCAACCAACGTCCTCCTTTACATGGTTTACAGAGGGAGCTGGGCGAGGGGCACACAGTCGGTCTTCGGGTTTTTTAGTGGAGGGAGAAAGAAAGCAGACAAAGGTTTAAACACCCTCCCACTGTCTCTCTCCTCTGCCCCTGCCACACACAGCATACGCCCAGACCGCAAATGCAGCATTTTCCTCCAACCTAGCAGAGGGTCGACTTTTAATATAATGCGCTACGTTCTGTCTCTAAGGAGAACAACTGAGAAGTCACATTTTGCAAGGTGAGAATGTCTAACGGTTAATTCCCCTGAGGCCAACCAGTTCAACATGCAGTGGGGAGGAGGAGCAAGACATTCACAGAAACGGGGAATGGAGACACATACTGCCATGTTGGTTCTGTATGGCCCCTACAGGATTTTAAGTTGTGCCAAAGCCCTATCGGCGTTTGAAGGCATGCAGGGAAGGACTCCCAAGGCCACAGAGGACCGATCAGGCTGGTGTTCTGAGAGGGAGAGAGACATTTGACAAATGACAACATTCTGAGGGTTTTGGATCTGGAAAATCGGCCCAATGCATGCAAAAAGAAGCTGCCATTAGATGCCAGGAAGGCATTCAATCGGGCAAGATGGTGCTATATAAAGCTGGTACTTTCAGCTCTCTTTCAGGCTTCCATCAATCACCTCTGCTCCTTCTCTCATACCAGACTGTCTGGCCACAATTCAGCAATGGTGTGCCGCCAATGATCTCTGCCTTAATGCCAGTGAGACTGAGATCCTCCTCATCAGGACACCTGCTCCCTCCTTTCCTCTCTCTCTCTCTGGCTGCCCACTCTAGGCCCTCTTCCTGCTCCTCCTGTGTGGCTAAGAACCTTGGTGTCATCTTCGACTCCACCCTCTTCTTCTCTCCTCACATCTCCGATGTCTCTAAGAAGTCAAATTATCATCATCACCTCCTCAGAGGTATTCTTCCTTTTCTCACTTTCCCCCAGAAGCTCATATTCTCCAGAGCCATTGTCCTCTCTAGGCTGGACAACTGCAACAGCCTCTTTATAAATCGGCCTGCCTCTACTCTTCGACCGTTACAACTTATCCAAAACAGGACTGCGAGACTTGTCCTTGACCTCAAACCCAGGGATCGTATCTCTCCAGCTCTGAAATCTCTTCACTGGCACCCTGTGGCTGCAAGGATCAAGTGCAAGACCCTTTGCATCATCGACAAGGCTTTATGGGGCCTGGACCCGCACTACTTTCCTAAACATCTTCCTTCTTGAGCTCTCCCCTCATCGACCTCCAACTCTCTGAGGGTCAGACGCTTCTCCAAGCAGAGAGTGGGCAGAGAGTGGGGGGCAGATCTCTCTCCTTGGCTGGGTCCTCCCTCTGGAACAGCCACCCTGCCTCTCTCAAACTTGAGTCGAACCACCTCCGGTTCCGGAAGGAACTCAAGACCTTCCTTTCCACTTCTGCATTCTCTCTTCCTCTCTCCTGCTGATGTTCCTGACTGCTCCGCGCACTGGTCCTCTGAACACGGGCCCAGGCTCCCGCATGGCCAGTTGCCCTCACACTGCCTCAAGCTTCTCCAGCACTTAGGAGTCTGTACCTGCAACCCTACAGTCCCTTCTCTTTGCACTTATGAGCCACCAGTTGGCTGCACTTATTGCGTCATCTGCACTTCTCCCACCTCTTTCCCCCCTGGCACTTCTCCCCTTCCTCCTCCCCACACTTGCACGATCTGAATGACACATTGCCCAGTAAGATAGATCGTTGTTTTGTCCTCCCTTTATATTACCCCCTCTTGTCGCGCCCAGAAACACTTGTGTACAGGCGCGTTATAAATGTCATATCATATCATTAGGGAGGAGGTGCATTTAGATATATGATATGATAGGTTATTTATAACACGCTTAATACCCAGAGGTTTCTAAGCGTGGACCCGGGGATCGAACCAGTGTTGCTCCATGTCATCTTGCTTCCAAGGTGAGCACGTTGACCCTGAGCTATCCTCCCGAGATGAGAGTAGGACGGCTCTAGGGACCGAGAAACCTATAATAAAAAGGGTTTAACATTCTTGCTGACTTGGAGGTTTTGTTGTACCATCTTTGATAATGTATCATGTCTGGTGAGACTGTCCCAAGATTTGGGTCTATTGGAATCTAGTCTTGGCAAAGATGAATCGAGAAACAAATCCATCCATGTCCTATAATCCACTAGTAGTCCTTGTGGGCAGAAGCCATGACAAGGTGTATACTGATGAAGACCTCTATGAGAAAAATGATAACGTAGATGCTGGTAGCAGCTATAATATCAATTGCAAATACCTGAAACATCTGAGACACAGTGTATAATATCGAATGGGCAAAACCTTGGGACATATATACATAGAGAAACAGTGCATGCAAGGTCACTATTTCAGAACCATCGCAAAGTCGAGGCTTTGAGAAGCGTCCGAAAACACCCTTTTTTTGCACAAGCTCATCTATTTGTTCTAATCTAAGATTCCAAATACTGCATAATTCTTCTTTGTGAAAATATTCAGCTTGCATGCTTGGCCTCTGGCCAAGAACATTGCTACGCTGCACATCCACCTGTGTTAAAAAATAGACTACCCGTTAATCCTTCCCCATCACAATTGTCTTCTGTATAGTCCAGTCAAGCCATGATGCTGAGGTCCGTATGCGGAGCTAGGAGACGTGGAAGGGAAGGCAAGTATGGGCTAGCGGCTGAGAAGAAGGTGGTTATGTGGGGGGCTGGAGGAAGTGCGAGGTGGGGGGCAGTAACAGGGGACAATTTAGGGCCCAGGTCACTCAACCAAAAAAATTGTGACTTGGGGGAGCACACAGAAATGGAACATGGGCTCATAGTGACCAATACAGTCCATATTCTTTGCCTTCTACATTGAGGGTGCTGCATCCCCAGGTGCTAAAGGCGGTTTGAATGCTCCATGCAGTAACATGTTTACATTCATGTTTACACCTAAACATGCAAACAAATGTAAATACTGGATGAAATGTTCATGCATGACGGGTGGCATTTACATGGATTCCTATTAAATCCACTTGGTTTTGCAGGTATAAAAAACATGCAGATTCTGCCAAACCGCATGAAACTTCAATATAGGCAGGGATGCGGTCACATTTTTTTCATGTAGCGGATGGGGAGGCGGAAGTGCTCTGTGGAACCAATATATGAAAATCACACAGTGCGTTGAAACCATGCACTTTACGTAAGGTTTTGCACACCATGCGCACACTCCTCAACGACAACGAGCCCATTGAAGGAAACAGACCGAACCTCAGTTATGCTCTGCAGAAAAAAACAAGATGGACGCCTCATCATACGCAATGTGCCCTGATGCATATGACATATCTTTGTGATATGGAATCTTACACCACACGACCCTGATTCAAGATTATACACTGCAGTGAGTTGTAATTAAGACGTAAGTCAAGATACAAGGTAAACTGAGACTCCATTTGCACAGACCTTACACTTTATTCTCGCGGATTGTCGGAACGCTAAGCTGGCAGGAACAGGGGAGCAGTGGCCTTTTCTGTCTAGGTAAGGCACATGGGAGGACATGTATTGTCCCTTGTGCATGAGCTACGTAAGAATGTGTGAATGCTGCCGACACGGTGCATTACCCTGCAGCAGAGATAATCAGCAATACATAAGGCTCACGTAAGCTGAATTTAAGTGAATGTTGGCCTTCAGGAATTATTTGCATCTGTGTTTATAATGGCGACTCGGAAAGTAGATTAGAGAAACGTTTAGTGGCAGGTTTAAGCTTTCAGCTCCATGAAAGGTTAAAGCAAGCATGATTAAATGGGAACCTTGGAGCCTCAAGTTACACTAAAGCGTACGAATTTGGCAGCCGAGTTTCAGCCTAACGGAAAATGGCGGGACCAGCAGCACAATTCGTCCATTGTTACTTGGCCTGCACAGGTAGCATTCATCACATTGCCTTCTCGTAACTTCCAGAGCAATAAAGACATTTAAAACCAAGTATTAATCAGACTAATCGCCTCAGGACCTTTGAATTATCTATGCATCCATATGATCTGGGAATTGCAAATGTAGACGACATTAAAGCAGTGATTGGAGAAACAACTGACGAATACTCATATAAATAATCGTGGAATTAGGGAAGTAATTACTTTAATTAGAGGCAGGTTACTACAATCCTTACCTGACTTGTCCTAAGGGTCGGTTGTATTTTACAGCTTTGTCCACCTAAAATATGTCACCAGCTAAAGTAGATTTTTACACGTATTTTGTTTTACTTATGAATGTTTTGACGAGCTGCTTGCTTAATTTTAACTTCTATGTCAAGACTGCAGGCTCGGATTGTGCTTTCTCCAAACTTTGCTTCTCGAGCAGCAATTGAAATGAACAATATAATATATACAACAAAGTGAATAAACTACAAATCCCAATAAAGTTTGAGTCTTTGGTAGTCCATATATTATTGGTGTCCCACAAACATGTGACTTCATTTATCCAATCCCTTGCTCATCAAGTCCATAAACTCTGTATCCCCTGTGACCTCATCCTCTTTCATTGCTGCTAGAGCAGCAGATAAGTACACCTTTATTTTCCTTATTACTGGAAGTGTGAGCATGTATTTTTTGTGGGACACCGTGCTCAAGTGAGCGCATCTGAGCGAACAGCAGAACGTTTCCATGGCAAGGCACCACGGGGCTGCTGCTACAGTGCCCGTGCGATACAGGTCACCCAGCAGGGGGCAGATTGCCATGGAAGTCAGCCTTTTTGCGCGATGGGACCTGGCGGTTCCGGCACTTTCTTGTCATTTGAATTTGGTGTGGAGAACGGAACGAGCAAATGGAACACAGTAGTGATAATGTTCAATTTGCGTGTAATATTGGCAATACCCTAACAGGGGCGTGCACAAGACAATATAGAGATCGCAGTGTGGAGATCACACACTGGGGAATCGAATAGCAGTAAGGAACAAGTTACTTACCTGTAACTATTGTTATCCAGCATGGGTGTGGCATGGATTCACATGCTCATAAATATTCCCCGTCGTCAGGCTGGGAATCGTCGGTAAAAAGAAAAACAGTTTCACTTTCACATACAAACTGTATTTCTCCTCTAAACCAATCACTGTCCTCTGGGTCATACTACCCCTATCCAATGACAGTCCTCTCTCTAAGCCTCTCCTCTGGCAGCCATCTTCAGATTTGGTAAGCACGTAAAGTGGCAGTATGATCAAGAAGAGCCGCAGAGGGGATGGAGGCAGGGTTCGCATGTGAATCCATGCCAGAACCCAGCTTGGAGAACAATAGTTAAAGGTAAGTAATTTGTTCCTTCTCCCTCCAGCATGGGGTCTGGCATGGATTCACATGCTCATAAATAACGAATACACAGCAGTACAACATTACACAACCACAGGAGGTGGCAGGAGTCAACAGATGCAATCAAAGTTTACCTTTGGAATAGGCTCACCTCAAGCAAGCAGGTTGTGCAGTACTGATTGGCTGACTCTGGGCTTCTCCCTAGAATCCCTGTCGATAGAGTAGAACTTCATGAAAGTGTGTGTGGACCTCCACATAGCAGCCCTAAAGATGTCCAGCAGGGGTACACCAGCTAGGAATGCTGCCGTCGCAGCAAT
Source organism: Ambystoma mexicanum (assembly GCF_040938575.1). NCBI lineage: Eukaryota > Metazoa > Chordata > Amphibia > Caudata > Ambystomatidae > Ambystoma > Ambystoma mexicanum. Next base: position 580,707,342 of record NC_090941.1, on the reverse strand, counting down.
CACTCTGGTGGAGTGGGCTCTCGGACGGCCGGGCAGTGGTCGGTTTGCCAACCGATGACAGTGCATGATACAACCGGAGAGACACATTGAGATGGAAGCCTTGGACAAGGCCTTCCCATGGTTCACAGGATCAACGTTCACAAACAGCTGTGAAGTCTTTCGAAACCTCTTTGTGCGTGCCACGTAGAACTTCAGGGCATGAGCAATGTCCAGCAAGTGTAAGGCACTCTCAGACGGTGATGAAGGTTTTGGAAAAAAAACAGGTAACATCAATGGTGCGTTGAGGTGGGATTCCGATGGAACCTTCGGCATGAAAGAGCGGTGCGCCCTCAGCACCACCCTCGATTCGTGGAAAGTCAGGTATGGCTGTTAGCAGGAAAGGGACTGTATCTCACCCACCCTCCTAGCGGAGGTTATGGCCACAAGGAAAGCCGTTTTCCACCCCCATGAGCCTTGTCAGAACCACACTGAGTTCCCACACCAGGGCAGGAGTCTTCAACGGCGGGAAATAACAAAAAAGTCCTTTGAGGAATTCCTTAACAAGTCTATGAAACCAAACTGAAGACCTTCCTGGACACCTGGTATAGCGGGAGAGAGCTACTCAAGGAATCCAAACACTGAAGCGTGCAGTAAAAAATTGAAGATGGATCCCAGGGGCGGGGGTGATATAGGGTGAGGACTGCCATTGGATGGGGGCAGTATGAACCAGAGGACAGTGATTGGTTTAGAGAAGAAATACAGTTTGTAAGTGAAAGTGAAACTGTTTTTCTTTTTACTGAGGATTCCCAGCCTGACGACAGGGAATATTCATGAGCATGTGAATCCAGGCCTGGCCCTATGCTGGAGAAACGGTCAGCTACAACAACCCGTGCTGGTTTCAAGTAAGAACATGTTGGACGGGCGCCGTCCCAAGTAAAAACTGTAAAGCTGCAAGATCAGCTATACACTGAACCACAGATTAATCACTGCATAATATAATCTGACGGGAGCAGGCCCATGAATCCTGTATTTAACCTCCATTTTAGCACTGAGAGCATAGAGGTATGAGCAGCTCTAGTGACGAGAGAAGACCACACTCAAGCCAAAAAAAAGCTTCAGCCCAGTATAGGGCAGGTAATCCAAAAAGCACTGGATGCTAGCCTGGGGCATAGTTCACAACATCTATCCCTCATGGAGGATTGGTTGAAATTCTCCCGAGGCATGGAGAAGATCAGAGGTGCAGTGGAGCCTGGGAGAAAGAAAGGGGTAAGAAAGAAGGCCCGCAGGGTACACAGTGCCCAGACCCCCTCTGGCCATGCGACGGAAGGAGAAAGGTGGCAAGAGAAGGGCAGTGAGGTCGAAGGTGAAGGAAAGAAGGTGGCAAGAAATCTCCTGAAACAGCTCATATGAGCTGGAGGAAGAAAGCTGGCAAGAAAATTCCAGTGAGGAGGTGGAAACGCTGTCATCCTCCAGCAAAGATAGAAACAGGAAAGCTCCCAAGAACTGGAGGACCATGAAGAATCAGGAAGAGGATGGGGATGACTTTGACCCAGACTCACTCATCCATCCCAGGTCTTCGGAATGGGAACCGCTGTCTAAAACAGCAGCGTATCTGAAAAAAAGGCTGAGGACACCACTGGCCAAAGAACCCAGAAACAAACTAAGAGCAGAGTGTCCCAGGCCGCATCAACCTGAACGAGTTGCAGAGACACCAGAAATAAATGAGAGAATGCTCACCTTCATGGGTAGGTATTCTAAGGATGTGGAGGAAGGGCTTCATAGATCTTGGAAATCATGCCAAGATAAAATGCTTTATTTGGTAGGACCAATTACAAAGATCCTCCAGAGGGCGGAGGGGACCAGTGGTTGCTGGACGCAGAGATAAGGGAGCTACAGTGAAAGGCAGCCATTCTTCAATCATCACACCGAAGACGGGTTCATAAGAAATATATTCCTGATGAAGGGCAAACACAAACTGAGGCCGGTGATCAACCTCAGAGAATTGAACAGCTTCATAGTGTACAGACACTTCAAAATGGAGGGTATACACTTCCTAAGGGACATATTGCAGCAAGGGGATTGGGCGCTTGCTTGTCAAAGGCTGTTAGGTGTTCACACGGTGCAGGCGGGCAGCGCTCCAATCAAGACACGGAGCCAAGATAGCATACGACTTTATTAATACAACGCGGCAACTGCCGGAAACCCCTGCCCGCCCCTCCCTAATCCCAATGTCATGTCCTCCCTTTTTCCGCACGCGGGGTCTCAACTAGGCCCCACCCACATAACGATGTAACTCGGGGACATCTCCCCCTTTTTAGCATCCATGTCCTTACCCCATTTCTGCTATGAGGCGGAGGGGCTTCATGCGGCTCCTCTGCGGACGCCTTGAGCTTCTTGGGGTTGTCCACTCATTTGTGGGGCGTTCGATATATCGCTCTCCTTCGGACTCTTCTCCGTCTCCTTGGTATGGTTCGTCCCGCATTCTTTCTTCTTCGCTTTCGCTGTTTGTTTCCATTGTCACTCTTGGATTGGGGGTCACCCGTTTGAAGTATGATACGTTTCTCGTTACTGACGAGCAATCATTTCCTTGTGCGGTAATCATTGTGCTTTTCTTGTGGGTCACTATGAGTGGGGTAGGCGCAAAGGTGGTGTCTTCTTTCCTCATCTTCGGTTGTCGAAGCCACACTTCATCTCCCAACTGTACGGGTGCTTCTCGAGCTCGTCTATTGCGGTCTGCAGCCTATTTCATCTTTTTCTTGGCTATTTTGTCATTATTTTTGGCTTCTTGTTCCAGCGTTGTCCTTTCTGGTGTCCTGGGGTCTTCTGGTAGTCTCCTCTTGACTGGTCTTCGAAACATTAAGTCCGCAGGGCATATCCCTGTTGTGCTGTGGGGTGTGTGTCGGTATTCTCTGAGCAGTTGGTTGATGGCCTGCTCGAAAGATTTGTTCTGGATGCTTGCTATCTGGAGGGTTCTCTTGATGCTGGCCATGAATCTTTCGACCATGCCATTTGCCTGCGGCCATCTTGGGGTGATCTTGCGGTGTTGGAATCCCATGTATTTGGCAAAGTTGTGAAAGTCGTTACTTGCGGATGTGGGGCCATTGTCTGATTTTATGATTTTGGGTATCCCATATGCCGACAGCATTCGGTCCAGGGCCGGGATGACACTGGCAGTTGCGCTGCTCTCCACTATCTGTGCATCCGGGAAACGTGAATGTTCATCCATGAGAACTACCACATGGGTGCCATCTCTAAGGGGTCTAAAAATGGTCCACTGCAAGTTCCTCCCATACCTGCTTGGGTAGCAGTGACATTTGTAGGGGGTTAGGATGTGGGGGTGGCGCTACTTGTGCGCAGATGTGGCATCCCCCCACGATGTTGTCTACCAGCTTGTCAAGCTGCGGGAACTAGACTTTTTGTCGAAGGAGACGCTTGGTGGCTACCACTCCTCTGTGACCCTCGTGTGCCAAGTGCACTGTCCGTTCCCGGAGTTCCCTCAGAATCACTACTTTACATCCTTTGAGAACTATGTGATCCTCGACCACCGTTAGTTCCTCCCGCACCTGATTGAGCCATCTGACATCCTCGCGCACCGCTTTAGCTTCAGGCCTAGCTTGTTGTCTCATGAGTGTTTTCTTGTTAGATTGTAGGCAGTGTCTGAAAATTCGGAGAGCCGGATCTTGTTCCGAGTGCATGTTCAGCTCCAACACCCTACCGGCAGGGGCTGCAAGTGATGTATTATGTAGTTTATGTATGCATCAGCTATGGAGGGTTGTGATACTGCTGGCCCCGTGGGGTGTCGGGATAGGTAGTCCGTGGGGTTTTTGTCCTTTCCTGGGCGGTGTACCACTATTAATTTATAATCCTGTAATCGTAGGCCCCATCTGGCTATCCTCGGGGGCATTCACGCTCTCGGATCACCGTAGATCGTCCGTCAGTAGTGCCTGATGGTCTGTTACTATCGTGAATTTCTTGCCGAATAGGAACAAGTGGAAATACTCACACGCCCACACTACTACCTGGCTCTCTTTTTCTGCCTGGGAGTATGCTTGTTCTGTGGCGGTGAGGCTCCGGCTGGCGTAGGCTATGATGTAAATGTTGGGTGGGTCCATGAGGTCTTTCTGGGTGAGTATGGCACCGAGTCCTACCGGGCTGGCATCAACGATTATTTCAGTGTCCCTCTGGGCATCGAAATACGCCATGTCTACCTGATGTTCTCGAATGCCTTTTGACACTCCGTGGACCAGGTGAAAGAAGCGTCTTTGCGGGTGAGTAGACGTAGCGGGTTGCTTATGGTAGCGTAGTCCTTCAGGTATCTGGAGCAATAACTGGGGCTGAGGGGTGGGGCTGAGTTCAGAGCTGTGACTTTGTCTGGGTCTGGACGCATCCCTTTTTCTGAAAAGATGTGCCCGAAGAATCTCAACGCTCCTTTGGAAAATTCGCACTTTGCTTTGTTCAGCGTAAGTCCTGCTTCTTCTAGGGCCTGGCACACCCTGTGTAGTGCTCTGTCGTGTTCCTCCTGTGTCTTGCCGTATACAAGTACATCGTCGCAATAGTTCAGACAATTGGGGACGTGTCTGATCACCCTCTGTATCTCCTCTTGAAATATCTCGGCTGCAGACGAGATGCCAAAACGGAGTCGTTTATACTGGAATAGGCCGAGGTGGGTCACGAATGTGGTGATGTACCTGGATTCTGGGGCTATTTCTATCTGGTGGTATCCTTTAGTTAAATTCAGTTTCGAGAAGATTTTCGCCCCGTATAGGAGGTGGATCATGTCCATTATACGGGGTGATTGGTGTCTTTCTTTTTCAATGGCTACGTTGGCCCTGCGCATGTCAACACACAGACGTATGGATCCATCCGGGGATTTATTTGGGACGGGGACGATGGGTAATACCCAGGGAGTGGGGTCCGAGACGGGCTCAATGACATTCATTTTGATGAGTTTGTCCAGCTCCTCCTCCAATTGTCTTTGAATGTTGATTGGTATTCCACGATAATGTTGTGCTACCAGTTCAATTTGCGGGTTGATGTGCAAGTGCACCGTTCTGTTTTTCAGTTTGCCGAGACCTCTGAACAGCTTGGGGAATGTTTGCTCAATGGCTTCCGGCTTGGCGAAGTTCTTGTGAGCCATCAGTTGGTATAGTATATGTACTAGTACCATCTCTATAGCGGTGCAGAAACTCAGGATGCACCCACTGTTGGCATCAGTTTTTAGGATGTGCAAGGGGATTTTTGCCGCATGGTCCTTGTGTGTGCACCAAGCCGTGATCATGCCTTTGCATGAGGGCGTTGTCGCTCCATACGGGTAGATGTCTACTGTGGTCTCCTTGATTTTCGGTGGTGGGGTGAGTGACTCATATGCTTGTTCACTTATGATATTGACCGTTGCTCCCATGTCAATCAGGAAATTTAGCGGGGTGTTGTTGATGTGCAGCGTGAGTATTGGGCTGTGTTGGGTGGCCGTGGGGTTGTTGAGTGCCCATACGTACCCCTTCTTTCTCTGGTCATCTTCCGACGACGGTGTGTCGCTGCTGGTGGGGGAGCGCATCTCGATGTATCAGACAAAACGTCTCCTTTGAGAGCGCCTAGACCCTTCATGTGATCGCCGGTCCTCGTGGAGAGGTGGACCCATGCGGTCTCTGACCTCTCTTCAGGGTGTAGTTTGTTCTTCCTCCCTCCTTGCGTTAGGCCGGCTTCGTCGTGCTGTTCTTCGCCTGTCTTGGGTGCGTTGTTGTTCGTGGCATGGCCCGGTGCATTTTTGCACATCGCTCGATAGTGGTCCATGCCGCTGCACGAGGCGCACTGCTGTCCCATGGCGGGACATTCACCCATGTGCGTATATTGGTACCCGCATCTGTAACAAGTGGCTTCCGGGCGCTTGCCTCCTTGGCTAGGGGCTGCGTATAGTTTGTGATGATGTCGGGATTGCTCACGGGTTGTTGAATGGTGACTTTGCCCAGGTTATCTAGTTGTGATTCAACTGCCGCTTCCATGCGGCAAGCGCCAGAATCTCGTCCAGGGATCTTTGTTTTTGTAGGAGTTGTTTGTGGAAAGGTTGTGACAGACATCCTGCAATGACCTGTGATCTCAGAGCTTCCTCATTGGAGTATCTGTGAAATTCACATTGTTTTAGTTTAATGCGGAGTCGCATGACGAAATTGTCCATGGATTCGCCTTTCTCTTGCCTTGTGGTATGGAATATGTGACGTTCATAGTCTATGTTGGTATGCGGTGTGAAGTATTGTGACAGTTTGTCATGAAGGTCTCCATACGTTACTGTTTCAACATTAAGCAATTTGCCTGCAATGTCGCTCACCGCTAGCCCCACTGCCATGAATAGCGTGTTTTTGAGCCTCTCATCGTCTTTCAATCCTATGGCCCTGGCATAGAACTTAAAGTCTCGCAGCCATGTGGTCCAGCGGGGTCCTAGATTTGAAGTGTCTCTTATTTCAAATGGGCTCGGCATGTGCATGACTTGTGATGTGCCACCTGCCGCCAGTGTCGGTTTACCGTCTCCTTGTGCGTTGTCTGCGTTTCCTGATGAGGACGCCGTGGCTTGTGCTGTGTCTGACATGGTTGTTTATGCTTTGCCCCGTGTTATGTACTTGCTAAATTTCTCACTGTAAGTGGGGATCTTCAGTGAACGTGGTCCTTGTGATTGCTCTATTTTTCCCTCTCAGGTGTTCTCCTCGACCCTGGTGCCCATGACGTCCTTCCTGGGGTGCTTATTCTTCCAGCATTACCTTGATTGCCTTCATATGAGGCCGACTTGGTCATATCTCCCTTGCAGGGAGTAGCGCATGTGGCATCATCTGGGCATGGCAGAGTAACGTGCTTTTCTTCCGCTTTATATTCACGGGAGTTTGTCTCTGTTGTGTGGGCCCCCCATGCAGGTGCTGGCTTCTCTACTGCTGTGCTGGTGGGGACATTGGAGTGGCCACGTTTTGTGGCCGCTGCGGGCGCTCTGCTGATCACACACATATATCGTGTGTCTGTGTAGCGGGCCCGGCCTCCGCTGGAAACCGTTGCATTCGGGAGGCACGCCGACGTGCTATACTGCCCGGCGGCAGGCCTCTCTACTAGGCACGAGCGGGTTGGGAACCCCTCGTCGCCATTGTTAGGTGTTCACACGGTGCAGGCGGGCAGTGCTCCAATCAAGGCACGGAGCCAAGATAGCATACGACTTGTCTTTATTAATACAACGCGGCAACTGCCGGAAACCCCTGCCCGCCCCTGCATAACCCCAACGTCATGTCCTCCCTTGTTCCGCGCACGGGGTCTCAACTAGGCCCCGCCCACATAACAATGTGACTCGTGGACAAAGGCATGCATGGATTTGTGCAAGGGGTACACCTAATGCACATTTGGAATCCAAAGTCAGGGTCCACATTTGCAAGCATGTTTGATTAACCAAGACTTTACTGCATGCGCTTCAATTATAGTTTCATTTTCTCAATCAAAGTGAATAGCTCGAGTTTGCCTGATCCGCTTCTCAAAATGTTTGTGGAGTGCACTCGTTTCACTCAAGGGCTTAGTGTTCAGAAAAATATCCAAAACCAGTGCAGACAATTTTGAGATATTCAAGTCGAAAGTATTTTTTGCGTCTATGGAAAACCCAAAGCAAGACACACATTTTAACACCTTTTTCTGACATGAAAATCTTCAAAAAAGTTAACTGAATTTGGCTTGTGTGTTGGATACGCCTGTCAAACGTGCTTTAGTAGGTAAAGGTTATTTATTAGGTTCCATGTCATTTCATCGCGGGATGTTTTTTCGCTGGGTTTTTTACCGCAATTTTTTTTCTCGAAAAAACCCCATGGAATTTTTTGGGGGGGGGGTTGTCCCCCCAAACACCCCATTTTCTAAAAAAAATGGATGGTTTTTTCCCCAAAAAATATTTGCGGTAAAAAAAACGCGAAAAAACATCCCGCGACGAAAGGACGTTCTACCATTTATTACATTATTACATATTTCCCAGGTGAAGGGTCGTCTAAATGTAACTAGTTCGAAGACCAAATTGTAATTAAATTGCTACTGCAGTTTTTTCAGCAATATAACAAGGAGATATTAATGGCTGAAATGGCACTCATTATCAACCACAGTACAATAAAGGGCAGTTATTGCTATGATTCGAGCAAGCGATTTACATAGTGAACAGATATCTCCACAACAAATGCTTAGCTCACTGAGCTATAGCACCGTATATGGCGTCACCAGAAATGTTCACTAAGAAATAAATAATGTCTCATAACCTTCTCGTGGAAAAAGGTGTAGCAAGGTGTCTTATTCTTCTAGGAAATGAGTTTGCCAAAAGTTGGTTGAGCACAGGCCTCTTGTGCTGTTTACCTGGCAGTTCAGACCAATGGGGCATCAGTGAATTTACTGTAGTTTTCTTATCCAGGTGTATCTCGGTCTCCTCTCAGTCAGTTACTTCCGAAAACCGATAAGACCAACAGAATTCTGAAAATACGTTAAAGTAACCTAGACCTACGCTCATTTAAGTGTGACAAGCCATAAGATAACAGAACAACAACCGGGCTGCCATAAAGTACAACATGGCCGCCGTGTTACGTAATATGGAAGTCTATGGATTTCACATGTTGCATTCAGAAGCTCTGTGAACTGCAAAGAGCACCATGTCACCTATTAGGCAAAGCATTCTTTAAGAATGAGTTCCTTCCTCCGGCGGTTTATCAACCAACTGGTGTAGAATTCAAAACGTCCCTTAAAAAAATGGGACGGTTTTGCAATGAGCTTTATTTGGAGTTATAAGCAATGGATGCTTGGCTGCATTAATTTTTTTTTTAAACGACTCAACGGTATTTAATTAAAAATCAGTCCACAAAGAAATGACACTGCAAGTGTATAATAATAACTTCTACACATGATCTTGAGTATGTACCAGTGGCAGAAGAAGAGGCCGGCCCCAAACCGAGAGGGCGATACTTGGCAAGGCAAACACAACACCTCATGTGTTTAAAACTCCACTGCGCAAAACCTAATGCACAAAGATAAAAGGCTTTGGGCCTGAATCACACAGCGCTTTTCAATGGGATGGCGTCATTATAAAACGCTTCTGTGAATCAGGCCCATGTTCTGCTGCTGTCAATATTGAGCTTAGCTCTCAAAATGGGTCTCACGTTTATTACGTATAGCATCCGTTCTAATCCCTCAAAACAGTCTGACATGGGATCCTCATTACTAAAATGTGGACTGGGCCTCCTGCACCAACGGCCCTTTGGTGCTACAGAAGAGGCCTCAGTACCCTTTCCTTTATGCCAATTACGTGCCCACAAGCTTATACGCGAGTGGGTTGTGGAGTGAGGTGCTCTCCATTGCCTGTAATGATAATAATACAAATAATAATAGTGCCAGTGTATCGAGCTTTCAGAAATCTGCTTCCCTAACAGTTGTGGAAAATGTGTTTTTTAACACATTTTGGGTTTGCGGCAGTCAGCACCAAATGATGCGGTCTATAATGAATTGAATGTGCCCCCGATAGAAGATGCCGGAGACGGGAACCAGTAAAGCTACGGCCAAGGGTCTGGTCGAATGCGAGGGCAGTGTTGACCAGGGAAACTATTTCATTTTTGTTGTGCATTGACAAAAATCCCATAAACGTACCTTGGATGGTTTTTATCAGAATCTCTCTGCAGATGGACCATTGTGATGTTCCTTTTCCAAATGTACCCGCTAGTAATGCTATGGCGGCCTTGTGTGCCTCTGCTGTTCCACTGAGATACAAACTGGAGCGAGAACAAGCTGGATCTATTAGAAGCTACTGCATTCTTTCCGAGTGGCAGTTCCCAACTACCTAACACGGTAAAGGACAACAAAAGATTGAGTTGTTCTCATGCATGGCTGACATTGAGGACTTATTACACCTAATCCTCTTTTGTCCTATACCACCCGCCGCTGACACTTCTTGATCCCTCTTCTTGGGCCAATGGCTTTTAAACAATGTAGACCAGCTTTGCTTTACTTTTTAAGAGGTGGTGCACATTTAATAGCCTGGTCACTGTCAAGGTATCTTAAAGCCTCTCTGAATATCCGAGCAAAAATGTTAAAATCAGCAGGTCTATAGAGGATCTTGTTCTTCCCGCTTAGATAGTGTTTGCTCCGTAATGTGATCTGCTGAAATAGCCGGGCATTTTGAGAATGTTTCTGTCTAGTTGGCCGGTCTCTCTTATCTGTTTTTTGGGGGATGAAAAATTTGATCACAGGACATTTTAACAATGTATAGAGAGTATGACAGCAGGATTTTAGAGCTCGGGGCAATTTTCTTTTCTTCAATGTACAGGCTCATATGTGCGCATTTATAGATTATCGATGGCCTATTAAATATGCAATTCAAATTTATGCTTGAGTGAGTGTATTTAATATATGATATATCTATGTGTCGTAGGTATGATGGAATTTCATGTTCTGAATAAAAATAACAATAAACAAAGAAAGAAGGGAGGTGATTTACACATCCGATATAGATTTGTTGTGAACATTTTGGGTGTAAATGAATACTTTTGTAGCTTTTCTTTCTCATGTATCAATAATGTGAGATAATCTGCATTAAATTCATTTTTACAGATAAACATGCTTGAACCTGTAAGTTAACACTTGTTTGTGGTTGCCACACGTTCCTTCCCTAAGGCTCAACAGTACACCTATGCGAGATAATGTGATGTGGTGTTAATCATGCCTGTACACACAGCAGTGGTGTTAATCATGCCTATACACCACACAGCAGCTAGGTCTGCACCATTGGTGGGCAACCTGTGGCTGTTCAGATTTATTGCCTTACAACTCCCGGCAGCCCCTGCCAGCACAGTCAATGGTGAGAGATCACAGGAGCCCTTTGCCAGAGCAGCTGGAGGGTTGCATGTCACCCATCACTAATCTGCAATATACACATACTCTAAATGAATGAATGCAAATGTACAGTCATGCTGTGAGAATGGCTATGTAGCTACGCATACTGTTGTTACCAGGAAAAAGAATGATCTTGGGTTACGGAACGATGTGAAGATCATGTCTATCTATAATCGGCAACGGCAGTAGGTACGTCTCCCGTCTGGATGGCAACTCTTAAGATATTTGCGATTGCGATCATGGGACAGATCACATGAGCAGTCTAGTTTTGGGATAGAGTCAACTCTAAAACCAGAAGATAAGGGATTTTCAAACTAATTTAGTCCATATGTGGGTGCCATGTTTTAAATATGTGAAGTTAGATTTGGACAATTTAAGAGGACATTCTATCTATACGAGAAGATGTCCTGTAAATAAGAAGAATTGTAATGTAATGTTAAATAGGGTTATATGGTGCCCTTCTGCCCTTTTTGTTGGCCTCACTGTACATGGCTCAGCAAACAAAAGAGGGAGGAGTGTGTTAGTGTGCTAGTTGGAAAGGAAGATGCGAAAGCGGTCATGCTGATGAGTGCAGATCGAAAGTACCCAAGTCTTAAGTGCTACTCTGGCTCGGTGGGATTGGTGTTGACACTTCGGAATATGTTTATCTGAAAGGTAGAGCCCAATATCTGAGAAATGAAAGCCCAGTGGGATTGGGTTAGCTGCTGATGCGGGGAGCTATGATAGAGAAAATGAGGTAAGCTTTATTGTGGCTCGATTAGTGTTGATGTTGCAACTAATAGGTTAGAGAGTAGTATAAGAGAGTTTACAGGGCAGCCGATTAGTCAGGGAGAAGAAGGGGTAGACAAATGACAGGAGAAGCTTTTGGCGCACTGGGAATGAGGTGCTTGTTACCATCCAGGGAGACCACAAGCATCCCAAGACATGTTTCAGCCTTGTTGGGCATAATCAGTGAGGAGTGGCTTGGGTCTCTAGGCCCAGCAGGTACGGGACCCACGTTTGGGCATCCCAGTCCCACTCGGGGTGACTACAGCAAAACAAAAGAGGTGATGACTGGAAGGTTTAGGATTAATCTTAACTTCTGGCATTCCTCTGGGCAACCCTCCAGACCACCGTTCCTCGCCTGACAAGCCATTATAGGAAGTGGACAGACCATATTCAAATCAGGCCTGGTCCCACCCCAAAAGGGGCAGTCCAGCCAGAACGGCTAGATCACATCCCTTCTGCATGAGACCACAAGCATCGCCAGATATGTTTTGGCCTTGTTGGGCCTCATCAGTGAGGGATAGCTTGGGTCTCTAGGCACAGGAGGCATGGGACCCACGTCTGGGCATACCTGTCCCACTCGGGGTGACTACAGAAAAACACAAGAGATTTTTGATTAGAAAATGTTAGAGATTGACTGAGAGGAAGGAAGATCTTCCATGCCATTTGGTACTGTTACTAGAGCATTGTTGCTGGATCGAAGTGCTCTAGCTGGTAAGCCGTGGGTACATTTCTTTGTGATGGATTCAGGAGCCCTGACATGGAAGACACAGTGGGAGATGCATAGAGTTTATAAGTGAATCGTCCATTTGATTGAGAGCTAATAGAGTAAACCAAGTGCTGAGGTGATGTCTGGCTGATACAATTTATATAGTCTTGGGAGTAGATATTCAGGAAGTCCAAGGTAGAGGCTTTTGGAGTAGTGTAGTCTGCATAGTACAAGTGCAATATGCTGCTATGGCCCTGTGCATGCTGGCCAGGTAGGGCATAAAGCGTCAGATAGCATGATGCTGGAAAAAGCAACACCTCAGGATAGCCTTCACATGAGGGTCTAGTATAAAATGGCTGTGCATCATGACTCCCTGGTTCTTGACAGCTGCACTGGGCATTTGCTCAGTCCATCCAGCCAGGGTTTGGTTGTGCCATGCCGCAGATGATGAACTTTGTTTTGGTTATGTAGAGTTTCAGGCCGCTTGTCTACAAATGCAAGTCATGTGCTGAAGTCCAGTGTGTTCAGTGAATATTTTTCCGTGAGCTTGTAAATGATGTGTGCATCACCTGCATAGTTGAAGCATGTGAGGACTGAGTTGTTAATACCAGTTAGGTCATGCAGATGTTGAAGAGTAGAGGCGCGCGACTGGATCATTGAGGTCTCGAATTGTCAAATAGAGAGGGTCTTACCTGAAAGTGGCCATGTGGGTTGTTTCTTGGTCGGGAATGGGGTGATCCATCATACAGAGATTCCATTTACTTCAATATCCTCTAGATTTTATAGCTGGATTTCGTGACTGAGTTTTAGAGGCAGCCGAAATGCAGGTGAGTGACAGCAGGGCTGACATGATCACCTTTTGCAGATATTACTTAAATGAAGCAGTGGCCGGCACTGCCCCAGTTTAAAAATGAAAATAGAAATAATCGAATTGCCAAAACATAATGAGAGAACAGAAAGTTGGAAAAGACACCATTACAAGAGGGAATTTCTGAAGAAAAACTACGTGTTTAGGAAGGAACACTAGGATACGAAGATGAGCACAAATAAACAAATGGATGAAGACGGGGAGAAAAGGAAATTAAATAAAGGGCATTTTATCGTTGTTCTAAGAGGAGATGAAACACGATTATATTGGTAAAAGGCAGTAAAGTGAGAAAGTGAAATGATTATTTGAAAATGTATTTTAAGTAAAACAAGCAACTGATTTAATTAGTCAAACAGTAGATGAAGGGCAAATTTAAAGTGAGTTTTAGAAACTATAACAAGCAATATTATAGTCAGAGAAAAAAGATGCTGCCTCTTCTCACAATCGCAGCATATTATTTCATACAGTAAAAGAGTATGAGGTTCAAAGAAGCCCACCTCCAACCTAAAGGCCTGCCTTTTACCAGCTTGTCAATGGCACGTATTGTTTTGTTTAAATGTTCATGTTTTTTTTAATTAATCTCTCTAGTTAGAAGACAATTTTTACATGGTGAACGGTTATATTTGGCTCATCTCTGACACCGGCCAAAACAATGTTTTCCCCGGGCCCGTGCAGATTGTGAGCAAGCCATCAAGCCCAAAGGCCTCCAGATTCCAAACCCAGGATCATTTGTAGAGGGACACTGCTGTCTCTGGCAAAGAGTCTTCAATTGCAATAATGGGCCCGTTGTCTTGAAATAGACATGTGTGCTTGATTTGTATGTGGCATAAGTACATTCAAGCTTCGGTGCACCATAGTCCCGTGTACGCATTTCCCACTTTACCCAGCAGGTGATAGTGGTGTTGAGGGGAGTGTATCATGGGAGAACTTGTTGTGTAGAGATCAACCGACACAAACAAATCAGGTACCTGTTATCTGCTCTGTACCAATAAAACTAGTTCTGATCCCAGAAGCCTCCCACCCATAACTTCAAGAGTCAGGAAATGCACTAAATGGGCATTTATGCCACTCCACTATGGCCAGGATCTCGCCCACAGTACATGCCTATTCGAGATTCCTTTGGAAGGAAGTGTCAGACTGAGCATGTAAGCACAGCTACAGCAAATTCGATGAAAAGTGCAAGGTTTCTCTAAGGTTATTTGCATATATTAACCTTTATGTGTACATATAAAAAAGGTTTCCAGTTAAAGAGACTGGTTTTAAAACGTTTGCTTTAATTCAATTAATTTTGCTCAGTAGCCTGTTTTTCATAGTTTCCAGTGCAATGCGTGCAGGCGGGGAATGCGTTTTATGGATACACGGTGGAGTACCTTGACAACAAAATAAAAATCTTAAGCCGTGAAGGTGTTCATAAAATTAAATATGTAAACTGCAGCAATAATTATTCAAATTAGTCTTCAGAAGATTTCTGACAAAAATCCCTGCAAGAACAGTTTCTCAGCTCCAGAGAATTGACTCAAAGATAAAATTCACATCAAAAACAGCTTTTATCGCCAACATAACCATACCTAGTGGAGTCAAACTCGTAATACGCTTAATATAAATAAATCAAAACTACTCAGAAAATTGGGAAATAATGAATCAAATTTGGAATAAGTAAAGTGGTTGTCACTTATCTTTAATAATTTAAATTAAATGCACTCAGCCAGGGACATTACCCAATGGTTAAAATAATCCTTATGAAAGCGATGTATCGGGTTATGAAGGTACCCAAAGCCACGTGTGGGGTTGTAACACTTAACTGGCTCTTGTTGAGATACTAGAAAAAACTTGCAAATATTCTTTTTCCCCGTATCCTAATGTTACACCTGAACATGTGGCTTTAGTTCCATTCATAGTTCAATACATCACTTTGCAAGGATTATTATAACCAGCGGGTAATGTCCCTGAGTAAATTTAAGGATGACGGACTGAATCGGAGCAGTTCCTGCTTTCCAATTTTCCTTCCTACTCAACAGGAAGGTCTACTCGCAAAAGTGCCCATCATAGGTACCACACAGCATTACGGTCTCTGCAGCCCCTGACGAAAATCCCCCCATCCAGCTTGTGGGATTGAAACATGTAGGGCGTTTTGGAAGGTCCTCTCCTAGTACTTTATGAATTCTCAGCAATTCACAGGTTCAAAGCATTGGATAACAAGTTGAAGAAAACAATGTCATAACGAGGCATATTCATGGGAGCTTGAGTACACTTAGGCAATTGAGCTTGTTAGTTTGCTTATTTTGCACATGTTTGTAGATTTATTTTGTTTGGTACAATTTTCTGCATGTATTTTGTTATATTTTGTATGTGTTTTACATGTGGAAGAGATTTTATATATTTATATATTTTGTACTAAACCATTTTAACATTTTGGTATGCAGTGTTGATGGGCATTCTTTCCACCCAGACTCTGCTTAGGGTTGACCAGTGTTATGTTATGTTATCTTATGTTAATTAAATTTATTAAGCACGCATACGTCCAAATGCACAATGGCGCTGAAGCGAGAGCAGAAGTTCGTTTTTACCAAAGTCTAGAACACAAATGTTTTCAGTGATCGGTGGAAGGAAAGATGGTCCACAGTCTCACGCAAGGTGAGAGGAAGAGAGTTCCATGCTTTGGCAGCGGCCATCAAGAAGGCACGCCCGCCTGTCCGAGTCAATCTAAACCGAGGAACCACAACAAGAGTGGCAGACTGAAAACGGAGACACCGGCTAGGAATATAATGTGGAAATTTAGCCTGATGGTATTCTGCGCCCATGCCATTAAAGGCACGGTACACCATACACATAGATTTAAACAGAATTCGATTTTCCACTGGAAGCCAGTGGAACTGTCTCAACAGCAGGGCCATCAAATAACGTGCCTGAGCTAGATGAAGCGAGTTACAGTAGTCAAGGCCACTCATAACAAGCGCTGCAACCACCGGTGCCTCACAGTTTACACAAATGAAAGGGAGGACTTTCGTAGGAATGCAGAGCTTGAAATGACCAGTCTTACATACCACTGCAACCTGTTCATCCATGGCAAGGGAAGAAGAGATTTTGACCCCCAAATTCCTGACCGATGAAACCGGTATGGGAAGGGGGCCAAGAGATGCAGGCCAGCAGTCTATGGTCCAAAAGAGAAGAGGGGAGGTGGTACCAATAACCAGCACCTCAGTCTTACTGCCATTTAATTTCAGCCAGTTAGACGTTATCCATGCGCCCTTAGTGTTTCTGACATAGGGTTGTTTTGTTGTAATTACTGTTATATACTTCCTTGTTTCATTAGTCAGAATAATTTAGGGATGTCATCCCTGATTTGCTATTAGTGACACTTATCTTTTGAATACTGCCTCATCTACAGAAAAATCTCCTTTCTCGACAAATGGTATTATAGGGCGGCGGTTACAAAGTTAGAGTTACAAAAGAAATCGAAAAAAATGTATTGGTAATAACATTTGACACGCACAAAGATCCTTTTGAGGTTTGGTGTTATTCTGTCCAGTAGATTTTTTTTATATTTGACGAAAGAAGTGCTCCCTTCGCCCAAAATTATAGTGATTTTCCCATGATGCATTGCTGCAG
Organism: Ambystoma mexicanum; assembly: GCF_040938575.1. Taxonomy (NCBI): domain Eukaryota; kingdom Metazoa; phylum Chordata; class Amphibia; order Caudata; family Ambystomatidae; genus Ambystoma; species Ambystoma mexicanum. Next base: position 580,690,540 of record NC_090941.1, on the reverse strand, counting down.
AGGCTTTTCAAAAATGAAAAATCTGGCATCTTTTTTTTCCGATGCAAGGAATATAACCAAAAAGAAAAGCAGAAAAATTCCATATGGAGTCGGAAAAACAGTAAAATGTCATCAAGATAGAGGTGGGAGTGGGAGGGGAAAGCACCATGTGAAATTTGAGAGTAGGAGGTGGGCTAGGGGCTGAGTTTGCAACACAAAAATGTTCCCGTAATCACAGTTATCCAGTCCGATAAATGTGGCTGCTGGAGAAAAGGAGATCGGGAAAGCAAAGTGCGTCACACGGAAGAACTAGTGTTTGAGGGGGCATGGGTGAGGGATAGAAAGGCAAATGGGAGTTTGTGGGAGTGGGGGGATTTTGTCATGAGGAGAAGGGCACTTGGTGAGTGAGTGGTGGTCCAGGGAAACATTGGGCCTCATTCTGAGGTGGGCGCAAAGGGATACCGGGCACCGGTAATGACACTGGTGCCGGTAATCCCTTTGCGCCCTATTCCAAGGTCCCTTAGCGGGTCCCTCCATTAATGCCTGGTTTTACCATGCGTTATGGACGGGACCCGTTAAGGGATACCGAGGTCAATAACGGTACCGCAAATTGCGGTACCGTTATTGACGCCTTCCCCCTTCCTATTGAGCCCTATGGGGGCTTAAATGGGAATGGGGAATGGCTTTTACAATGGGAATTTACCGGTCCCGCCAAGGTCGGACTGGACCGGTAAGTCCCGACTGAACGAGGGCGGACATGGTCCCGTTATTGGTGCTAGTCATGGCGCTAATAGCGCCATGACTAGCACCAACCTCGTAATGAGGCCCATTTTCTTTTTTATTCACCATTTTCCCGATAATTGCAGCTATCCATTAATTACAAATAAAGAAAAGGTTATAAACCAATATATATATTTTGACAGGTACAGTGAGGTAGGGGGTGACACATCACTGGTTATGGCGAAAGACTATGGCCAGTGGCTTGGTAGCATTTTAAATATCTGAAGGCCTGGTAGTGTTGAAAAATATACAGTGGCCACAGCCGAAGCCCATGGCTAGTGGCCAGTTAGTGTTTTGAATATACAGTGAGCACGGCCAAAGGCTAGTGGCCGATTACTGATTTAAAATATAGAGTGGACATGGCAAACGGGCATGCCCACTGGCCATGGCCAAAGGCCATGGCTTTTGACTCATTCATATTTTCAAATAAATGCAGGGCATGGCCGAGATAAGCCAGTCCTGAGTTTCCCTGAATTTCATGGGTTTTGTTGTGTTATGTTTAGTCACCGTAACTGCACTTTAACTAAAGAAAATCCTTGAATTATAATATAAATGTGAGCCAGGCTGCTCTTGCATCAAGGGGCATTGAAAGCAGGTGAAATAGTTAGACATTCTTTTTAAGTGGTCTTACTTCAATGTACAATTTTACACCTTATGTAAATAATACATGTTATTCGTTAATAAGTGGTGTGAGACAGGCATGGTATCAAGAGATGACACAGACAACAGATTTCAAGTTTCAAAGAATGTTTTTTTGATTTTTAATGTAAGGATGGCATAAGAACTAACTTGCCCTATAGCTAAAGTAGGAATTTCTCCTGCTAAAGAAAACTAAAGGAAGTCTGTGTCTGTAAGTCGAAATCAAAAGTCTGTTTGTGCCAAAAACCTATGCTTGCCCTCATATCTAGAAATAACATGGTGTGGGGTTCTTCTTAACCAAAGAATTGTGTTCAAAAGTAAAGTCTCACCTGTTCTTGGCTTAAATGTTCTTCTTGGGTTCCCTCTTCCAAGATCAACACAGTTCCAATAGCTGTTTGCCTCAACAATGTCCCACCAGATCTTGAGATTCCCTTCACTGAGTTCAATACAGTACCGTTCACACAAAAAGGAGGTTTTGAGGTTCCCTTCCCCAAGACAGCGTTTCTCAATTCTTTCACCTGCCAGGGCTCCCTTGCCCAAGATTTCACTGTAGCACTTACAGTGATTTCATCTGTTGAATGGTCCATACGAGAAAACAATAGGTCCACTTGACCCACCTTGTGGCTTGCTTTACCAGCTGATTCACAGTTCTTCGTGGCTCATTTCCAATATCTTTTGTTTGTCATCATTTTGGGCTCTCTGGTCTAGGTGCAGTTGTCAGACCACATGGTCCACCCATTACAGGTCACGCAATAAGGAACCCTAAGATTCTCATTGGCTTGATTCATAATGTTTGTAATCTTCACATTAGGGAACTCTTCTGTCTAGGCTCAGTTGTCAGATCACATGGTACACCCACTACAGGTTGCGCAACCATACGCTCCCATAGCTTTGTTTGGCCCCTTCACAGGCTCTTCTGCCTCAGGCTTTTAACTTCCCACACTTGAATTCTCTTTGGTTATTGATACAATTTTCTGCATCAGTTTTTGTCTTTGCCACAGATTTAGGAATCTTTCTCAAATTGGTAGTTAAAATACTCAAGTGATGATTCAATTTTCCATATTCTTTCATTTTACCCACAGTGCTGCTCACATAGTTTGACATTCAATATGTATCTTTTACTTCAAAGTTTGTTCTGTATTCAATGTTTCACCATTTTATTCAAAATGGCACTTTCCATTCAGCAGTTTAGTGTTCAAAATACTCAATTAGCAGTTTCAATTCAGTTGGGTATTCAATTTAGCGTGGTCTTGCTCAAATAGTAATTTCCATTCAGTTTAGTATTCAATATAGTTCACATTCACTTGGACCGTTACTTGCCTGTGGTCCCCTGGGAGCACTCTGGTCTTCGCGCGTCCTCTGACACTCACCAGCTCCTCACATCTCCACAGTGGTGGTCCCTGCTGCTCCCGCTCACCTTCTCCGTAGCGGCGAGGCAGACCACTAAGTTCAGCGGGCATTTCATGATCTCCCTTCTCGGCATCTTGCTTCACAAACACAGACTGCATCTCCCCTTTTCCCATCTGGCTTTGCAGCTCCAGCTGCCTCTGCGTCTCGGCACGGACAACGTCTCACCCTCATCAGTTGGGCAGCTCCAGCCTACCGCCTTGCAGTTCAAAGGTTCCCGGTCCTGCCCCCACCAACTGTAGGCCCCCCAGGATCATTGTCAGAGTGCAGACTCCTGAGTCTCTTCCCAACACAGCGGTACTCCTCCTCTCAGGAGCTTGTGATTTCCTCCTTTATTCATGTGAGTCCTATTAAGGGGCTTCAGATGCAAGTTATTGATTTGATTTGTCTTGCCTGACCATATTGAACCCAATCAATGGGACATGCCTGACCTTCAGTACGGGATGCTTTCATGCTCCTCTTTTTCATCCCAGTACTAGAGTGGTGTTTGTGTGTGCATTACTCCTAGTTGCTTCTTCCTCTTCTCTGTACTTTTATTTATTTATTTTATTTTTACATTTATAAAGCGCTCACACAGCCCGCAGGCATCGAGGCGCTGTTACAGGAATTGTTTTTCTTAGTTGCGTAATTTTTTTGTCTTAGTTACGTATTTTTAACGCGCTCAAACACCCAGAGGTTTCTAAGCGCGGACCCAGGGATCGAACCTGTTGTTGCTTCATGTCGTCTTGCTTCCAAGACGCGCACGCTGCCGCTGAGCCATCCTCCCGGGACAACTTACTTAGTGGGAACTTACAGGGGAAAATAGGGCATGAATGGAAATAGATCATGAAGGCTGAGGGAAGGGAGGGTAAATTAGTGTGAAGGAAGGGGGGATACCATGTCTTACCCTTAGAGGCTCTTTTCATCCTCTGAGAATTGTGTGGGGGTAGATGAGAACTGATGAATTGGGGTTTACAATAGGAAGGGTATGTTCCTAGTGATGTCGTCCCACTTTTCTCACCCCCTGAAGGCTTTTTGGGATATGGAGTATTTATTTTTCCCTGCCGTTTTGCTCTGGTCCTATCATTTTGTAAACCAGATGGAGGGAAGATAGGACAGGGTTGATAATAACCTATACATTTGGAGGGGAGGTGTGATAAATCACCACCATGATCTAAAAAACACTGTGTCTCACCCAAGGGCATTCTCTCCCCAATCTCCAAGGACCCTCCACTTAGGTGATCCTCCCTCGCGTGTCTACCCCCAAGGTTGGGATCCAAAAGTGATGGCTCTCCCCTGGCCAACCGAGCAAAGGATTCCCGGGGAGTAGCAGTGAGTACACCCTTAGGTTTCGCAAAGTGGGGGACTCTCTGTCGTGACCTTGAGATCAATAAACACTAAAATACAATTATTCCATTTTGTGTAAAAAATGTGTTCTCTTGGTTTGAAAGCATAACATTGTACATCATAGAAAATCTTTTTTATGGCATGGAATCCTGGGCTGTGGGTAGAGTGGGACAGAGCAAAGAGTTGAAATGTTGCAACCAACCTTATGCAGATACAAATGATAAAAGTAATGTTAAATTAGAGTGATATAATTTCTATCCAACTAGTTTATGTGTTTGTCGCAGATTATGTCCAGTTCCCAGTGCAGAGCAATTTTGCATGTGTCTGCAGCACATGCTGATTTTGTTGAGTCCCTATGCAAAGGTCACACTTCGTAAAAGTCAGTCACAGGAAACTTCTCTCATGACCTAATTCTTTCTGATAATATTTCATGTATGCAGACCGTATACGCGATGTGGCTTGAGGAATGCGTTTCTACATTTGCCAACACTGTTCAAGCAAGTAGTTAAGACAGAATGTCTGTTTTCCAGGAGCCTGCATGTCTGTAACCACAGAGGCGCCCATTTCCCTGAATGTCAGATGCAATGATGGACGACCTCTGCTGCATCTGGAGTCTCTTTAGGAGATCAGAGTGTGAAAGACTGGGCTTTGCTAGCAGGGAGCATACATCAATTCCTTTCAGTTTAGAACATTGATAAACCGGTCATTTATGAACGCATTAAACCTGCTCTGATTGTTAGTTCGATTTCATCGACACATTCTTTGTGAAATGTTGTTAATTTCCCAGCCCTTTAAAGGGAAGTGATCTTAAAAAAGGCATCAGGTGGAAACTTCAAATACAGATATTTCCATATATATTTGCCTAATTCATCTTTTTTTGTTTTCGAAATTTCTATGTAAGTCGTTATTACCTTCGGGAGCATTGCTATGTTTTTTCCAAGTGTGAAAAATAATGACAGCCTAAACAATTTTGCACTAACTACACAATATTCTGGAGATCCTTTTCATGGCATTTTCTCCAATCTCAGCACCATAACCAAAAAACAAACATAAGAAAAGTGTATTTAAACCAATCTTCACATCTCCTGATGTGGTTGGGAACCCTGAGAGGCAATATGCCACCTTACCCATGGTCACGCCAAGCCTGGAACCAAAATATTCTGTTAGCACCACTAATTACATTATAGATGAATCAGAGGTGCGGGCCAAAGTGATGGCAATTGCCAGATTGGAGACCCAGGAATAGAGGTAGGAGTCTGTGGAAAAGAACACTGAGTGCACAAGAAGGAGAGCTGTGATCATGCGACCAATCTTCTGTATTCACATTCACAATAAACTGTCCTAGAATGATGCACAAGTCACTTCCTTCATATGCATTTCTAGGGTTGCCCAGAACTGTTTCAATGCAATTTGACATCTTCACGAAAAAGAATTGAAATGAGGTTAAAAACCCCTCTTTGGTAGAATACATCGATTTCTATCGCGAGACCGCGTACAACGAGCAGTTCCAACAGCATGAGCAACAAGAGAGAAAAATAACAGTGGGAACCACAGACTGGAAAGAGACTATCTTTCTTTAACCTCAAGACCTACCCAGCATAGTCAGCAAAAATAACGACCATTAAACGCGATAACGTCCTACAAGCGCAGCATGGAGGAAGACTATCGTACGAAGCCAGATAATAGAACAGGTGTTATCTATTAGCAAAGCAAGAGTGTTGGGCTTTCAGGATATCATTGGTGTAATATTCTGTAGGCAAGCTCAAGCACTTGTATATTCTGTGAGGCTGTAAATCTGAGGTTTATGGCTATGCCGGGGCATGTGTACCATTTTCATTGACGGCAATTGGTCTGTGTACTGCAATCAGACTACACCCTGTGGAGCTGCACTACCATCCTAGTGGCTGTAATTGTTAAAATGTGATCTGTACTGATGCTGGAGCCCATGCATCCTTGTCAAGGACTGTCACTATTTCCACTTGTGCATAATTCTGATTGCTGTATGCGTGTAGGGATTCAGGGCACTTCAAGAGAGAACAATGTCCTCTGCAGGATATACTGACAAGCTATGGGTTGACACTGGGACAAACCGTGTACGGGGTAGCAGAGATCCTTGGATCCCTTCATTTTTTTGGGCAGGTTGGGTCCATTGTTCCACAGGCTCCAAAATCCCTTAAGATGTTCATTGCATCCAGGATGTGTGGCATCTGATGTCAGGGCTCTTAACGATTAGGGCGTGGCCAAGATCCGGTGACATAATAAGCAGAGCCAAAGCTCTAGGAGGAACTGCTGCACCTAGCGACTAGATACAACCCCCATGGCCCACGGATGGGAGCATGTTGGGAGATGTGAAGCTACACACTCTCCCAAAAGTCTGGAAATGGTGGGTCAAGTGAGTTTCGTCGATAGATGATTATCAAATCTGCCAATACGGAGAATGTTTCTTTTGGCAATCAGAGGGAGTTGTTCTTTTTGTGCAGGAAAGAGTGGATTACAGCATTTGTGAGAACCTGCCATTGGTCCTAGTTTCGCGGTTTTACACAAACATGTTATAGTCTTGCGGGCAAATGTCAATTGCAGGGTTTAAGCCAGAATTTCCGAAATACGTGAAAAGGCTAAGCCAAGGTAAAAAATGAGGTTATGCAGTTCAAACCTGTTTCTGTTTGCCGAACAACCAAACACAAGAATGTATTCAGCCTTCATATAGTCTGATTAACAGGTGGGGCCAGTAGATATTGTGTCTTCAATACTGCTACAGTGTCCGAGTCAGGAAGGTGCTCAGAAGGCAAGATACGACAGGAAGTCCAACGAGTAAGCATGATTTATGCTCCACAAAGCAACATCATTCTTTGGAGCATGAATTAAAACCTGGCATATCCTGAGCCTGTCGAGGGGCCAGATGGGCTCAGACTGGCTTCCATGTGTTATCCCAGCAGAAGGTCCCTCTCATTGATGTGCAATTGATGGGCGAGAAAGGCAGAGCACTAGTCAGGAAAAGTTAGGAAGCCAATCAGGAAATGTGAGCAAACTTCAGGCATGTGACCATTTTGAAAAGGGCTTTCAAATGAAAACTAAATAAAACTAAGAAAGTGGGCCAGTTAATAGTCCAGGTACCCCCTTGTATGATTTCAAAGAAAGCATTGATTTTAAAAATATCATTCAAATTTGGCAACAGAAAGGAAAAATAACATGTACCGCAGAGCACACAGCTGGCAAGTGCTCGGGGTTTGAACGTAATCGCTCAGAAGCCCTACCATGTGATGCTTGCTGTTTAGCAGTACCTTCTTGTACAGCTATCTACAGCCTCACGCATTTATAACATGCACAGCTGCCATTTGCATGGTCTCCAGGCTGTGACAGGATCAGGGTTTTAACCCTGTGAAGGGGTTCAGGGACCTTTCTGCACCTGGGATAGGGATACCTGAGAAAGTCCTGCCCCAGAGGTGGGGTGAGGGAGTTGTGAGGGACCCCATCTTTGCCCCCTCCCTTCTATGTGCCTTGTTGCATGTGGAAGGCATCACTGTCAATCCCCCAATGCCTGCCGTACCTTATTCTGGCAAGAATTCTGTTTTCGTTTCAGGACTCCTAATCCCAGGAGGCCATGGGGCAGATGGAACTTGCTGTGCTCTACTGAGTGAAATCGCTGGCTTCAAAAATAAATTGGAAACGCTAGTACCGATCCAGCAAACGATTGTCATATCAAAGAAAGACTCAATGCGTCCCTGTGACCACTGCATAAACATCGAGACCTGCACCAGAGACGGACTTGAGTGATATGCGGGAAAGGAGCAGGGCTTAATAGGGGATTTAAAGTTTCCTGCTCCTGTGGCACAACCCCAGGGGAAATAGTAAGACCAGATTGGCCCAAAGAAGTTGGTGAGCAGACAAACCAATGGAAGGGGGACGAAAAGTAGGACATAGGAATCCAGGGATCTAAAAACCTAGTGAGACAAAGAAGGTGTGATGGTGTCCCAGTGAGGTTGGATGTAGTGGAGGTGGACTGAGTGATGAGGCAGACTAAGGACGATGAAGCGGTGCATTGAGAAGATTGTGCTGGAGATGTGTTGTTTGTAAGAGAGAGTGGTACTTGATTGTAAGACCGAAGCTGTGAATGAAGGAAGGTTTTCTAGAAGGTGTGATTGGGGTCGGCTGCAGAGTATGAGTATAGGTGAATGCGAGTGAGAAGAGTGCCTGAGGGAGTGAAAGAGGTGAATGAAAATAGATAGGGGAGATTGATAGGAGAAGAGGGAGTGGAGTAAGTGTAGAGAAGGGATGAGAGTAGATAGGACAGATGAGAGCGCAGAGAAGGGGAGAGAAAATAGAAAGAGAGAAGGGAACAGTAGACGGGAGAAGAGAAACCACAAGATTGTGTGACCATCGAAAGGGATGGAGGTTGGAAGTAGAAAGGGGGCGGAGAAGGGGATGGGCAACAGCCAACGAAAGTGGAAAAAGAGACAGAGAGAGGGAGAGACAGAGTGAGAGAGAGAGAATAGCAAGAAGAAGAGAGGGGGTGAGGAGAAGGAACATCAGGGAGAGGAGCACAGGAGTGAAGGGGCAAAGAGTGAGAGCAAGTTAGCATTTGAGAAGGCACCCGACCACAAGAGCCTGTTGAAATCCTATCCAGGGAAGTTGTTGGCATAGACTACCACCTAGAAGAAACCAGAAGGGAAGAAGATAGAAAAGGCTAGGACAGGTACAATGTTCTATTCTAACTCCAGCCCTAGAACATTTGGGGAAAGTTCTTGATTTTCATGGGAGTGCAAATTTGGGGAAATATCACCGACTGGCGACCTTTTCCCAAGCGATATTATCACCTCATACCGAATTAATATAAGGACTCATTTTCGCTCCTACAAACAGATTACAAAGCTTTGTTTTTTTTTAATGTCAAAGGCAATTCAGATGAAGCAATCCTGATGGCACCCACGAAATGAAGTCCAAAGAGTTTATTTATTTGAATTTTGTCTTTAGCGCTGGACCTGCCCAGAGGGTCGCATAGCAGCTTACTTCAGATATTGAAATGGTGGGAGTTCAAAAATGAAGTTACAAATTGTTTTCGGGAAAGGATAATACGATTAGGATAGACAAGTGATAGCAGGGGAGGAGGGCAGGGTTATATGTGGGGAAACAAGTATGTTTGGAGGCTCTTTCTGAAAGTGGTGTGGAGGATACAATATGTATGTGGAGATGTATGGTGTTCAAAGTCCTGGGTGCCCAGTGGGTAAATGTGTGTGCATTTGAGTGGGATGTGTATAAGAAGGTGTTGGCTGGCTTGTCTCGAGTTTGTGTGGGTGATACATTTGAGCTTGTCATGAAAGTAAGATGGAGTTTTCAGGTGGATGACTCTGAATATGTTATGTTATGTAGACTTGGTAAAGCGCACGTACACCCAAAGGCATCTTGGTGCTAGTTACTGAGGAGATAAAAAATCCAGAGAGGCCAACAGCACCATAAAAAAGAAGGGATGGCCTAAAACAAAGTGGTTTTCAGCAACCAACGGAAGGTAAGGTGGTCTTCAGTTGCCCGGAGAGCAATAGGCATCTTGTTCCAGGCTTTATCAGCCGCCTCCGGCCTCCCATACGTGACAGACGATAGCGGGGGGCAGTGAGAAGACACGCAGACTGAGAGCGCAGCAGACGAGACCGAGTGTAGTGAACAAACTTCGTTTGGAGCTACTCAGCACCCTCGCCATAAAAGGCACGATGCACGAGACAAAGTGATTTAAACAAGATCCGGCTGGCCACAGGAAGCCAGTGTAGTTTCTTAAGCAGAGGAGAAATGTGGGATCCAAAGGGAGGGCGAAGTATGGAGCGAACGGCGGCATTTTGCAGTAGTTGAAGCCTTTGGATCAAATAGCGAGGCTGGGCCAGAGAGAGAGTGTTGCAGTAATCAAGCGTGCTGAGGACCAGGGCTGCCACTACTGGCGCCTGGCATTCATCAGGAATAAAGGGCAGTACTTTCCGCAAAATGCGGAGTTTAAAATGACCGGCACTACAGACACTAGCCACCTGAATGTCAAGAGACAGAGAGGCAGAGATTTTGACACCGAGGTTGCGGACCGATTGAACCGGAAGAGGAAGAGAGCCAAGGCTCGATGGCCAGAATTGCGAGGTCCAAAAGAGAAGGGGAGACGAAGTACCCAAAACCAGGACCTTGGTCTTACTGCCATTCAATTTTAGCCAATTAGTCATCATCCAGTGCCCCAGATCCTCCAAACAGTTCCTGAGACGAGCAGCAGTCTCAGCTTGAGCTTGTAGAGTCCTGTGAAGGCAATTTTCGGGGCTACGATGAGCTTGTGGAGCTGGGCAAGAGCGGGGGTGATGCGTGTGAATGTTTGGGTAGGTGGAGGATATGACTGGCTGCTGCATTTTGTATGGCTTGCAGGGGGGAAAGGGTGTTTGGGAGTCCAGTGAGGAGAGCATTTCCACAGTCTAGTTTACAGAGAACCAGTGCTCAGTTCTCTGCCAATCGAGCCACATGATTCACTTTCTCCTCACCCTCATCAAATTAACAGGTCAAGGGGCACCGATGAGAGGTAGGATGAATGTACTTGACAAGAAAGGCACATGCCGAATAAATAATGTACGATACCTATTTAAAGAGGATTACCTTAGCATATTTACCTTGGTTATATAATGTTTTTGTGTCAAACAGATACCGCTAAAGAAGGTAAGAATCTCTGAACAATTACTTCTAGCAAATATTGAATCAATTTAATAGTATTTTGCTCCTGAAGAAGGGAATAGGATTCCCGAAACGCATTGAGCCACCACAATAAAAATGGTTTGTTTGCTAGATAACACAATATGAATAGAATATTGTACTACTGTGAACAGATGTTCAAATTAAAATTGTCTTTTTTTGATAAAATGGCATGCACTATTATATAGGACGTTTTTTATATACCGTTGAAGCTAGTAGTGTGATTATGATTTTAATTATTGTAGGAAACTCGTATCTAAACATTTACATTGGGAACATTAGATTGAATAGCTCCGACATTCGATAAAATTTGAAAACTGATAAATATATTGTTGAAAACAGATAGGAGAAAATTGACTGAGATAACTGATTGACTTAATTTGAGTCATACACTATCATTTGACAATAGATTGACTTACTGCCTGTCTTTGACAGAAACGCGAGTGTGCAGGGGACGCAAGTGATCCTCAGACCGTGGACACTCTATCGCTCTCTTTCCATTTACCAGGACAGTGTCGAGCGACTATGACAGGCTGCATGGAGGAAACCTGCTTCATGGAGGTGCACAGGAGCACCTTTACTTTCCATCCACTGTGCAGCTGTCATACACTACAGGCATAAAGGCAGATTACTTCTCATGCATGGGCTGCCAAGTCTAGCTTTGAGAGTACGTTGGCCCAAAGAATAAGTGATGATTGTCTTTTTAAGGTGCTTCCGCTGTGGTTCCTTAAAGGAATAGTTCACTCAAAAATGTTATTGTCCCAAAAGATGGGCAATAATCAAAAACATACATTAAACATATTTTTAAATAAAGTTCCTATGTAAGGTTTTGTGCAAACAAGGCTCAAAGCGTTTACATGGGAGCATCCATTTGGTCATTTCAGGCAGCCTCCTCAGCTCATGTTAAGCTCTGCCCTGGCGGCACTAAACTAGCAGCAAAATCCCCCCACTGGGAGCTTTTGCTTACTGCAGCCAGAGCAGAGCTATGCATGGAGGAGGCTGTCTTCAATTTCATTTTATGTTTTCGGTGCTCCCCAAGCCTAGGGAAGCACAGAAAACGTTAAATGAAAGGCAAAAAGCAAAGACGCAGCAATTATAAATACAACGTTGTTGTATTTGTGATTGCCATGGTTGGAAAACCATGGAAATCATAAATACAACAACATTGTATTTCTGACTGCGGCAGCTTTTGCTTTGAGTCTCCTGGGTTCCCCCAGCTCAGAGGCGCCAGGGAATCGTAGAAAGAAAAACGCATCATTTATAAATACAACAACGTTGTATTCATGTTTGCTGTGGCTTCAGCTTTGAGTCTCCTGGGCTCCCCCGTCTCGGGGGAGCCCAGGAGACTCAAAGCTGAAGCCACAGCAAACATGAATACAACGTTATAAATGCTGCCGTTTTTTTTCTAAGTTAGAAAGAAAACCGCAGCATTTATTTTGCAGTGCTTTGAAAAAAGAATGAAATTTAAAGCACTTACCAGCAGCAGCTTGTGTTAATCTCTGCTCTGGCAATAATGAAGCAAAAGCCACCTGCTAGTAGCTTTTGTTTATTACAGCTGATTGGTATTTGCTTCATTAGTGCAGCAAGGGCAGAGATTAACACAAGCATAGGAGGCTCATCAATTTCACAAAATGGATGCCTCCTAGTGCTTGAAATGTGTGACTTTGAGCCTCATTTGCTCAAAAGTTTACATAGGAACTTTCTTAATGAATATGTTTTATATACATTTTTGATCATGGTCCATCTTTTGAGCCAATGCAATTTTTGAGTAAACTATTCCTTTAAAGGGAAGTATTTATACTGCTCTGGTAATTAGCGGACCATGCCCCTCTATGGGGTGTGCATTCCCCTGTTGTAGATGAGGTAGGTGTCAGTCATGATTATCTGGCTTATTGTGGACTTACTGCTGAATGAATATGCCCGGAACAACCTCCTGAAGGGAATTGTCAAAGAAAGTTTTGACATGTTCATTGAAGAGTTTGTAATAGGACGACAGGAGTTTTTTGTTGTCGTGAAATATGTTTTCTAAGCAATGCACACGTCTCTACAGCGTGTCTGCAGGAACACCAATGAACATTATTCTGTACATAGGCCAGTCTTGCAGTGGGCATCACATAAGACTTAGCCAGGGGATAACATAAGAGGTATATGGTTCATGGGCTACTTGTTCCACATCAGTTCAGTTTTTTAAAGACTCTAGAAAGCCCTTCAGGTTTTCATGAGACAGATAAGTGAAGGCCTGTATGAGACAACATGTGACCTCTAGTTCAAGTAGAAAAGCAAACATTGCACTGGGGTCTGTGGAATATAGTAACCTATGATATGTTTGCACTTGTGGGTCAGCCTTAGAATCATACAATCTCAACCATCAGAGATTATACATATGTGCTAAAGGAAGTGGCATGAAGCCAAACTGTAAAGCTTCCAGATCCCATTTCCCACTCAGATGTGTGTCATCATCCAGGATATTACATGGAATTTGTTTGAGTGCTGAGAATCCAGTACAAGAGAGTGGTTAATCACTGGACACTGGAGGCATGAATGCTACTGACTTAATTATAGCCAAGAGTGTGGTTGGTGTGGCAGGACACATGAGAAATTTCAAAGCCATCCAAGCGAAAGCCTGAGGCCAATGTATAACTCAGATGGTCTTACTGAGGTGGGCAATATGAGCAACCTGGGTACACACATGGGTGAAGAGCTATATTAGATTGATTCTCCTTCTCTTTTCTGATCCTACTTGTGAAACTCGATTGACTTTCCCTATGAATACCCTTTGGAGCGCCAGCTACACCCCACAACCCTTTAAATAACTGTACCCCAAATACCACTCGCCAACAAAAACCCAATCTTGTATGCCATCTCTAAAGCGTGTCCAGCCCTAACTTTAGAGTAATGTTTGTATCCTGTTCTCTTAGCAGTAATTCCTTGCTTCTTGAGGCTGTGGCTTCAATCTATAAATGTGCCCAAATGATATAGATACATAGATTATCAGTAAAATGGATTAGAAACAAATACCCAAGTTGAAAGTTACCCTGTGGAAACCTAAACCCTTAAATTGTTTTATTTAGGTTCTAATATCTATTGCAGTTAGAACTGCTGCCGCGTGACCTAGACAATGCTTGAGAGATTTGGCAGTGTTTTATTGGTGGAAAGATCAAGCAATTCTGACGCAGCACTTGGATCCCTTTTAAATAGGCATTGAACCGGATCCTTATCAACCAACGTTTCTGACACTACTTCAACTCAACGATAGTGAAACACACTGGAGAACTTCAGAAACTCTTGCCACAGAACGGACAGCAGAGAGGAATCTGCAGTAAGTGAGGCATGTGTGACCATATATCTGATTTCAATACTCTCAATTCATCCATGGGAAGGACAACTTTCCAAGCCATAGTGTACAAATGCCCTATAAAGTGGTAGGAAAAAAGACCTAAAACAGAGGTGGAGTCTCCATCATATTGGCCACCAGCATTCACCAACTTTGATCATGAGGTTTGTCCCCCGTTCCTCCTACTTATAACATTGGAATATAAAGTGTAACTAAACACAGAGAACTGGATCCCTCTTTAGAATTCGATTTAAGTAAAAACGGACAAGATATCTGAGAGATAATGGGCCTAATTACAGGTTTGCCGGTCCGGTAACAACGGTGCCGGTTGTTACCGGACCGGCAAACTACGAGCTCTGTGAGCGAGTGCCTTTCCGCCCACCAGGTCTGACCTGGCAGGCGGACCGGCACCCGGGAGCAGACCTCGACGGATGCACCGGCACCATTCATGAATGGTGTAAATTCATGACTCCCGTGACAGCCGTGCCAGTACTGGCACGGCTACCTCCAGGGTCATATGACCCCCATTGTTTAAGCACATACTTGGCACCAGTTCACAATTGATCGATGCAGGAATCGCCAGTATGGTATTGCCTACCAAAAACCTCGCCTTCCAAGCAAAGCAGTCATTTGCGGCATAAGATTCTGATCAAGCAATGATACTGAAAACGGAAATCATTGAGTGATGTGGGATGATAAAAAAATATGCAACAGTCGTAATGTATTGGGGATTGCTCTTCAACAGTGGCCCAGTGCCCATTGGGACCAAGGCACATACGCCAACGCTCTCTGGGCAGCATACAATATGAAACAGGTGGGTGGTAAGTAGTTAATGTATAATACAGTGCACCTATACTGTATAGTTTTAAAACTTGATGGGCTTGTTACGAGTGTGGCAGTAATTTCAGAGGATCCAACTCACATCTAGCCAGTTAAATGAATTCCAGAGAATCCAACAACAAACTCACATCTAGCCAGTTAAATGAATTCCAGAGAATCCAACAACAAACTCACATTTAGCCAGTTGAAGTAATTCCAGAGGATACAATAACAAACTCACATCTAGCCAGCTGAACTCCCTTCAAGAAAACAAAGCAGAACTCAACCTTGATCCCAACACAAGCTCACTACAGAAAACCCTATCACATTGTGAAATCATGCACACCCCTACACAGGAGAAAAAGCCACCCCCATCTTTCCAAGATACAGTTAAAATTAAAAAAAAGATGCTACAAGCTGGAAATTACCTGGCAGAGAGCAAAGGATCCCAAGGAACATGTTCAACTCAAATATGGCATTACATACTACGAAGCAATCCTCAATGCCAAATAATACCACTTCCCTAGATGAATAAAAATAAGTCTACTGCAGCCCCCACCTCACCAAACCAACACCTTTGGAACAGCTTGGCCTCCTTACAGAAAAGGTGTAGACATCAATAGCCAAGGCCAATGTGGAATCCACCCCACCAAGAACCCAACCCAAAGGACAACAAAGTAAATAACAGCTTCTCATTATCTGAGCCACTCCCCACTGGTACACTCCCAAACCTTAAATATTTCAGACCAAGCAAGATCTTCGGATACCATGCCCAGCGGGCATTGAGGCAACTCATGCAGACATGCTGTGCATACCCCTCACTGCATCCATGTATAGCTCATTACAGACTGGATGTATACAAAGCCCTCAAATAGACCTTGCTCACACTGCTCCTAAAACAAAATCAATGATGGATTCCAAAGGTCCCAGAAATTACTGTCCCGCAGCAGGGCCGCAGTAGAATTCCAAGACTCTAGTGGAAATAATTGCTGTCCGGCTACAGGCACACATTCTATCTATCCTCACACTGCTCACATTTCAAGATGATTCTGGCACAGAACAGAACTAGCACTGGTCTCAGTATGGGATCTCCTAGCATACCAAGCCTTCTTCTGCATTCCTACCTATTTGCAGCCTCCTGTACAGTGGACTGCACCACGCTTCTACACCACCTACACCATGTGGCCAATGTCTCGCCCCAAGCACTTCAGTGGTACAAGTCCTTTTTGTATGACTGTGACCAAAGTGTATAGCGCAACAAAGCATTCTGTGTCCTGCGGTTGGCAGCATGAAAATGATCAATAAATAGGAAAAAATAAACTAGGAGGCATAACATCAAAATCAGATCGGGAAAGGAATGGTTTGTCAGCGTTTACTTGTTTAGTTGAGTAGGCTGCTGATGAGATTATGGCGTTGACTTGATGAGTTAGGGAGATAGTGGCGTTGAGGTATACACCAAGTGTTTTGACAGATGGAGAAACTGGAATCAGAGAGCCATCGATGTTAAAGGCTGAATACTGAGGGTCCATTTTTTTCAGTACAGCAGCAGGACCCGTTTTAAGAAGTTCTGTTTTCTCACCATTGAGGCGGAGGCCATGGGTCGCCATCCAGACTTAAATGGTGGCGTAAGTGGAGCTTAGCTTAGCAGCATCTTCAGTGTAGGAGCTGGAGAAGGGACGGAGAATTTGCATGTCGTCGGCATAGTTTGTGTAGGCTATGCAAAGAGAGTCTAGGGGGTCTAAGAAGGGCTTAGTGAATATATTGTAGAGAGTTGGCGAGACGCAAGATCCTTGGGGCACACAACAGTTAATAGGAGAAGGTGCTGCACAGGTGTTCTCAGAAAATATCTTCATTACTCTACCTTCAAGGTAGGTGGCGATGCACGATGCTGCTTCCTGAGAGAAGTAGGCTGAGGATGTGAGGTGGTGGCATTATATGCTGTGGTCAACCAAACTGAATGCTGCAGACAAGTCTAAGAGGAGCAGCGCAGATTTCCCTTCATCCCTGATATCAGTCATCTGATTTATTTTGATCTTTTTGCATCACATAAGATAGATGGTTCTGAAGAAGGCACATTCCTCTTATTGGTGGACATTGTGTTGAAACTAGTGTAGAGCATTGAAGCAGATGTGCAATCCTGAGCTACAGCAATTGTCTGACTTTTTTTCTGTCATCGTCAAACTTTTTTTTAATTTTCTTCTTTGGTTGGTTTGCTAGATCTGGTTTTTTTCAATTAACCTTTAATCTTTTGAGGATGTTGATTTGTTTCCCAAAGTATATACAATAAATTAAGGCTCTCAATTTGAGACAATTGTTATCCATTATTAAAAGAGATTTGAGCAAGAAAGAAATGTACGTTTTTTACAATTTTGAAATGTACTTTCTTTTTGGGAAAGGTGTGGACATCACTCAATGCGACTTTTATTAGAAAGCGGATGAGTTGTGTGAAAGAAAAAATACATAGGACAATTCAAAAGACACCGGCCAGGAACAACCGCTGAAATCTGCTAAAGGTGGCAAGAAGAAATTAAGATATGCAATGAGTGCGCTGAAACATAAAAAATATTCAGAAAAAGAAAACCCTGAAATTCACCCTGCAAGACATCGCATAGAAGGGAAGAACAAACTTTAATGTTTAAAGGGGAATGGAATGCTTAGATCACTGTGTCAAATTTAAGGAAAATGTGCACTCTGTGCTTCCAGCAGCGACTTGTACTATTTTGAAGAAATCATTAGTGGTGAAATATTGAGCAGGCATGTTGGTTGTAGGCCATGTGTGTGTGCGCATTTTCAAGTGAATTTGATCCGACACAACAGAATCAGTATTATTGATGTTACCAATTGATATCCTTGTAGACCACTGAATGCCGGCAATGAGTAGGGCAGACCAATTTTCTTTAATGTTCAGTTGTGCAGGTTATGGGAAAGCACGTCAGAAGTGTGTTAACGAGTTCGATGAAGTCAATTGCCTAACCTTACTGGTGGATAGTGGGGTCGCCAAAAAGTCTTGTTGCCTCCACAAGCCAGATGATATCAAGTCCCAGGGGCAGCAATGGGAGAATCTCCTGGCTACCACAACCATGTCACACATGGGCTGCGGACACCTATCACATAGGGCCACTCTAGAAGCTCCTAATCTTTTAAAAGGAACTAATTAAGAGGTGTGGTATAACAGTGCTGATAGTGCATTTCATGCATGCCTGGCTCTCCTCGGGTGCAGAAATCCAAAATGGAAGAACATGCTTTTAGCTGCTTGTACCATGGAACCACAGCGGAGGGGGGGGGTTGAAGAGGGACCCTAGTAAGACAGACAACGTGGGCAGTTAACTAGTCACCTTAAAAGGTCTCGATACACATAACTCATGTTAGGCTAGGGGAGTCCTCCCCGAGGGCAGGGCCATGGAGTGATCAGCAGAGAGCTGGCCACCCATGGGGAGCAATTAACCAACACTAAGTCCCACCATCAACCAATCTCCATGTCAGTTGTATAGCTAGACACATAGGAGTTCCCTTAAGCCACAGCAAGGCTAGACGGAAGGGTCCAGGATAGATAAAAGAAAAGCAAACGTAGCAGGGGGCAAGGGGAGAATTGAGAAGGAGTTATTTTGGAGATGTTGAGTGAATAGCATAGTGTGAGGAACCTGAGGGCACTTCTTTCCCCCGGGATCCTCCTTTCGGGTGGCCAGGGAAAGGCCATCACTCTTGGATCCTGACCTTGGGGGTTGATATGCGAGGAAGGGTCACCTGGATGGAGGAGACTTGGTGAGTGGGGAGAGGACATGGTGTCCCCCATTTCCTTTCCATAACGAACACTCTATCCCTCAAGCCGTTCTAGGCTATTGTCAGCCTTTTCCCTGGTCTTCCCTTAAAACCTTCCCTAACAAACACCAGTTCAGCACTGGGACGAAGAGCCCAACTAGAGAAACACATCCTAATTTTTTGAATATATACACATACAGACCTCTGTTGTGTCCTGGGACGAGGAGGAGGACAACAAGGCAGGTCTACCCCTTCAACAGTGAGTGGTCTAGTCCTTTTTGGACCAATGAAGGTGGCTGGAACTTTAAAAGCCAGAATCATTGTCGAAATGGAGGCAGCTATGAAAGCAGGGCTAAGAATTGCTGGGTGCAAGCAGACGTCTCTGGAACAGCGGTGTGGCAAGCAGAGATCTCGAGACCCTTTCAAAGATGCAGAGTTAATGCAGCAGGAAGCAAATCTGAAGGACGCTGGAGGTTGGCGGCAGACCGCGAGAGGGGGACCGTTGTGACCGAGCAAAGCGGTCGTGCAAGTCCTGAGCGGCAGGAGGAGCATCGCTGGGTGAGCGACTCCAGAGAGCTGCTGAGAGAGCAACTGAGGTACCACACAGGAAGAAGAGAACTTGTGGCGGCAGAGGACCTCACAGGAAAGCCGTAAGCTCCGACCTGTGAGTCTACCAAGAAGGGGGCACACCGAGCTTGCAGGCGAATATGCAAAGCAAGTAATGAACATTGATTTGAACAGAGGCAAATATGCAAAGCAAGCAGTGAACATGGATTTGAACAGAATCAAGCATTTCTATAAAAACCGAATTGAGGGAAAGCAAGTATACGCACTTTTGAATACCGAGCGGAATGAAAGCAAGTTTGATCACTTTTAAATATTGATCAGAGTGAAAGAAAGTTTACAAATCTGCCTGATACAAAGAACTGTATTAAAAGAGAAACCAAGCACTGGCAAAAGCCAGGGCAGTTCAACAAACTGTATGTTAGGAGAAAACATGCATTGGCAGGGGCAAAGAGAGTACAAGGAAGTGCGAGAAGTGCATGGTGGCCAAGCAAGCCATGGAAAAAACAACAGGGTAAATTGGGCTTGAAATGCCAGAAGTACTACTGCCTTCCCAAACCATAAAGCAAATGTACAGGTACTCAAAGAGACGGTTCCTTGGGAGAACGAAGGTATATTTGCAGCTGAAGGCAAAAGGGAGTTATTGTGGCAACTAAGGGTAGTCACAAAGGTAAAATACAAGATGGTGAGCTGTTCTGGCCCTCAGGAAGAACACCCTGTCCCTGAAGGGGGGTGGTTGGCTGTCCCTAGACAGCAGATGGTGCAATGCCTATCTAAGATGGATAGGTGGAGATACTGTCCCTGGCTCTCTACAAAGAATGTTGGTATCTATAAAAACACACTCAATTTGGTAACCAACAGCCTAACAAGAGGGAGGGGCAACCATCTGTGTTGAAGGTGCGTACGAGAGGGGAATTAGATCTCGTAGTCTAAAGCCGGACTGCTTCAGTTAGCATGTGGGGACTGGAGTCATCGGTATTTTAGGCATTTTGAATTACCCTGATGGCTCCACATTCTCTGCATGCTGATGGTTGCCCAATCGCTGGAAATGTAAAACATAATACATTTTCTTAAAAACACAAAACCCACTAGCTCTGGGGTTTGCTATGGATGGAACCCGCAATATCTAGGTTCTTCGTGAGTTATCACTGTACCCCCTGCTGATATCGGGAATATCTCGTGGTGTTGTGGTGGAGCCACAACGGATATGGTCGACCGGTTTCAATGGTATACTGGTGATTTAGATCATCTTCTTCAGGACACAAATATCTTCCTGCTGGCCTCTAAGACGGGCAGGGTAAGCAGGCTGCTTGCAATCCTGGAGAGGAGACACAAAGAACATTGCAAGAGGGGTATAAGTCTTCCTCAAGTTGCAATGTTGCAAAGTGATGCAGCCAGAACCTGCTCAAAATCTACTTTAATGACTAGTAATTGCTACACAATAAAGTGTTGCTCAATCTCTGTCAGGAGCATTGCCAGTGTTTGGTGTGGCTACAAGCTAGACAACTATCCCTGGGAAGGGATGGGGAGGAGGTGGGGAGAGGTAGGAAAAGAGACAAAGGGGCTGGCAAAAAGTGTGGCCCTCTTTAGGAGAAATGATATATCTATGTCATGTCTAGTTGCTCATTCAGTGCTATCACTGAGTGGGACAGAACTACTCAAAAATAGTGGAGCACACAGTTGCCTACCTGGATGCATGTTTGTAGTTCAGGAGGTGTGTCTGATTCAGGAAAAACAAAAGTGTCACGTAGGGCTCGAAGCCTGCAATGAAAAAGTCAGCGTCAGATAGAGCTACGTGTATCCCTAAGGACAAGCTGCGGCTAGATTGCCGAAGCATGTGGTCAGGAGAACATACCTGACTTGATTCTTTGGGGAATCGCTGCAGCCTGCTCACTGGAAGAACACTGGTTGCTTTGCGAGCGGCTGCAGAAGATACAGCGCTGTCTTCCGCGTGTGATGCGGGAGAAAGGCGTGGCCAGTTAGCTCAGCAAGAGCGCGGTCCATGGCCAATCGGAGGGTGCCAAGTACGAGGTGTGTCAGGCATCCCTCCAATCGGGGTGCTCGGCATAGGGGGTGTGCGAGCGCCGGAGGAGGAGGGCGTGGACAAGCCTGCAGGGAAAAAGAAACCCTGTTCAGGCGCACGGCAGACAGTAAATGTATAAGTATCTATTGCTGCATCTGCGCACATGAGGCTGATGCAGAGGCGGGCAGCAAGTCCCCAGTTTTGGAAAATGCTCGAAGAGAAGTTCAGGAAAAAAAATTGAAAAAATTCAGATTAATATGGCACACCTGCGGCGTGGCCGAATAGAGCAGCGCAACCGGTCAGGAGAGGGCAAGAGGTGGGGAAAGGTTAAAGAAGAAAACAACTCAGGTTATATATTGATGGTGAACACAAATATATATAGTGTGTCTGTTGCGTTGAGGCATTGCCCTACAAATGCTCACCCATGGTTGTCCATGGTGGAGGTGCTTACACGCAGCGCCGGCTGATGGAAGGTGTGGGCTGGGTGTGTGCTTCGCCATGTGGCGGAAGCTGAGGCGCGCGAGGGATGTGTGCCAGACGTGGCTGGAAAATCAACAAGGGGTATCAAATGTGAAGGAAAAAGGGGGTGCCAACTGGGCCTTGCTGTGTCTGAAGCGGGCAGGTTCAAAGTCATAATTGGGATCAATGGGCCACCGGTCACTTGCAGCTGGCAAAGACTCACAGCATGGGCCGGCTGATCGAGGGCAGGTGTCTAAACGGAAAATCCATTTTTGTTCTTGTGTAAATAGCAGGGCGTGATAATTCCCTCCTCGTTTGGGGCGCTTGATCTTTTCCAAGTTGGTCCATTTGAAGGTCTCAGCCGTGTGTCCCCCGGCCAAGAAATGTGGAACTATGGGTGCTGTCAGTTTTTTAGTTCTAATGCAGGATCTGTGTTCGATCATGCGTTTCTTGACCTAACGGGCAGTCATGCCGATATAGCGCAGATTGCATGGACCGGTGATCATGTACACCACTCCTTTGATATTGCAGTTGGTAAAATGTTTTTGGACCCACAGTGTCTTCCAACCAATATCTACCATGGTGCTGTGAGTGGTCTGTTTGCACATGGAGCATAGCCCGCATGGGCTGTGTCCCATTGGTTGATTAAGGTTCCATAGTGTGCCTTGCGTATCTGGCACAGTGACTGCATCTGCTCGTACTTTGTTGACCAATGCATCTCTCAGGTTGCGTCTTCTTTTAAAGGCAAACTGGGATGACGGTATGGTGGATGTGCCTGTGTTGATGATGGGCCACAGGGACTTGATCTCCTTTTTTATTTTGTTGAGAAGCGGAGAGTAACTGAGTACTGCTGTGATCAGGGGGTCATCATTCTTCTTCTTGTGTTGCTCGAGCGTGCATGGGCGTGGGATGCATCTGGCCCTTTTGCATGTGTTGTTAACAATTCTTGGTGGGTAGCCGCGCTGGATGAGCTGGTTCTTCAGGATGTTCGCCTGAGTGGTGTAGTCATTGGTTCTACTATAGAGACTGCGATAGCGCAAGAATTGTCCAAAGGGTAGGTTGTCCTTTAAGGATTGTGGATGGTAGCTGGAGTATGAGAGCAGCGAGTTCTTATCAGTCTCTTTATGATAGACCTTGGAGATGAGCCCTCCCTCTGATGCTGCAATAGCTAGGTCAAGAAAATGGGTCTGTCTCTTGTCCTTGTCCATGGTAAATTGTAGATGGATAGTCTGTGCATTGATCCATGTGTGGAATGCTATAAATTCTTCAATGGTCCCTCTGAAGATGACGAAAATGTCATCTATGTAGCGACGCCAAATGAGCAATTTTTCAAGGAACGGATTGGTTTGTGGATATATGTACTTGAGCTCGAAAGTGTTGACATACAGGTTGGCTAAACTAGGTGCAAAGATTGCGCCCATGGCAGTGCCGGAATCCTGCTGGTAGAATTGGTCGTTGAACACAAAATAGTTTTGCCATGTTACAGTGTCAAGAGAATGTGACACAGGTGAATAAGTCAAGCATCACTTTCAAGTTGAAGAAGTGGCCTAGTGTTCATGGAAAAGCAACAAAGGGCTATTGGTTGTGTGACTTATAATGGGTGGACTGCGTGGTCCGACAACTGTGCCTAGACTGAGTGCACCCCTGTATTGAAAAGCAACATAAAGCACCCACAAAGAAGCTTGTTTATGAACTGCAACAAACGTTTATGTGATTTTGAAGTCAAGAAACTGAAATACTTATGTGAGGTAGTGAAAAGCAACAATATCTGAAGAGCTGGGAAGTGTTCCAATGAATTGTGTTGTTTTGAAAAGATGGAAGATTTGAACTCTTGGGGAAGGGAACAGAACCCCTGTGCCGTATTAACTATTTTGAACTCGGGGAAGGAAAAGCTTATTAAAAGCCAAGAGCTGGAAGAAACTCAGACTTTATTTTGAAAACGACTTCTTTTGATGCTGACATCCCTACACATTGTATACAAATAGACGTGAGGGCAAGTATAGGTTTTTGACACAGACAGATATTTGCCTTGGACTTCCTGACACAGACTATCCTTAGTTTTCTAGAGGGTGCGGTAAGAAGGCGATATGAGGCTGGCGGACAGACCTACTGGACTGGGCAGAGAAAGACAGAGGGAGATGGGGTGGGAGAGGCCCAAAAGGCTGGGGAGAGGGGTGGAGGGAGGGAATGAGAGAAAAAGAGTGTGTGAAAGGCTTGGGAGCAAGCGAGGGACAGGAGGTTAATGAAAGAGTGATCCAGGAGACTTAGGAGAGAAAGAATCGGGTACTGACTGGGAAGAGTAAGACCCAAGAGGCTGAAACTGGAGAGAGAGACCCAGGTGTTTAGGGAGAAAGATACCCAGGGGGCTGGGTGGAAGATACAAGAGGTTGGGGACAGACCGAGAGAGAGACTGAGACTCTAAGGAGAAGGAGAGCCAGAGGGAGGGAATTGGTAAGAGGCCTTTAGAGGATTCAGTAAGATCTTAGGGTGGCCGCCTGTCATCCTTGGTTTAAGGCCTGCACCCTTGTCACACCACTCACAGAACTAACTATCCTGCTCCAGTGCCAATTTGAAGTCAGGGAAGAGGAGGCCTCCCTGCCGTCCCCCAGCTGCACAAGAACAGTGCATAGGAGACTACTAAGAGCAGAGGCTTTGCCACAGACTGATATGACGAGAGATCTTTTTCTTAAACTTCTTTATGCTTGATTTGGGAACCAACCTCCACATTTGGATGTGTTTGTTAAAGCTGCTTGGCACAATCAGGTACTAGCCCAAACAACAAGTGAAAGAACTATTACTTTAGACCTATTTGAACCTTCCTGACATACCCTTACACTTAATTTGAGGATCAACCAACCTGATAATTGAGCTACATTTTTGAGACATTCTTGACCCCTAAGGGAATGGTTGTAGTTCATTACAACAACAACAAAATCTTGTATATCGCGCCACATGCCCGAGGGCCTCAGGGCTCGCACATACATCAAGACAAACAAACGAGGCTACAGAGAGGTCCGTCAGGAAAACAGTGAGTCAAGGTCGAGTTAGATAACAGACAGGGGAGCTCAACATGTAATAAGGTGGTAGCTCAAAGAGCAGTGTTTTCAACTTTTTCTTGAATTCTACCGTTGTTGGAATAGTTCTGAGACAAGAAGGAAGCAGGTTCCAGGATATGGGGCTCTGAACATTGAAGCTACGCCCACCGGCCTTCACCAGTTTGAATCTGGGCTGAACCGGTATAGATAGGTTCTGTGACCTAGGTGTGCGGGCAGGGACATAAGGATGCAAACGAGCCACCAGATATTCAGGTGCCAAATTGAGGAGGCATGTGTGAGTCGGGGTGAGCACTTCATGTTTGATTCTGAGCTTCACTGGCAGCCAATGCAGGTCCTGTCTAGATGCAATAATGTACGTCTCGTCAGACCAAAGACGGCCGAACTGCGCCATTCTGCGTAACCTGGAGGGAAGATACGTTAGTTGGAGCTTGTATAGAAATCCTTTGTAAAGAACTCTTGGTAAACATATTCCACATCTCTCTGTTTGAGACTTGTATGCTTCTTGACAGAAGATGCCACCGGGATGGGACCCCTGTCACACGTATGTCATTAATAAAATTGAGCACCTGATAGTGCAGTCAAAATGTCACAGTTTATAAACCTCTCATTTGCAATGGCAATAATAAAAAAAACATTAACCATACCAAGTTCAAACTGCTGAGAGAGGTTGCCACATGTTTGCCTCACTTCTTCGCTGTCCCAGCCCAGAGGGTAGAGTGCGCAGCCAGATCCAATCAACAGACCTGCCAAGAGAAAAGTGAAAAGAAACATTAAACAAACCTTGGCCACCGCCTTCCAAACACAACAGCAACATAGGACATTAGCTTAGAGATTTCACAGATGGGACGCAGCGTTCATGTGGGTCCCACGAAAGGTTCGTAGGTGGGAGGATAGCTCAGGGGCAGCGCGATTGCCTTGGCGGCAAGACAACGCAGACCATCGCAGGTACTTACCCCAGCCCTGCACATACAGGTGGACTATATAAAACCTCAATTTTTTCATAGTGCTTTAAAGATGAGCCAACTGTACACAATTCATTCCATCAATTTCAAACGCGTCTGTTAGTCGTGATATTGAGAGACTATGGGTGTCAGTCCAAATGTCATGCAAAACTCTGAACATGAACACTTAAGCGTTATTTGTAATTCAACCCGGGAGGACTCGAAATAACACGCATTAAATGCACGTGGGCGTTTGAAAGAAAACGTTTGCAGCCAACATACATCACAGAATGGAATTGCAGTGTTGCAAACGTTCACACAGGGGCTGAATCATGCAATCGGAAACTAAGACCCTTGATATGAAGACAATGAGGCGCCAATTAATTCACCATTGCAACCCCTTCCAAAGTCCTGTCAAAATAGCGAGCCGGAAAATGCAACGAGCTGCCAGCTTACAATCCAACACCCTTCGGCGTATGGTTCTCTCCTGCCACCGTTCACACAGCAATAAAGCGAGTCATCAACATGCGACTATCCAGATAAAGGCAGGACGCGACACACTCCTCTCCTGGCCCCGCTTCTCTAGTGCGAGGGTTTCAATGCTGGGGCTATTGTGGGACAGTCAATCTCTGCACTGCTCATTAGAGCCTGGGGAGCCAGGGAACTCTGGGGTAGGGCCAAACAGGTCGAGGCAAAAACAAAGAGGTGATGGCTGGAAGGTTTAGAATTAATCTTAACCACTGGCATTGCTCCGGGCGACACTCCAGACCATCGCTCTTCGCCTGCCAAGCCATTACAGAAGGGGAAAGGCTATATGCAAATCAGGCTTAGCCCCACCCGAAAAGGGTCAGTCCATCTGAAACTGCTAGGTCACATCCCTTCTGCACGAGACCACAAGCATCCTCAAACATGTTTCAGCCTTGTTGGGCCTCATCAGTGAGGAGTAGCTTGGGTCTCTAGGCCCAGCA